>NW_008246065.1:1398129-1400064 GCF_000691975.1 Corvus brachyrhynchos
TTCCTGCTCTGGGACCCGCCCGCCTGCTTTCTGGCGGTAATGGGGGAAAAAAGGGTCTGGGAAAAATAGAAGTCTTTTTTGTTGTCTGCGTCACAGAATCCAAGGATGGTTCAAGTTGGAAGGGGCCACGGAGCTCAGCCGGTGCCACCGCCCTGCCCAAGCGGGTCCCCAGAGCCCTGCACTCAGCAGTGTGTCCACACGGCTTTTGGACATCTCCAGTGGGCGACACTCCACACTCTCCGTGGGCGGTCTGTCCCAATGCGTGGTCACTGCACAATACAAGTTCTTCCTTGTATTCAGGTGGAATTCCCCGTGTTCCAGTTCCTCCCCATTGCCTCTTGTCGTATTGCTGGGCACCACCGAGCAGAGCCTGGTCCATCCTCTGACACATCCCTTCAGGCACTGACGGACATGGATGAGACCCCTGCTTAGTTGTCTCTTCTCCAGGCTGAACAGGCCCAGCTCCCTCAGCCTTTCCCCAAGTGAGGAGCTCCAGTGCCGTCATCATCTCCGCAGCCCTCTGCTACCTCGCTTTGTAAGTCACGGGGCACGGTTCGTGTGAAATGTTACACAAAAGGAGGTGGCCCTGCTGGCAACCACCTCCTGGAGTCACGGCCAGGAGTTGTACCCCTGAGCAACCCAAAACACAGACATCCCTGTGCTTCCACACAGGCTGGCTTGTGCCCAAGTGGGGACTGAGTGTGAGGAACACTCACGGAAGCAGAACAACTATTCCTGAGTAACTCCATGCATCAGGAAGCTTATTAAGAATGTAAAGAGCTTATTTGCAAGTCTGAATGATCAGTGGTACCTGAACATTGGACTCCATGATCTTAAGGGTCTTTTCCAACCTAAATGATTCTAGGAATACCATGACACTGATTAGAAGAAACTTCCAAAATAACTGGGATAACCAGAGAAGCATCAGAAACTGCTGAAGAAAACATGCAGTTCTGGGAGAGGCCAGGCCTGTCCCTGCCTGGCTAGGGAACACACCAAAGGGCAGCCTGCCATGTGATTTTCAGGAAGTCATGAAACACACACATTTAATATATTCAACTGCCACCTAAGTAGAGACATGATGAGACAGACTATAAAAGCTGCTCCTGACACAAAATCGTCTTGATCCCAGCCTGGAGGGCTTTCAGGAACTTCAGAGAGATCCAAAACCACGGAGTGGGCTGCCCAATAGCAAATCCTGCTCTAACCCAGCAATAAATACCGGGCAGCACACCTGCACTGCCCATCAGAGCACAGCTGTCCCCCTGAGAAGGCTGCAAGGACTTAGGACAGGCACTGGCCCCAGCCACTTGGGGACAGCTGCCACCCAGACCTCAGGTAGCTGACTTTTAAATTAATTCTATGAACACAAGAAAAGGACTTGTTCGGCACTATAAATACCTTAGTGATGACTCTGCTTCATGCAGACCATACTAAAATACAGGTCTGTCATGGTTTAGGAATGGAATTCCCCAGTTTAGTGTCCCCAGTGAAACACCCCAGACCACACACCGCTCGCTCACGTCCCCCCCACCTCCTCCTGAGATAGGATGGAGAGTTGGAGATACAAAAAGGTAAAGATCACGCGTTGGGCTAAGAACAATTTACTAGAAGCAGCAATGGAGTAAAAAAACGAACAGTAAGAACAGTGCTAATAACAAGAGTGGGCGAGACAGGCGAATGATTCATTCGGGGCCCGGCGCCACCCGACCGCCCCCCGGCAAATCCCCCTGTACCCCGGTATAGTCTAAGGCTCACTCAGACAAAGGGCTTTGTGGAGCTCGCCCCGCGATCGCCTCCCGATCCCGATCCCCCTCACGGCCCCGATCTCCCCACGACCTTAGCTCAGGATCCCTTCAGGGTCCTGGTCCCAATACCGATCCCGCTTCTTCCACGATTCCCCCACGGTCCCCTCCCGGTCCCGATCCCGATCCC
>NW_008246065.1:1400702-1414744 GCF_000691975.1 Corvus brachyrhynchos
CGGGTCGGGCCGCGCTGCCCTGTCGGGGTGATCTCAAACCCGGGCTGATCCCGCGCCCTTGTGTCCCCTGTGGGCTTTGTATGTTGTATGCCGTCCTTCCCGTGACTCTGGTAAGAACGCAAATGGTAAAACTCCTTCGCTGCTGCACAGGCTGATAACACTGGTTTGCTTCTGGTAGACCAACCAAGGGAGACAATCCAGCGCTGTAGCCGTCGCTTGCTGACTGCCACATAAAAGCTGGCCTGGTTATATTTATCAGCTGGCTCGTTTCGGGCCAAACATATGGCTTTGACGCTTCTGTTTTTTATAGTATCCTATTTTAAGCCCTTAGCAAGACCATTTAGACCTTTCATTGTCACAGGGTTGATCTCAAGATGACACTTACAGACATCCACAACTTACATATGATGTATGGGTCTTAAAATGACAGCAGAAGAGGCTGTGTGGTCTGGGGACTGTGCATTATTCAAGTACTTAGTATATTAATAAGAAAATGTGAAAGTACTGCACGTCCTTAAGACTTTTAATCAAAAATTCATTGTAAAAGTCTTTCCCACAAAGATAAAAAGATGAAAGATGAAATCAGTTTCAGTCAGCATTCAGGGGTGAAGATGTGTTGCATCAGTCCTTTCACTGGAGAAGATGCACATACCATAATATATAAACTTTAATTATACTTAAGAATTCTTGGGTAAAGTGGTACCTGGTGTGCAAGTTGCATTTCTGGAATATTGACCTTAAACTGCTCATTATTATTATTGATGCTTTCCTGGTATTTAAATTCACGTTTCTTATACTGCTGCAAGTCTACTAAATTATGTGAAGTGAAGGAGTCGAGTTGAACTGAAGGAGGTGTTCTCCAGACAGATGCTGGAAATCCTGAATTTCAGTGGTCTGAATGGAAAACAGGACAAGCAGTGTCAAGTCTTACAAACTGCAGGGGCTCAGTCTTACCACAGCCAAGCATAATAAAGGGTGGAAAGTTGTACCTAAGGCAGATTGTGTGTTGCAGGAAGCAGTTTAATGTTAAACTGACATTTCAAATGGGACCACTCAGTGCAGTTACCAGAGTTTCAGTGTGTGTGTTTTATATTTAAGGCTCAAGTGAGCATTAGAAGCACTATATGCTTCATATTCTCAGTGACTTCAACATACAGAGGTGATGTTTGGAAATAGGAAGAGCTTGAAGGATTTTAAGTATATACAGATATATAAGAAAAGCTGTTTTTTCTTTGTAACTGATAAATGTAGGTCAAGGCCAACCCTCAGCTGTTGTTAATATTTGGCATTGCTTTGTACTGGGGATGTAATGCAACTTTAAGGAGTGTTTTATTGTTGCAGATACTGAGCTTGCTCAGTATTAGAGATACTATAAAGCACATGGCATCTTTGTCACCTCTTGTAATGACGTGTTTTCTCAGATTGAAAACTGAGCTTAATTAAGGATTTTGGGCTAGCAGTAGGTGAGTTGTTGATGTGTATCATCTGTTCTTGGCCACTCAGCTTCAGTTGCTACTCTGGATACCTGTTAGCATTTTAAGTAGTATGAAAGAAAAAAGACCAATAGAAGGTAACTCTTACAGCTATTTATGGGCTCAGCTTTACAGTTTGTATGTTACAGGTCTGAGTTTCCATAACTTAAAGAGTTCCTGCTGCAAAGCATGGTGTTGTGTGCTGTATTTCATTATTCAGGTTCATTTTGTGCTTTTACTGAAGTGTCTCTTAAATGAGCCTTAATTATTTGAATTACTTGTAAGAACCTGCTTGGCCAGAGTTAATTAAAAGTTTCAAAACAATATGAATTAATTTTGTGCTTTGTCCAGTTGGTTATCGACCACTGAGAGCTGTGGTTGGAATGCCCTGGCATTGTTGCAGGATTAAACTTGCCTTTCAAGTTAATTTTCATAAATAAAATGTAAAGCTAAGCAGTAATTGTCTCAAAAGCAGCTCTGAGATAGAACAGGAGTGTAAATTATGGGATGGAGGGTGGCTTTCTTAAAATTCCCTTGGTGAATAAGAAAGTGCTGCCTGATACTGTCACACTGTAACCTTGATTATCTTCAGTTGTATCAGGGTGCTTTCTCTAGAAAGGAGCTAACTCATCTTCAGCCAGCTCATTATTTACATAAACTGAGTCCTGATTATGAGCTGTTGTGGTCCTTAAATTAAAACCACTCTGCTGCTTTCAGTCTACATCTTTTGCCATGTTTAACTTCAAGATTCCAAAACTTGGAAGCTCTGTCTGATGTCTGATCCCCTTGAGCAGGCCCCTACTCTAGTAGTTTTTGCCGTTATTTCTTTAGGAATGGAGTGCTTTCCAAAGTACTTGATGGGAAGTACTAACTACCCCTCAGCCTTTAAGAATAGGCATGTTTCCCACTAGCTGTACTTGACCTATCTTATCTATTAAACCTGTTTGCTTCCCATTCTGTGTGTTCATTTTTCCTGCTGTTCTGCAGTGCAGAGTACATTCAGAGCAGGGTCTGTGTGTATGTGGGTCGCTGCTTCAGTGGTTGCTCATGGGTGGTTTGCTGTGTTTTGTGTGAAGCAGAATGTGCGGGGTATCAGAGGTGGGAGTTTCTGTGATCCTGAGAGCTCCTGTTAATAACAGCAGCTGCTTAGGGATGAATAAATGGGGCACTGGTTTCAGCAGCAAGGCTGATTTAAAAAGTGCCCAACCCTTCAGCTGAACTGCAGCAGCTTTTGGTATAACTTCTGTAAACTGAAGTGCTAAACTACTCAGGAGTTAAAAAAACCAACAAAGGAACAACTTTGCTGAGTGAAGTTTTTTTCCTTCCTCCCTGTCTCACCTGAGAGCAGGACTTTCTCTTTCAGTCACATTCATTGTATTTTTTGCACCTTATTAAATGCCCTTGGTAGGTGCTGTACCCACCAGCCTCCTGGTAGGTATTCCTTGTCCTTGATGGAACCAGCTTTAAAACTGGATGTGTCCATTTTATTCACATGTATGAAGTGCTCAGTCACGCCTGGATGGATGGAGGGACATCTCTGCTATCCTGAAATTCCCATGTAAATTTGCTGGTCAGCATTTGTTTACCAGTTACGTCACTGAACGACTGGCACTGAGTTGCCAACGTTTTTGATATGGCCAGCTAAATCAAACCATCAATGCACTTCGGGTAGCGTTGATTAAATTCTGGATGTTTCCTGTATTAAGCATAACACATGCATCTTCTGGTGTGCAAGTCTTTTGCTAACTGGGATTTTACTTTCAGAATTTCTTGAGGTTGGGAAAAAGCAGCCTGCCCTTGATGTTCTCTATGATGTTATGAAAAGTAAGAAACACCGAACATGGCAGAAAATCCACGAGCCAATTATGCTGAAGTACCTGGAACTCTGCGTGGATCTCCGCAAGAGTCACCTGGCAAAAGAAGGATTGTACCAGTACAAGAATATTTGCCAGCAGGTATGGCTTTGGATTTTTTATTGAATTTATTTATAGCAAGTGTGGTATCTGTCAGCTGATATAATCTAAAAGTGACTGATTTGTCGTGAATTAGGATTAATTTGCCTTCTAGATGTTCTTGGGTTTATAGCATTTACATTTTAAACGTTTATTGCCTATTGTGGGTGGAAACATCTTCACCTTTTTTTGCCTTTGCTGTAGGTTAACATCAAATCTTTGGAGGATGTTGTTCGAGCCTATTTAAAATTAGCTGAAGAAAAAACAGAAGCAGCTAAGGAAGAATCCCAGCAGATGGTACTGGACATAGAAGACTTGGATAACATTCAGACTCCAGAAAGGTGTGCAGCCTGTCTTTAAAATGTAGCAATTTACAGAAAGTATCCTTAATTTTATTCACAGTGTTGAGATATAAATGTGGTAGACTTGAAATGTAATACTAGTGGTGTTCTAGAGGTTTAAAAGAAAGGGAAAAAAGCAGAAATTTTACTTTGAACAAAATCTCAAGTCTGAGTAAAGAAAAGTAAAGAAAGCAAGCAGTAAAGAATACAAAATGTATGTGCAGTGGGGGTGGTTCTGGGAGTTGGGTCACCGCTTTCCAGTGTCTGCTTGGATTTGCATCTGTAGTGGTATTGGAGAGTTTATTGTGGTAAGCTCCTCATTAATGGTTCATGTAGAAATGCTGTTAATTATATTAGGCCAATGTAATTCCTGTATGGGATAACCTCCATTTCTTCTGACCACACTGTGCATATACAAACAAAAGGAAATGTTACTTTATACTTGCTTGGTTAACTGATGAGATAATAGAAGAAAGGGCATGAAAAGTACGTTCAAGAGAGAATTAATAGGATGGGTAATGAGAACATAGAATGATGATAGAAATGATAGAAAATGGAAGAAATTACTGAAGTAGAGGATATTTGTGTTGTGTAGGAATAGAGCTGTAGTAGTCAAATAATACTTAAAAGGATGTGGAATAGAAGGCTCTGTATTTACTTGTTAACAGCAAAACTCTCTAGTAGAAGTTGGTTGCAAAAAAGAAAAGGTGACAGACGTGTCTTCAATAGGGGGACACTGCTATTCATGCTATTTCCAGTGCCAGAAATTGTTACAGAGGAATCCACTAATAGTTAAACAGTGAAGATGACTGACGTCTCTTTTCCTTTTTCTCCTTTCTATAACAGAGGACTAGAGAATGGATCTTTTCAGTCACACTTCTCATCTAAACAAGCAGAGTTTCTTTAATGTTTTTTAGGTCCTGTTTTCTAGATTCCTCATACTTTTTTGCTGGATTCACTTCGTGATCTGTTGGAGAAGGCACTGGTGACATGTTGTGTTTAATAGTGTATGTAGTACCCAAGGAAGCAAATCAGAACTGGAAATGGTGTAGAAGAAAAGAGTTACAAGAGTTGAGACTTTAGATTAGAAACAGTTCAGAAATAGTTTTAAAAGTTAAGGCTTAGGGAAGATGGTTCTCTGTGAGTTTAACACATTGAGTGGATTGTTCAGCAGAAAGGGATCTTGTGGGACATAGCACTGAATTGGTCTCAGTATCTTGGGAATGCTTCCCCCAGTCTTATATTTCTGTGATGAGGGAATGAAGTTCTAAATGAAAGATTATCTTATCTTACCTCTGACATGTTTAAGCATCTTTTTCATGTCAGAATTTGTAAAGGATTTGAAATGTTAATGTGAGTAGTCTGGTTTCTGATGTGTGCGGATCGTAACACAGCGCTTGTGTCATATGTCGGCACAAAGTGAACTCTGGCAGCAGTGCTGGTGACTAAAAGGGAAGTGTCAGCAAGTACTAAAGTGTCTGCATTGGCAGTGATACTTGACTAGCAGAGGTACAGGACACAGCTCCCTGCTAGGAAAGGGAAGGTGAAAATCCTGGAGTTAGTTTCCTTTGGCTTACTTGTGAAGGATACAAGTTTCTGATGTCTTACCTCTGGAGCTTGAACATGTCAGTTGTATGTGCAGTGGCCAAAGTTTGAAACTTAAAAGTTTGAAATAATTATCTACGTCCTTTAAGGGAAAAGGGAGCTGAGGGACTGCTTTGAACATAAGCAATAGACTACTCAGCAGCAAGTAGCTGTTCAGATTTGTCCAGTCTCATCTTAGAACCTGGTAAGAAAAATTGATGAGAATTGTAGGGAATAAACCACTTCTCTTTTTTCTTTTTCCTTACCCCTCTGCCTTGACTAAAGTGTTCTTTTGAGTGCTGTAAGTGGAGAAGACACTCAGGATCGTACTGACCGCCTGCTTTTGACACCCTGGGTTAAATTTCTATGGGAATCCTATAGACAGTGTTTGGATCTTCTCCGAAATAATTCTCGAGTAGAACGCCTGTACCATGACATTGCACAGCAAGGTAGGTCCAAAAGATGGAAACTTGAACTATAAAGATGTGGTGTGTGTCCCCCGTTAAGGGGAAGGGAATATCCAAGATCTGTAGATGCTTGTGGTCGAAAGGAACAACAAGAATCAGAGGGTCCTCAAAAGTTTACAAAGTTTTAGTAGTAAATGACGCATTTGGCATGGAAATTGGTATGTTAGTCCCTGACCTCCCAGCCTAAGCACATGGCAGTGGGTTTTGGATAAAGGAATAGGATGGAAGAGGAGAGGGTTGAATTAAAGAGAGGGTTAGAGAGAAAGAATGGGAGGGAAAAGGAGAGAAATCACCAGTCCTCACTCCAGTGTTGATCCAGCTGATGGGGTGTCCAGAGTCCTTGGGTGCACATGCATCTGGGCTTCGTGGGGGGACCTTTTTATAGATAAGTTTCTCACTTGTTATGCAAATCAGTTCTCATGCTCAGTCTGTTCTTGACCTTTCTGGAAGTGGGTTGGAGGGCTTCAAAGGTTTTGGGTGGTCTTGATCCCCCCTCTACAGTCCGTCCCCTCTTCTCGACCTCTTTCCTGCACTTGTGCTGTGTTGTGCATATCTCCAGAAGCCAGAACACGGATTGTTTTTTGAGAGGAACTGTGGGATTAGTGATGGGGTTCTTGTCTCTGTCATTTCCAGTCATTTGAAGGCTTCATTTGACTTTACCATATTTAAATGAAGTGAGAATTTTTTCCCACATTTTACAAAGCCAAAACCTGAATTCATGCCATTCATAGGATTTTGTTTGCTCTTAGTTCAAATTAAAAGCTGGAATCACTGCATAAATTAGAACATTTTTAAAGAGACTTAAAGTATTCCCTTTGCTCTTTAAGCTTAATTATGTAGAAACATCTTCATCTTTTGGGGTCAAGATGAAAATGCTCTGCATTGTCACTTATTATGTGTGACAGATTGTATCATGTTTGAGATGTCTTTTGACTGCAAATGAAGCTTCTTTAAGTGTACTGATTTACATATTTGAATCCCATTTAGAACTACCATGAAGTCACCATTAGTGAACACTTTGAATTTACATTATTCATTTTTGCAGCTTTCAAGTTCTGCCTGCAGTACACGCGGAAAGCGGAGTTCCGCAAGCTCTGCGATAACCTGCGGATGCACCTGGGGCAGATCCAGCGGCATCACAACCAAAGCACAGCCATCAACCTCAACAATCCTGACAGCCAGTCCATGCACCTGGAGACCAGGCTGGTGCAGCTGGACAGTGCTATCAGCATGGAGCTGTGGCAGGTATGCAGCAGGGCTCCCCATCACACTTGGTCTGCAGCCTTTCTGCTCCATGCAGTTCATGTTTCATGGTACATGCACCAAGATGAGGAAAGGATAAGAGCTAAAGAATAAAGTTTTAATATCTAGAATATTGAATGCTTAGTCTGGTGTTTCTGCACAGCATTTCAAACCAAGCTTTGCTGGTAGAACTTTTGTTATTTTTTTGTTTGTTTTTTCTTTTTTCTCCTCTTGGTTTGTAGCTTGAAAATCCAGATGAAACAAGTTTTTCAGAAATACCAGATTCTAAGCAGATAGTTAATGGAGTATGTCCAAATAATTTATTAGGAAAGAAGTATTTATTTTCATGTAGCTGACAAAACTGAGGATCACAGCTTTCATAAGTATTAAATACTTTATAGTCTTATAACCTTTAATGAATTCATATTTTTCCTTTTTTAGGGTGTTGCAAAAAACTTCCTAACAGTAGTGTATTTGGTTGTTTTGTTTTTTTTAGGAAGCTTTCAAAGCAGTGGAAGATATTCATGGACTGTTTGCACTGTCTAAGAAACCACCCAAACCACAGCTGATGGCAAATTACTATCACAAAGTTTCAACTGTCTTCTGGAAATCAGGAAATGCTCTTTTTCATGCATCCACCCTTCACCGCCTTTATCACTTATCAAGAGAAATGCGAAAGAATCTCACACAAGAGGAGATGCAGAGGTGGGGAAAGATACATGCTGTGATCTTAGAATCTATTTTTAACCCCCTAGGTTCAAAAATAAACTAAATTGTACCCCAAAAGAAGCAGATGACTTGTATGGCTATGAGCAGCTCTTCCTAAATTGGCCAGTACTAATTGCCTCAAAAGAAATCTAGAGCAAGGAGGATGTTTTACAAAGCTACAGTGTAAGTATTGTGAACATTAGCATCACCTTAGTTTAAGCTTCCTTCTCTTTACTGACTGAGAAGATGAGCAAGTCAATAAATATCTGGGGTTTTGTTTCCTTTTTCTCTTCTGAGTGGTGGTATTTTCTTCACAAGACTTCACAGTTTCCTCTCATGGTGCAGTTGGTGTCTCCTCTGTTATTTCTGGTGTTTTTACACAGCTTTGCATCATGGCTGCTCCTTGTTCCTCTTTTGAATTGGCACATTTATGAACAGGAATTAGTAAGTGTTCTCTAGCAGTTCATCTCTTGTGCTTCTGCTCTGTCACCAGGATGTCCACTCGAGTCCTTTTGGCCACCCTGTCCATTCCCATAACTCCAGAGAGAACTGACATTGCTCGTCTCCTGGATATGGATGGAATCATCGTGGAGAAACAGCGGCGCCTGGCCACGCTGCTGGGGCTGCAGGCCCCCCCTACCCGGGCCAGCCTCATCAATGACATGGTAGGTACTGGGGCTCAGGTGAGCAGCTTCCTAACACTCAGTCCTGTTCTAGAGCACTGTGCTTAGCTGTGGGACAGCAATTTTAAAGCTAAAACGGCTGTATGGTTAATTGGGACTTAATTGCAGATTCACAAGGACTGTTTGGAAATGGCAGTGGCAGTGGATGCTCGTGTGCACTAAAGAGCCAAATTCAATATTGTCTTTATGTCACCCAAGCAACAAATACTGATTCGAAACCCTGAGGTGTCTGAAACATGTGATCTAGAACTTTGGGGTTTT
Source organism: Corvus brachyrhynchos (assembly GCF_000691975.1). Classification (NCBI taxonomy): domain Eukaryota; kingdom Metazoa; phylum Chordata; class Aves; order Passeriformes; family Corvidae; genus Corvus; species Corvus brachyrhynchos. Next base: position 1,409,413 of record NW_008246065.1, read on the forward strand.
TTGGGGGTAATTAACTGAACCAAGTGCTTATTTTTCTGTTTTAAATGTGTTTTGGATAAGCACAGGTCAGATGTCAAATGTTGGAAAATATCGATCTAAGTGATCATGAAAACTTCATGTGTTAAATTTGAAGGGATGTTAGATTTATCTATCCTCAGACCTCCCATGATGCTCATAAACAAATTAGATATTAAGTAATGGGTAGTTTCAGAGAATGTTTGATTTCTTGGAGTCATTTGCACTCATATCTGAAAGTTAGGTTCAAAGCTCATTTAACAATTTGAATTAATTCTTCTTGCAGCACCTCTCCAGTTTGCCTCCAACCCACAATTTAAGGCTTCAGAAATTTAATCATGAGCAGAGAGATGTGTGGTTTTAGATTGGATGTGGGCCTACATTTGTGTAGTAAGCCTTGTGTCTTAGAAATGGCTGAGGATGGTACTCTAGTCTGTTTACCTTGTTTATGTTGTCTACTTTTCCATTTTTAAGTACATTTAAGTGGTGTAGTGTAGAGTTACTGTCACTGCAGTTAAGAATGTAATGAAAAATATGTAGTCTCCTGTATTAAAAAGCACATCTGTTGCCTGTTTAACTTGTTGAATATGAAATTCTTAAAGCATAACTATTGGTTAATATTGTATTTATGTTGAGATCTTTGGATTTTTTGTTGACTGTAGGTCAGGTTCAACGTAGTGCAATATGTTGTCCCAGAAGTGAAAGAACTTTACAATTGGCTTGAAGTAGACTTTCACCCGCTCAAGTTGAGTGCCCGTGTCAGCAAGGTAAGTTTTTTCTGGCTCTGTGTGTATTGGTCTTGACTAATAGTCTGTTATTTGAATATTGATTTATGGTAAATATCAACTAGCTTTTTCTATTGCCAGATTTTTCAGTAGTAGCCTTGATTTGGTGAAGTTCCATTACCATGACATGTACATGACATCTGATATAGTAAGCCAGGTTATTGAAATAGAATGAAAATTCACTCGGGTCTTTTGGGTGCTATTCAGAGGGCTCCATAAAGGTGCAGAGTTTTGGGAATGTATCAGAAGGTTTTGTTGGTGGAGATGATACTGAGTTAATTTGTGTAAAGGTGCAAAATGAGAAGACTTTGTGCACACGTGGGCATATGCTGGCAAGTGGGTTGTGTGCTAAGTGGAAAGATAAACCAATGACTGGTTTTACTATTAAAAGGTAGAGTGTTTGGAGGTAGAATAATGTGAGAGCTGTTGATTAGGTAGTGTAAATTCTGCAGTTGATGAAGCACATCATGTTCTTTTTCTTTGATAGTGGGAACAAAGATATTTGAGGTGCTAAAAAGAACTTGAAGGTAAATTAGCAGTGTGGTAAATGTTGCCAGTGCTGTCAGTCGCCTTCATACAAAAACTGTCAGCTCTGCTTTGTAACTGTAAGTGTTCTGATCAAAGGATGCACTTCAGTAAAACAGGGCAGTATCTGGACAGCAGTGCTCTTGTTTCAAGAGCTATAAACAGAAATGTTACTTTAATGGTGAAGTTTGTACAGGTCAATGCAGATAGAGTAACTTTTCAGACTTTTGATAGGTTCTGAACTGGGTGAAGGACCAAGCTGAAAAGGAACCTGAATTGCAGCTGTACATTCCTCACCTGCAAAACAACACCATCCTTCGCCTTCTGCAGCAGGTATGAGTAAAGAAAATGTATGTTCCTAAGTACACATAAGTTAGAATATGCTTTGGAGGAAGATTAAGTTGGAAACTTTAGTGCTGAAAGAGTCTTTCTTTCCATCAAATAGAAGACTGTTTTTGGAATACGTTTTTCTAGTATATAACCCATATCTTCAGTTTTGTGCATCATTTAAGTACAGCTGTAGTATCTATACTTGATAGTGGGGTACAGTAGTTAGTCTCTTCTCTAGATTTTCTTCATTACACCAAGTTTCTTAAAACTTCTCTTTGGAGTAAGGTCTTGGGTATTTTGCTTTGGGTTTTGGTTTTAATGTAGTTTTATTATAAAATGCACATTTCATTGACCTGCTTTCGTTACCAGTGATGAGCAGTGTTATTTCTGGTGTGCTAAAGAAATAGTTGAAGGCTAATTAGCAGCATAGCTGGATGTAGTTACTGCTGCCAGTCTCCTTCATACAAAGCAGCTATTCAGGAACAGGGTTTAATCTAAATACAGTACAGAAATAAAATCCTGCAAGAGTATTTACAATTACATTAATATGTATGTATTCATTTGTTGACAATTTAGCAAGTTAACTTTAAGGCTTGTACAACAACTTCTATTGCTGATTTCTTTTCATCGAGGGAAAGTACCTAATGTTCCTGTTCCCATTCAGGTGGCCCAGATTTATCAAAGCATTGAGTTTGCTCGTCTGTGTACCTTGGTTCCTTTTGTGGATGCTTTCCAGCTGGAGCGCTGTATTGTGGATGCAGCCAGGCATTGTGACTTACAAGTGAGTGCTGTAGAAAGACTTGTGTGAAATGATGTCTGGGTTCACATGTATTGCAGATGGAAAGGAACTGGTTGCCAATGTGGAGGAAGAGGCAAGAGTGATCTGTCTTTCAGTGCTCATTTCATTGAATCTTTGAAAGTTCAGCCTCTTCCCTTGATTTTGTTGTTGTTTGGGTTTGGTTTTTTCCTAAACCATAGAAATAAACCTTCATTCAAAGTGTTGTTTTTCTCCTACTAATTTGGCATTTCTCATAGAATGGCATGGCAAAATTTTTTTCAAGTAATTTCTGCTTGGAGCTTCTGTTGACTCATGGTGGTCATAGGCAGAGCAACAGAGAAATTGTTCAATAAACAGTACAGTCCTTTTTCTTCCTTTTTTTCTATTTTTGCAAAGGTTCGCCTTGATCACACGACCCGGACACTGAGTTTTGGTTCAGATTTGAATTACTGTACTAGAGAGGATGCTCCACTGGGCCCTCAGCTGCAGAGCATGCCTTCTGAGCAGATCAGAAACCAGCTGACTGCCATGTCCTCAGCTCTGGCTAAGGCTCTTGCAGTCATTAAGCCTCCTCACTTAATGGTAAGTCATTTAAAGTTTTATGAAAATGTTGACAAGGCTTATATTTTAATGATTGTGTTTTCTCAGATTAGATGTACATTTTACTTTCTTTTTTTTTCAGCTTAGTGGTAGTCAGGTTTTTGTGCTTGTAAAGAAGTCATTCTTAAAAGCACTCAGCTAGTTAGTGTTTGGTCATAACTAAAATCATGGCAAAATAGACACAAGAGGCCTGAATTTAAAGTTTCCGGTCTTGAAAATATCAGGCTTAGGATATAGCAAATAATAACTCTATACATGAGCCTACAGAACTAGGATTTGTTTAAAATTTTGCGTGTGTCTTTAAAAATTCAAGATCCTGCTTCATTTATTCTTCTTGGAGAAACTGCTGTTGTGAAAAACCTGGAATGTAGCTTTATAGAACAAAACATCCCACAGCTCAAAAACTGACCTGTCTTTGTCACTTCCTTTCCTCCTCCCTGGGGCTTTTGGCTTCAAGGTCAGACTCACATTTCAGGTTTTCCAGAGTTCTGTAGCAGCAAGGTATAAATCAGTCTCAGATTTCCAGCATGCTTTGGTTGTGGCAAGTTAAACCTTCACTTCTTACTAGAGCAGTGGTAAATTTTCATTTCTTTTATGTTTATGAAAGATTTCGTAGCAAACATATCACATATTTTTTCCATATGGGAAAAAAGGCTGATGGCAAGATGTCCATGTTAGATTCTTTTTACATGTTGAAATACTAAGTAATATTCTTCAGATATAAAAGCAAAAAATAGAACTCTATCATGACGCCTAATGCTCACTTCCTTGTGTTGAACACGTATTGGTTGTTTTATAGTGTTTAAGATAAAAATATTTCTATGTAGATTTTCCCTTCAAAAAAATTTGATTAGTGAATTGTATTAGATTGTCATTTTGAAAGAAAAAATATGCTTTAACTGTACATTCATGGATAGAAATGGCAATTAGTCTTGCACTTGACATGTTAGTACAGTTAGTAGCTGAACAAGACATAAATCCTTCTCATCTAACTCAGTAGTGGTCATTGCACTTGTAAAATTGGAGAACAGTATCAAGGTTAATATTAATCTGTGTGGTTAGAAAAGCTACAGAACAAGCTGATACCCTTTTTTCCTTCACTATTCAGGTGAAAACTTTCCACTTTTGTCAGGTGTTTAAAAGCTTTTAATTTGTCACATTCGTTATAATTCACAAAATCATTAAATTTGTCTAAAGCTTTTTACTTTCGTGTTTCCGGTACCTCTGTTTATCTTTAAATGTGTGCAGATCTGCAGCAAAGTGTGGATGTTTCAGTGTTTTTATTGAATGCCCTAGAAGTGAGAGGTTACTAAAAATACCCCTGAGGGTGCTCACATTTCAGGAGCAGCATGGCTGGGGGAGTGTGGGGAGCTGATTGGGCTGCAGTGTTCGGCTGGACTCATGGAAATGGGCAGCTCCCTGAGCTGGCACAGTGACACCTCCTCAAGTGTACAGCATGAATGTCCATAAAGAACTGTGGGGGTGCTCTGGGGAGTGCTGGGGGGTGGGAAGGCTGCTTAAAGAACAGTCTGTGTTCTGATGTGTAGAAGCCTAGTGCTTTTTATAAGGTAATGAAAATGGTTTTAAAGACAATGTTTAAATTGTTGACTTACTTTTTTTATCATCTCACAGATAGTGCTTTGTGTCAATTAGGGTACTTTTCCCTTTTATTAGTGTATTTGGAAAATAACAAAGCTTTAAAAGAACAAAACAGCTTTGGTGAAATACAGTACATGTGGTGATGCGCTTGCAAACAAATACAGAGAAAAACAACCCACACACCCATTGCAGTTAAAGATTTCAATATCAATAACATCTGGGTGTGCAGTATTTTTGGACAGAAAAATGTCAAACTGTCGTACCTAAGCCATGTTGCAGAATGCTGTCTTTTACAGTCAACTTTCTCCATGTGCACGTGATTCTAGGCAGTTGGTGCTACCTCGGGTGCCACTTGGATGAGTGATTAGATTTGCCGTCACAGTTGTAATTCCGCTCAGTTGGCAAGTTTGCAGAATAGAATTAACTTTGCGTTTTCCTTGAAAAGCATTTGCTTTGCTTTCTTCCTTTTTAAAGAGGGGCTGTTTACATCGTCTTATTCTTAATTTAAATCCAGCAAGAGAAGGAAGAACAACATCAGCTGGCAGTCACTGCCTTCCTGAAAAATTCCAGGAAGGAGCATCAGCGTATCCTTGCACGCCGTCAAACCATAGAGGAGAGAAAGGAGCGCCTGGAAAGTCTGAACATCCAGCGTGAAAAGGAAGAGCTGGAACAACGGGAAGCAGAACTGCAAAAAGTCCGG
>NW_008246065.1:1414786-1424364 GCF_000691975.1 Corvus brachyrhynchos
GCAGGAGCATGAGCAGATCAAAAAGAAAACTGTTCGGGAGCGCTTGGAGCAGATTAAGAAGACTGAACTGGGAGCCAAAGCATTTAAAGATATTGATATTGAGGTAGGTGATTTATTGTTGCAGTGGGAAGTTATTTTGTTATGCTTTCAGTGTTACATTGCTGGGCTACCTGAATTTCGTGGGTTTGTCCTGCAATTGGTCTTACAAACAGTCTCTTAGAAATGAGACTGTGTAAGTAAACTTCAGTTCTGGGTTTGGATGGGACCTTTTTGGCCTGGGGGAGTAAAGACTACCTTTTGTGGGACTTTCTTCTCCCTTTTGTATTGATAACTTTACTTGGTTGTAGGATCTTGAGGAATTGGATCCTGACTTTATTATGGCTAAACAAGTGGAACAGCTGGAAAAAGAAAAGAAGGAACTGCAGGAACGACTGAAGAATCAGGAGAAAAAGGTACAAAGCAGGAAGGGTACAAATGTCAATACAGTTTTTTAGTGAATGTGATCTCCTGTGTTGATATGTATATGTGCATACACACACATATATATATATATAATATTGGAAGTGTTATTGTTTGATACTAAGGAAAGGTAAATGCGTTATATACCAGTTGGGTCTCCGGTTTCGGTGCAAAAATCGCTCTAAATAATGGAGTTGATTTGAAAAAGGACCCTTAAGCTGGATGTGAACTGAGTCGTAGTTGGGAAGACTTGTAATTAAAAAATTTTCAGAATAGGTTAAATGTTTAGATGTGAGACCATTACAGAGATGCTAAATTAATTGTGTTAGTCCTCACTGAAACAGAGGAAACTCCACTGCTAGAGCCCTCCTAGATGGCAGAAAAGGATCTGTCTGAAACATGGGTAGCTATAAAAGTGTGAGAAATGTGACATAAATAGAAACACATGACCTGGGCAAGGTGAAACTCACCCAGGACTTCCTGCCGTATTCAGGAATGAAACAGGGGTTTTGTGGTACAGTTGGTGACTTGGGTCACTTAAAACTCATTTGAATAAAAATGGCAAGTAGAAAGTCGCAAGTTAGTTAAAAGGATTCCTGTGAGAATCTTTGACACTGCGGGCCTGTAAAGCTGTTGCTTATACTGGACAGAGGAGCAGAAAATACATTAAACAATAGAATTAGTAGTCACCTGAGTGAATATGATCTACCTGGAAAAGTCAGTGCAGCTTCTATAAAAGGAATGTTAGCAAGGGCTTCCTCTTGGAGTTCTCTGAAGCTGTCAAAGCAACCATATTTGTAAGGCTGATCTGATGGATGTAACTAAGTTGGAATTCCAAAAAAGCTTTTTACAAAGTTCTTCACAAAAAACCCCAACTTAGTTGCGTGACAAAAGAAGGCCTTTGAATTATGTTCTGGTTAGATAGATTTAAAAACTTTATATAGGGAAGGCAGGGAAAAGAATCTCCCAGTCTTTGGCTTTGCATATTAAATGATGGGCTCCAAACTTAACATTCTTTGCCAGCAGTGAGAACTTGGTTCTTCTGCATTTTGAGCACTGTCTGCAGCTCTGGTTTTTTACGTCTAAAAGGATGCAGCTGAGCTGGAAGTTTGACAGGAGGCCAACAAGAATTGTCAATGATGCGGATTGGCTTCCGTGGGAGAAATGTCTTTGTAAAATTGTACCCCTCTGTCTGACAGATTTCTAGAGAGAGGATGTGGTACCAGTCTGTAAGAGTGTACCTGTTGTAAGAGCTGATAGTGGGAGCAGTTGTTCTTGCACTGCCTGCAACGGGTAGTGGAGTGAGAAGCATCAAATGAAGCCAGCAGGAGCTGTGTTCAGAACTGTTCGTAGGTAGAAGTTGGATCTTCATGCTGTGAGCCACAGACATGCAGGAGTTCTTTCCAAAGTACATTGTTGTACATGAAAAGCTTTGAGTTCAGAAGGACAAGAGAGAAAATCCACTGATGTTTAAAATACCAAAATACTTCCAACACAGAAAATGCTGGGAGCTGAAAATGGGTGATGCTGAAGAGTACTGTGATGTGCCTGTCTCTATTCCTGCATCTGTGCCTGGGAGTGCACTTAGTTGCCAGTGGTAGAGGCAGGTTCTTGGTTGGGTTGATCTTTGATGGTCCAGTGTGGTTGTTATATATATTGCAGGATTCTCCAGAAAGCAGGGGTTTATGTGCATTATGTCATTCTAAAAGATGTGTTATCTTTATTCAGATTGACTATTTTGAAAGAGCAAAACGCTTGGAAGAAATTCCTCTGATAAAGACTGCCTATGAGGAGCAAAGAGTGCATGATATGGAGCTATGGGAGCAACAGGAAGAAGAAAGGGTAAGAATTTTTTGTTCAGTTGATAAAGTGCATTAGCAATGCATGAAAAATAGTGTGTTTTGCACTGTTTGGGTTTTTTTCCCCATCTCTTTTCAAAAAAGAAAGGAAGATTGAAATGTTAGCTTTGTGATTTCATTTTTCTAGTGGACAGCAATTTCTTCTATCTTTGCTCTGAAAGAGGAAGAGAGAATTCCTCTTTCTAGTGGCTGGGGTAGATTGAATCCAAAGATATAGTGAAGTTATACTTTTATATTTTCTATTTTCAGATCACCACCCTGCAGCTGGAGCGTGAGAAAGCCCTTGAGCACAAGAGCAGACTCTCCAGGATGTTGGAGGATAGAGATTTATTTGAAGCCAGGCTCAAAGCATCACGGCGAACAGTTTATGAGGTACATGAGACAAGGCATTGTTAACAAAGTACAGCCCTAAAGTGAGGAGCTAAAACTGAGACCCAGGGATTCTTCATTAAACTGGAAACAAACTAGTATTTAAAATGGTTCAGAAGTGTGGAATTGCTTATTTTCTGCTTTGACTTTTAAATTAAATTTCTTGCACCCATTCCTAGGGTATTATCACTTTAAATTTTTGACAATTTCTGGACTAGCTTATATGAAAAATAAAGGAGGGGTAAATTGTTGATTTCAATACTCTTGGTAAGGGATCACTGGGTGTCATAGGCAGGCAGCTGTGTCTGCAGAAGTACTTGAACTTACTGTGGTGATGGAGTAAATACTGACAATCATACTGAAGCTGAAAAATAGGTGGAAATACTTGTCTCTTTTTTATTATCATTATGTTTGAATCTGGGAATTATTTTGACAGTTCAAGTATTTGTTTGTTCAAGCTGTGTTTTGTGTTTCCAAAATTTAAAAATGAATCAGACCACAAGGTCAGGGAAAGAACTGTGCCTTTGTTTCTTGCTGTACATTTTAAAATTTTTCATTTCCTGAGACTGTTTATAGCTTTGACTGTTTGGCTATGTTGCAGTAAAAACTGGCTTTACCAAAAAAAAAAGGCAGAAGAGGTGTTATGTTAATATAAATTAGTAACTGCATATGATTCTTTGCAATAATAGGGATAATTTTGGGTAATGTATTTTAAGTACAGATAAATTATTAGTTAAGCAATCCCTTTTTCAAAAAAGCAGATAAAAGGCTAATATTGTGCATGATGATTTAATTGTCTTTCTTCTGAATTGGAGGGTATTGTCTAACACAAAATTAATTGCAGAAGAGATGGAAATGGTGAACAGGTCGTTTTTCAGTGGAGCAAAATTAATATGTTGCACTTGTTTCGAGTTTCTGTATAGCTTTATTTAACAATTTGTGTAACTGCTCAGCTCATAGACATTACAGCTGTGGTGTTCTGAGCTGTCTTGTTGGTATTTCAGGATAAACTCAAGCAGTTCCAGGAGCGGTTGGCAGAGGAGAGGCGGAACCGTCTGGAGGAGCGCAAGAAGCAGCGCAAAGAGGAGAGACGCATCACTTACTACAGGGAGAAGGAGGAAGAGGAGCAAAGGCTACGGGAGGAGCAGCTGCTCAAAGGTGAGATTGAGAATGTGACTCTTTTATCCTTTGCATCCTCGAGCCATTCCATTTGTGTAACACAGCTGATGTCTGGTTTCCCTGCTTCATGAGTTTGGAGGAAGTCTTTTCAACTTCCAGTTGTCGCACCTTCCTTGCTTACCTGTGCAGCATAGACAGGAAGGTAAAGCTTTGTAGCGCCTAGACATGGGTGAAGAAGGAGATGAAGTAAGGGAGGCTAATGAAAAATTGAGTCTTAGATTTTAGCCTTTAGTTTTGAGTTCTGGCCACTTGTTTGTGCGCATCTTAAAGAGAAAAGAAAGGGAACAGTGGTGTCAGATCAAGAACTCCGGAATTGTAAACGACTCACACACCTTTCTTTGTGAATTACTTTGTGTGGTAGCCCATATAGCCCGTTTCAGGGCTTTAGAAGAGAAGAGGTGGTTGGCATCCTGTAGGAGGAATTTCTGCCCTATTTGTCAATTGGAGGATGAAGATTTTATGTATGAGAGTTCATAATAATGCAGTATTTAAAAAACAAACAAAAACTGAAGCAGTCATGAATATCGAAATTTCTGACATTGTTAGCTGATTTTTTTGTTTGGCCTTTCCTAAGGAAGGGACCCTCTACCATGTTTGAGGTAGTTATGGTGTGTACATTGAATTAACATGCAGGTATTGGACCTTTTTCTTTCTTGCTAACTGCTCAAGATGTCTCATTAATGGATGTATCAGGGTTCCTTTTCTTACTGCTTTTGATTTAGGAGACTTCCAGAAAACAGGATCTGTGGTTAGCTAAACACATCATATGAAATGCTTGTATTTTTTTGTGTTTATTTTTTATAGAGTCAAAGGGGAGAGATTGTATTGCGTAACCCTTCTGTGGATACAGCAAAGCAATGGAATTTGTGTTGGTAATAAGTTCTCTGTGTGTTTCCAACTGTGCAGAGCGTGAGGAGAAAGAGCGCATCGAGCGCGAGAAACGCGAGCAGGAGCAGCGAGAGTACCAGGAGCGAGTCAAAAAACTGGAGGAGCTGGAGAAGAAAAAACGTCAAAGAGAAATGGAGATAGAGGAAAGAGAGCGCCGTCGAGAAGAAGAAAGGAGAGGTCTGGATGACCCATTTTCAAGGAAGGTGGGTAATACCTGCAGGTTTGTTTCTTTCTGACTGCTCCTTCTGTAGATTTGAAAGAAGGTGTTAGCACTGCAAAATCATAGGTTTATTTATTTTTTGTGTAGTCGTAGTGTGAGTGGCTAATTTAATAGTTAAATTACTGTCACTTAGTTTCAGCTCACTCTCAGGATCTGGAATCTCTAGTTTAGTAATAGAGTAAAGTAAAGAAACTACTAAGATCTCCAAGCTGTTTAAAAACTAAATTAATAAAGACTGAAATGAATATTGGACAAAATTTTCTTTAACATAGAAAGAAAACTATTGGAAGCAAGTGCAGTGACTCATGCAAAAGTCAGGAATTCAAGTAGATAATCAAGGAAAATCCCCCCCAGCTTAAACATAAAAGTGCAGTTTTATATTTTATAAGAAATACGCAATAACATAAAACCAAGAGGTGTGTGCAACTTTCTGTTAACAAATATAACTTGGATTGGGAGAATTCGTTATTCCAGTCCAATAGGAAACAAAACAAAAGTTACTTGGAAATGTTTAATTGTTTAAAAGAATGTAAGTACCATAACTCCCACTTTTTCAGAACTGCCATTCAAGAGAACTGCTTTTAAATTTCATCCCCTCCAGCTTTTCTCTTTGTTTAATACATATTTCATTGAGTAACGCCATGAAGATAAGTTACCAGCTTGTATAAATTCTTTTGATAGTCTGTCAGGTAAGGTAATCATGATGGGTATTTTTTACATAAGAGGTCTCCTATCTGTGGGCACTTGATTATGTGGAAAAGCTGGCTCGGGTTCTGAGAGAGATACCTGCACCACCCCAGAAATTCCATTTGCAGTTTTGGGGTTCTTTTCTCACCGTTGTTATTTGGGGTTATTTCAAAAGCATTTAAGGAGACAGAGCAGTGGATGTGCAAGATCTTGGTTAACCCATATCGGCAAATAAAAGCACTTTTCAAAGAGGGGTTTAAAACTGGAATACCCTTCTTATGAAGAGGTTGTGTGATTATGTGAATCAGGTGTTTTAGATGGTTTAGCTAACTAGTTTCTTGTGGTGGAATTAAGGCATAAAAATTTGCTTAAATGGTTTGTCTGTCAATGGAGAAAGACATTTTAACTTCATTTTAAAAGAATGCAGATTGATTATTGCTTTGCCCTGCAACCATTGTGAATCACTAATACCTCACCTCTTCTGGGTATTGAGAACAAAACTGTCCTTCCACAGAGAGCTTTCAGTGTATTCAGTTACATTTCCTGAGGAGATTAGAAAGCACAAAAGCAAATAATTCCTTAAGTTCGTTCCTGTTCTCATAAAATCCCAGGAAAAGTGAAACTGTTAGAACATCTCCGTTGTGTCAACAGGTAGTGGCTATGGCTGACTGTAGCTGTTGTTCAATTGTTCATACACTTGTTCATAATCTTTTTAGTGTATTTGCATATATCCTACCCTACTGGTAAAGTATGTGGCACAAGGGGAACCGTATTATTGTTTCAACTCTTCCAGAAACAATAAAGTCAGTTAAAACCACGCTTTAGTTACTCAAACTCCTGATAGTTTAGTGTTCTACAGTGGGACAAGTGAGTTTTTAATGGCATAACATGCTCAAAAGTAAATTATATGTTGAATATCTTCATTTTAAAGTATTCAGAGAGAATGTTCCTAATTTCTTTTGACACGCAGGAATCTCGTTGGGGTGACAGGGAGTCTGAAAGCTCCTGGAGAAGAGGTGGTGAGCCGGAATCTGAGTGGCGTCGAGCACCAGTGGAGAGGTAATCAGGGGTTACTTAGCCCCAGTTATATTGGGATCAAAGTATGGAGACTCCCATTTTGTTGCTGCTGCTAAAGCTGCCCTGAGTAATTATCTTGTGCCTTTACATCTCTGAAAATTACGTTCTATTATAAAGTTGCTTTGTAAGAATCTCGGAATGAGAGAGAGGTTTTATCTTGGAACCATGCTCAGATAACATTCCTGTTTTATTTGGCTTAGATATGTGAAGGCAAGCAGACACCTTTTGTGTGTGATAAACAACTTGCTTACTTGGATTCCTTTTTAAATTAACAATTTCTCTCCCACTCAAACATTGGTGTCAGTGCTATAAATACAGAATGGGGAAGGATGACAAGCAAATGCAGGTTTCCTGGATGATGAAATTCTGAGATTTTCCATCTAGAAAACTGACAGTAACTATGCAAGTCCCAGAGTGAATCACAGAGCAGAAAACATGCCATATATTAAACTAAGTTCTGAAGAACTGTGTTGAACAGGGAGGAATAGATTTCTGAAGGAAGAATATTCTGAAGCTACTTTGGATTTAAAAATAAAAATAAATTCACACTTGTTTACATCTATTTTGGATATGTTTATTAATAATGAACAGTGTTTATACAATTGTAGAAAACAAGATTTTTAACATTTGTCCATTTTTTTGCTCCACATCAGGATGAGCTGTAGCTAAAAATATTTCGGGTGGTGCACATCTAGTTGTTCTTAAAAGCCTGTGCTGATGGAGATAACACTGTTGGTTCCAATTGGCAGTATGTTTTATTGCTTAATTAGCCTTGCAGGTATATAGATTTTTATAAGTGTCTAAGCCTAATTTCCAGTAAGCAATTTAAATCCATTACTGCTCACTCTGACTCCAGTGGAAGCAAATTAATTGACTCTTTCTCTCTGTAGTAATTTCTTACAATGTTTTAGAAGGGTGTGATCTCTTGATAAACAAAATGGAATTCCATCTTTCCTTAAAAGCTGTGTTGCCATTCCTGGTAGTGATCCACTTTTCTCATGAACTGCAGAATCTAACAATTGGATGAAACTCCTGGGTGAAGCCTCTCACTACTCACGTATTGCCTAAGTTGTGGCTGCCCCATCCCTGGAAGTGTTCCAGGCCAGGTTGGATGGGTCTTGGAGCAACCTGGGATAACGGAAGTGTCCCTGCCTGTGGCAGGGGGGGGGATGAGATGATCTTCAAGGTCTCTTCCAACCCAAACCATCCTGTGATTTTGTGAAGTGTTTAATGCACTTATTTGTATGCGTCAGTGGATTTTTTTTTTCCACACAGAGTGATACAGCTTGTCTTACTCATTTCTCATTCAGCTTTTCTAGAAATGGATTAGAGTAGTGGTAGTTTAAAAGTAATAGTTTAAATAGATTTAAAAATCCTAAGACCCTGAAACGGTATCTGAATGAATTAAATACTTGTTCATCTGATAAACATTATAACCAATCTTCCACATGTCTTTTATGGCAAAATAATCAGATTTTTCAAAGGGGAAGATTATCCAATTTGACTCTAAATGGAAATTAACAATCTCCATGGCTTGGTTTTTACCTCACAGATCAATGATAATTGCATTCTCCCTTATTCTTCCAAACCCAGAAATGCACTGCTTACAATTCCTCAAAATTCTTGAGACTCTGAGTTGTCACAAACTGTTATCTCTTTGTTCTCACCTCTTCAAGTCCTACATCTGTTGTTTTGTAGCAAGTCATTGCTGGGTTTTGTTTACATTTTAGTAGCATAGTGGATCTCTAAACCTTGGGGTGTTCTTTTTGTTATGTTTTGGGTTTTTTTTTTTTAATCCATGAGACTCAACCCCAGTGCAGCTTCTCTTCTTGTGCCAGGAAGCAGGTACCAATAAATTTCTGTGATGTTCTATTCCTTGTTTCTTTTTTATTATTGCTGAGGAAGGTTAATTTCCTGAAATAAAGAAATTAATCTGGTGACAAAAACAGGGTTTATGGTCTAAATGTATGTGTAAATCCTGTAGGCAGTAGACTAAATGGTGTGTAAGGGTGGCATGTGCTTGGAGAAGGGGCATACTTAACTGATGGTTGTGGCATTATTTAATACTGATTCTTTCAGACTTCACTGAAGTTTGTCACCTGGTGTAGAAGCCAACCCTCTTCTCTGTTGTGTTGCAGCAGATAACCAACAGGGGACTGTCCAAACTGTAATTTTGAAGGAGATGATGAACTGCTTAGTCTTTACTGAAGCTGTAGGGACAGTGACCTACTGCTTTCCCATAGCAATGAAGGGCATTAGAAGGTGTATTTTGAAACTGCATACTGTGTTTGGAACCACTCGCCAAGTGGGTGCAGTCAGAAATGGCTTTGAGGGGTTTGATACTGTTGATGTAAAGCTTTCCTGGATGTCACCTTCCACTTCTCACTCGTTCCCTGTGGTTTTGTAGAGACTGGCGTCGAGGAGATCCCAGAGATGATGAAAGACCTTTCCGACGAGGGGACGATCTGCCTCGGCGAGGGGATGATCTGCCCCGGCGTGGTCCTGCAGATGAAAAGGAGCGTCCTCTGGAATCAGCAGAGGACAGGCCACCTCGACGGGAAGGGGATGAGGACAGGCCTCCAAGGCGAGAAGGGGAAGAGGACAGGCCCCCCAGACGTGGATTGGATGAGGACAGGCCGCCCCGGCGTGGTTTGGATGATGACAGAGGGAGCTGGCGAGCTGCAGATGACGACAGGCCTCCCAGACGTGCCCTGGATGACGACAGGCCCCCCAGACGTGCCCTGGATGACGACAGGCCCCCCAGACGTGCCCTGGATGATGACCGGCCTCCCAGACGTGCCCTGGATGACGCCAGGCCCCCCCGACGTGGCCTGGATGCA
>NW_008246065.1:1424599-1435777 GCF_000691975.1 Corvus brachyrhynchos
CGTCCTCGGAGCGGGCTGGATGATGACAGAGGGCCTCGGCGTGGGCTGGATGACGACAGGATGGCCCGGCGGGATGACGACAGGGGACCCTGGCGGAATGCGGACGATGACAGGCTCTCCAGAAGAGATGATGACAGAGGCCCGTGGCGTGGGGGTGAAGACTCAAGGCCAGGTCCTTGGAGACCATTTGGTAAACCAGGTAAAATACAGTAATATAATAACCTTCCCTCCAAAGTGTGTTAACCTCGTAGATAATGGATGTAATGTACTTGATGCCAGAGATGGGAGAATGAGCTCTGAAAACATCTAGATTAATTTGGCTAATGTGGACACTCCTCTACTTAGTATAATTAAACCTTTTAATTTGGTTAAATTACAAAAAAATTGCTTGTCTGGAAGATACCTAAAGGTCACACACTAACACCGGTCACTTCCCTGTGTGCCAAACCAAAATATACGAGTTGAATGCTCTGCTGGGAGAGAAACATTCTCGCTAGATTAGCACACCTTGAAAAACCTCTTCTATGTGTCTGAAGTTAATCTCCTTCTAAAGGAGGATTTTGATACCTCATTCAAGTGGGTCTGGTTTTGATAAGCCCTTTCTATGTGTACAGAGGTAATGTTATTAACATTCCCTTTTTGTTTTTAACTCTTCCTGAAAGTCCTGCTTAGAGCAGAGTTTGGATTAGATGACCTGAGGTCTCTTAAAAACTGAATTATACTATTCTTGTATTCTTTATTTCTATTCTTAAGTGTCATTGATGGTGTCTAGAGCTGTTTCTGATTCTTTTCAGAACTGTTGATGACGTTTAAATGTTAGATATGATTTTGATTTCCTGGCTCTTTACACTTACGTATTGGCAGGCACCACACCAACTTTCATAGACACTAATTCTGTAATCCAAACCTTTAGAAAACTTACCATAAATATCAAAACTTGCACTCCAGTTTTCCTATTTAAAGCCAAAGCAGGCTGCATAAGAAAGAACTCCCATTCATAAATAACTGAGCAGTATTTCAGGGTGCACTGTGTTAAGGGGATGGTAACAACACTCATATGTTAAAGTAGTGCTTTAAAAAGCAGTAACTTCTTTAAAAATCTGCTTGCTTAAAATCTCCTCACTTGTAGATTTTCACAAAGGAATCTGCTGTGTAAGCTACACCCTTTGCTTCTTCTTGCACTTGTTTTGCACCAGACCCTTGTGGCTTCTGGCTGAAAACTGCTGGGTGCAACCAGCTCTGCTGGACTGTTCCTGGCAGCCCTGACAGGAGCTGTGCATTGCTGGCTTTACGTTTAGCAGCTTGCACAGTGTCTTCTCTGTGGTTCCCACTCAATGTGCAAACTTCTTACAGACATCTTGAGTTGGATCCTCGGGTCAAAACTTGAAGAACCAGTTTCTGTGACAGAAGCAAAGAGTTCTTTGTCCACAAGAGGGATAAGAGGTCAGTCACAAATTCCTTTGACTCCTCGTTTCTTTCTTCCAGGGGGGTGGAGAGAACGAGAGAAGGCTCGTGAGGACAGCTGGGGCCCTCCCCGAGACTCCAGACCTTCAGGAGACCGCGAATGGGATCGAGACAAAGATCGGGATGAAAATGAGAAGGAGCGGGAATTTGACAGGGAGAGAGATTTTGATCGAGATGATCGTTTCAGGCGTCCCAGGTCTGACCTCTCTGTTTAAGTACTTCTAGAATGTTTCTGCAAAAAAAAAAAAAAAAAGGGCCCTGCTGATACAGAAATAATGTGGAATTGCTGAGTGAAAGGAACAAGGGTTGGTTCGTGTGAAACTAAGCACTTTAGGGCAGCAAATGGATTAAGGGCATTTTTGGGCCTTTTTGGTTTGTTATTTTTAGGATGATGTTATCTGTTTCTCTGTACAGGAGGAATTTCAAAATGCTTAAAATGCTTTTAAATTTTTATTTTTATCCTGTTATCAAGAGAATTCCATATTAGGCACCAGAAAAACAAAACCAATTTTGGAAGTATGTTAAATAGACACCCACTGGGTCTGTAAATATCTGTGTTGTGATATATTACTGCTCCTTTCCATAGCAAAGGTAAAAACCTTAACATTTAGTTTTATGTTTTGCATGGCCAAAGGGATGACGGCGGTTGGAGGAGAGGGCCAGCTGAGGAAACTTCCAGCTGGAGGGATTCAAGTCGTCGTGAGGAGTGGGACAGAGGTGGTCGTGACATGAGAGACCGACGTGGCGATGACAGGGAGCCGCCAAAAAAAATGCTCTCTGCGGATCCGAGCGGGAGGAGCGTAGGTTCATTTCAGTGTCCCTAAAGTCCTCCATCCAGCATAGAGCCTCCCTCTTCCTGACAGTGCTGGGAGGGGGTCACATGGGAATAGGTTATATTTTCAGCTATTTAAACTGCCTTTCCATAAACAAAATAATAAAAAGCACCTTTGGCGTAATTGAGAATTCTTTAGCGAGTCTTAACTATTCGTAGTTGTGTTCTTTTCCATCTTAGTAGCATTTCACATCTACAGCAGGAGGATAACATTTCAAGTATGCACTTCTCATAGGATTATGTTCTGGGTGTATGAAGTCTTTGTGTTTAGATTATCAGGACAGACATCCCAGAAAAGTAATTTCTGGCCCTTTCCTTAAAACCATTAAAATGTGAGGGAAATACTTCTGAATGAGGCCTTATGGGTTTCACACTATTAATGGTATTAATTTTGACGAATAACCTGTTTTGATTACAGACCTGTGTTAATTTTGTATATTTATTAATCCTTTGCTATGTTCTAAAAATACAGTAACAGGAAATCCATTTAGCCTGGAGGGACCACCACATCTTCCAATTCTGGATTCTTACGTTCAGAATCTCATTTTGTCTCTTCCCCAAATGTGGGTGTTCCTGCACTTGGGAGCAGCCTGGAACAGAACATGGGATCATATGAGGGACTGCTGCTGACAGAAAAGCAGAATGTTCTCAGTGTGGAGATTTTTTTTTAATATATCAAGAAGTTTTGGTATTTGACTTCTTGGCATCTGCCACAGCTTTGTTCACACAGAGGTGGGATGGAACTCTTAACATCCTTTTTGGTGGAATTGAACTGTTTTTCATACAGTAAAGGGTGGTAGATGCTGTTACCAGTGGAGTCATGTAATTCAGTACCATTTTACCTCTGATTCCAGTAGAGTGAAGAGCAATTTCCTAACAGCAAACACCTAAACATTTTCCACAAGTGTTCTTAAGTAAGGATTTTTCTGTTTTCAGAGTTCAGTCATTTCTAAGAGGACACTTTTGTGTTTTAATTCTGCTAATAATGGTATATATTTTTGACAATGACAGCATCCTAAAACTGTGTACATCAGTAGAACATTCTTACTGCAATTAATGCATTTTAAAGATGACACTGGGCTTGCTCACCACAATCCCAAATCTGAGAAGAGGTTTGAGTAGTTTTGCTGTTCTTCCCTATAAAATCAAAACGTGTGTTTGGCTGTTGTCATCGTATTCCCTGTTGGCAGGGCTGAGGATCAGTAACTCCCACTGCCAGGGTTGGGGCTGTTTGTTTGAACTCTTGCAGGCTGCTGGTGGAGCACGACTGAGTTGTTTTTATTTCTTCCTGTGCCGTAGCGAGCTCGTGGCGACGCGCTGACGACAGGAGGGAAGAGCGCGGGGAGGAACGGGAACCGGTGCGGCGGTCAGCCCCTGCTCCTGCTGCTCCTCCAGCTTCTGCTCCCCCAGCAGCATCCAAAGAGCGGGAAAGGGATGGGGAGAAGGAGAAAGGATCCTGGAAAACAGAGAAGGAGCGTGAGCCCGTACGCCGCACTAAAAACGAGACAGATGAGGAAGGGTGGACCACTGTACGACGTTAAGTGGGAATCGCAGAGTTTAACCAATGTTTTAGCTTTGATTTGATCGAATCCACAGATTATATTTGTGCTTATAAACATTCTGAATTGGAATTCTTTAACCAATGTTTTGAGGTAACATGAAAGCATGAATTACTTACTCATATAGATTGATCATGCACAAAACTCACAGCAGAAGGTTGGAAATTGAATGCCAGTTTCTGAAATTTCAAATGATGCTTATTTCATGGGTCATTTGTTGCTAAAATAAAAAGAAGCAAGCGCAACAGCTGTCTTCAGTACAGCTTCTCTCTTGCACCAAAAACAGGCTGCCCTTTTTATTTTTAGTCTTTCTTAGTTTGGAATGGGGTATTATTGTCACAGGACATGAATTTGAAAACGCCTCTGTTCACACAGTGGAATTATTGAAAAAGCAGAGCTAAAAGAATTTGCATAATTAGCCAAAAAAATAGAAAAGCCCTCTTTTACATAGGTATCTTGGAGGGCAAGTGGTTTCTGAGATACTTTATCACTATCTAAATACAGTAAGTTATTTAAATTTGAATTGAATACAATAAACATTGTGAATTAGCTACACTGGGATATTTTCTGTAGATTTACTTGAATCCATAATGCCTCTGAGGCCACTTTGCAGTCATTGTTCCCGTAATGTACACACTGCTGCAGTGTACAAATCAAACTTGCAGCTTTTACAATTTCAGTGTTTTGGTAAGCATATGGCTATGTACTTTCTGTTGCCAATATCATAACTGCTTTTTCCATTACTGGATAATTCATGCCTTTCAAGGATTTATAAATATTGTCATATTTAAAATGTGTGGTTTTGGAGAAATTGTTCTATTTCCCCCTCCAATTCTTTGTCTTCAGGGTCAATTCTTTCCCTTTCCAAAAAAGTGATCTGTAGTAATGGCTGTGTTGACTTCAAAGCTGGGGTGCAGTAACAACGAGGAATGATCTGGTCACACTGAAGCCAACACAGAACTTGCTGCTGTGTGTTTCTTCAATGATAAATAAACAACTTAAGGAATTAGCTGCTGCAGTGTCTTGACTTCTTAGTGAGTCCTGCACCATGTGTTCATGAAGAACAGCTGTTGAACAACCCTTTTCTGTTCTCAGACCTATTCTGTACCAGCTGAAGGAGGAAGTGAGAACACCTGGGATAGTTTCTCCCTGAGAAACCTGGTGTGTGAACAGAAGTAATACTCCTCTTGTCCTTTTCCTGCCCTCTTCTGGGTTATCCAGGGCCAGTAGTTTTCTTGGGAAAAACTTGTTCTCAGAGCCATCTTCTGAGGGCTTGATTTTTGTGTCTTTGGATCCTTTCATTTCATTGCTGGTTGAGTCACAGGACTCCTTCAGAGCAATAGTGTTTTCCAAGCATTTAAAAAAAATACTGTGTTTTTTTGTTGTTTATACAGTCCCATAAAGTCTGGAACTAGAGAACATCCAGTAACAGTGCTGACTGGATCTGGAGTAGTGGGTGCTGCTGTTCTTCAGCCACCTCCTGCTGTCTTTGCATTCTGTGGCTCAGATCAGTGCTGTCAAAAGGGACCCAGGAGCTCGCTTCACTGCTGGCTGTGAAATTCCTGTGTCACTTAGAACCATGTTTCTCCGGTGTGATTTTGAAGACCTCCAAGACTGTGGACTGCACAACTATTCTGGGAAGCCTCTTCCAGTGTTTGACTGGCTCCAGATTGGAAAACAGTCACAGAATGGTTTGGGTTGAAGGGGACCTCAAAGGTCATCCAGTCCAAACATGAAGTGCAATGAGCAGGGACATCTTCAACTCGATCACGTTGCTCAGAGCTTGAATGTTTCCAGGGATGGGGCATCCACCCTTTCCATGGACAACCTCTGCCAGTGTTTTCTACCCTCACTGTTAGAAAACCTCTTATATCAAATCTAAATCAACCATCCTTCAGTTTAAAACCAACATCTGACTGGTTTTAAAAAAAACAAAATTGCCAGAAAATCTGTTCCCATGCTTTTTACAGGCCCCGTTCCAAGGATTGCAAGGCGACAATTAGGGCTCTGTGACACCTTCTGTTCTCCAGGCTGAATAACCCCAGGTTCTCAGCCTTTCCTTACTGGGAGGTGCTTTAGCTCTCTGGTCATTTTTGTGGTTCTCAGAAAGTTTAAGCCTCTCTTGGCTTCTACCCTGTGTCTCTCTGCTCTTTCTGCACTGCTGTGGAAAGCTGGAATTTTCCAGGTAGCTTCCTAGTAGAAAATGGCTGGCTGCTGTGAGGTCTCCCCCAAACCCCTTCCTCCTTTCAGGCTGAACAAGCCCTGTCCCCCTCAGCCTTTTTTCCCAGGCATGTGCTCCAGCCCCTGAATACTGTGTTGGCCCTCTGCTGAACTCAATCAGCTTTGGCAATGTCCTTGTATGGGGGGAATGGAACCCCAAACAGCATACAAGAAAGAGGAGATGAGCTGAAGGGGATACTCTTCCCTTCTACAGGCTGGGATTCAGGCCCAAACAGTTCAGTGTCCAGCTCAAACAGCCTGGGATCTGCTGGCTCGTGCTCACCTTTTCCCCTGCCAGGGCCCAGAGGCATTTGAGCCCCCAGTGTGTCACTGCAAGGGCTCCTTCCTTGGCTGGGCAGCCCCTGCCCTGCTCCCTGTTGAATTCACTAGGCTCCTGCCCATCCCTCTGGCCAGCAGCCCTGTCCCAGGGGTGTGGGCTGGAACTCCCACTTCAGTGTCAGCCCGTGGCTGCCTCCAGGGCCTGGAGGATGGTTCCAGCCCAGCCCATTGACCAAGGTGCTGAGCCTGGACATCCAGCCAGTTTTTCTGCCCCCTTTGTTATGTGGGCTGTAGCATCCTGAGCTGGGTGCAAGAATATTGTGTGAGACAGTGTTGAAAGCCTTGTTAAAGTTAAGGGGAAGAACATCCAATGCTCCTTCCCTTGTCCACAAAGATACTTTATTATAGAAGGCAGGTGAGCCAGGCATGGTTTACCCTCAGTAATTCCATTCTGGCTGTTCCCAGTTGTCTTCTGTATGTCCCCAAAAACACATTCTGAAAGGACTTCCTCTGATTTTCCCAGGGACTGGGATAATCACGTGGCCTGTGCTTCCTCAGATGGTCCTTCCAGCCTTCCTCAAAGATGGGCACAACATTTGTCCTTCTCCAGCCTTTGCAATATGTAAATAGTGATTATACCTTCAGTTCCATAGTTTTAATTGTATCCATACAAAGACACTTTCACACAGGGATGAATGTTAGTGATCCCTGCACTGGCTACAGCTCTGTTTCCCAATCTGGGTTATTAATTTCCTTTATTTGAGATCATGATAATGTTGTCATTCTAAGGACTGGGCAGCTTGAGAAGAGGCTGGGGAGATGTGAGCTTTGCAGACATGCCAGTGTGTTTTATTTCATTGCTTGATCAGTTTAGACACAATACTGACAGTGATCAAAAACCTCTACTGACCAAATCAAACAGCTCAAACCTCCGCCTCCTGCCATCATTAAACATGAGCACAAAATTTGGTTGCCTGAAAATGTTGATGAAGCCAAATGAGTTCTGTGTCAATCTTTGCCTTGTTTGAGTCATGTTCAGTTAAACAGCTAAAATTTTCAGTGAACCTTAGAAGAATACAAGCTGTCACAGGCTGTATTTAGAAGGCAGACCGTAAGGCTGCTGCTGTTTGAATGGATGCAGATGTTGCTGGATTAAAACAAATCTCCAGCAAGGCAGTGTCAGGTATGAAAAGTGCTGCTCCTTCCAGGAGCAGCCCAGGGACTGACCCAGCCCATGGGCAGGAGTGACGACCATCAGGGTTCTCAGCAGAAGGAGGGCATAATTGGCATTTTAAACTTTATAAGTGCTTTACTTATAAAAACTGATATAATTTTTTTTACAAAATCATTATTTATAAGAACTGTCAGGGTGCAGTGGTGTCACTCCTGACTGGGCACAGCCACAACTGCAGCCCAGGACATGTCATAATCTTGGTGGCCTCAATGAGGCCATGAGGAGGGCCAGGAGGATGTTAGGGTGGGCTGGTAGGCAGCCAGGAGGTATCTCAGACAGCAAGGGTATGGAAGGCTTGTCTTGCTGTAAATGAAATGTATCTCTGTTGTTTCACTGTCCTTGGGCTGCCGTCATTGGCAGGAACTGCTGCATGTAAGCAAGTTTTCCTCCTGTACCTAAAGGGCACTGCTGGATGGTGTCAGCCTACAAAGGGCAGGCATTAGGTCAGTGAAATGCAAGATCCAAAATTTACCTGTTCTTCGGGCACTAGAGCCCATCCTGGGGTTTACTGCAGCATTGCAAGAAGCAGGCACACAAGTGGCATAACAAAACCACCCAATTCTTCCTTTCTTGCCATGGCAGGACCAGCTTGAACTGAAATGCTCTACACTTTGCCTGGTCCTCCTCTTAAATAAAAGTAATGCATTTAACTACAAACTATTCCACTGCATTTTGCTAATCAAAACCTCCCTTGCTGCACTTTAAGCTCTGTTAGCCCTTTCTCTCTTGGGCAGGAGGACAATCTACCGGATTTGCTAAACCTTGTTCCATTTTTAGTTTATCATTTGTTTTGTCCAGGCAACAGGAATTTTAGAATTACCTTCCTCCCCATGCAACTCTTAGCAACTCATCTCCAGCAAAAATTAATCTATATAGTGGGTCAAACTGGCACTGTAAAAGAAAAAAAAAGACATTTTATAGCCATTGTGGTTTGGTCCTAGGCAGCTACCTGAGGCACTGGTCAGCAGACTGAGAGCAACCTGCCCAAATAAAATTTCCACTAAAGATGGGGACAGACTTACCTGACTTCAGCTGAACCAAGTTATCTATACATTTGAAAGTAGTTTCTAATTAGAAGTAGCTTGCTTTTTACCAAGACTAGTACCAGCGGAGGATGATTATCCAGTATTGTGTTCACTCCTCTTGCCAGAATATCACTATAGAAAAGATTCTATCACTTACATGCACAGGAATATTTCCCTGTAATGAAGCAGTTCTCTGAAGATACAGTATTTGGTTTAAACAGGTGACCATAATATTTTGATTTGCCAATACCCGTAGAAGAGTGAAAATAGTACCTCACTTTTCATAGACCTCTTCTGTGGAGCATAATGCAGCTCTAACCTGGGCTGCTTTCAGATTAAGCTTTTTGCTGTTCCTAGAATTTAAATTACCAATGCAAATGGTTCCCAGTATTTAAAGAGTCAAAGTAGCAATACAAACACTATCTATTGTAATAACCTTTTCAGAGTGACCAAGAACAAGCATGTTTCTGCTCACTCAGTGCCACAAGGAGCATGCTGGTGTGCCAGAAATCACAGAAGCTTACTTTAAAAACCCAATCAAAATATCCTTAAAGGTTTGGTCTTTGTTAGACTCACACTTGTAAATCTTTAAAGGGCAAATTGTCCTGTTGAATGATTACATAAAGTAACTGAAGAGCCTTGCTGTCAGGCTGTCTTTTGCTGAATCTCGTCATCCTTCTGCAATAGTCTGAGGTCTGTTGGGCTTTTTTTTTTTGCCTCCCTCACCCCCAATTGGTCTCGAAGCTGTTACTCTTCCACTTTACCTGTTAAGCCTTTGATGAGATGCCTAATGCTGGGGAGCAGTGACGACAGGCAGCTCTTGGCCTTTCCAGAGCAAGGCTGCAAGTACTTGGAGAACAGAACCAGGAGCAACAGGCAGCAGCACAGGCCGTGGATACAAGTTTTCCTCTGACACAGGCTCTGCAGAAGGCCAGTGCCGTCCAAGACACAGGATCTGCTGTTATCCTGAGGGATTTCCAGGCATTGCAATAGGGCTGGTACTGCACAGCAACTTAATGTAAAGACCGGAGAGGTGGGGCAGGGACATGGCAAACACTTCCAATCCAGCCCGGCCAGTTAACCCTCAGAAAACACCCGAGACAGATTTTCTTTGATCTTTCTTGCTTTTGTGTCCAGTAACAGTCAACTGCATTAAAATGTATATAAGGATCTTCAAACTTCCCACAAGGAGGTAACAAAAGTACAGAAGAAAACTCTTCCCACAGCATCACACTTGAGCTTGATTCTAATGTGTGGTGGACACAGATTTAACCTATGTGGACCAGGAATCACAATACCAAACACATCTAACTTCTAACAGCTTAGAAGAGCCCGTGGTGCACTCCCCACAGAGCAAGAGACAAAATGTAATGTATTTAGCACAAGGAGAGGGAGGCTGGCACAAGGGTAGCTGCAGCCACTGTGTTATTTAATGCAAGCCCCACTGCATTTGGTAATTAGACCTGACACCATCTTTGAAGCCATCTGATGGAGATTTAAGGGAACACTTCCACACAAAATCAGTTTCTCCCTCCTAATTGCTGTGGCTGCGAGTCAATAGCAGCAATGAATAATGAACCCTGGATCCTCATCCCCAGCCCATCCCAGACATGTTTTGACTCCATTCTTGACTGTCCTGCTCTCCTGACCCCATCTCCCACCCTGCTGAGCAGCTGTTCAAAAGGAAACCACACAAGTGTGGATTACACACAGCAGCATGACCCTCTGCACCGAAAACTCCAGCACCCATCTTTCTGCTCCAGAGGGCTCTTAAACCACAAACTGCTGCTGCTCCTTGTCCTACCTCTGGGTCACACACACACACACACACACACAAAAAGGCAATATATCTTCTCTTGGGGATTAGAAGTGATATAGCCCTGGCTGATATTCAGTACCCAGGAACTGCCATCACCCAGTGTGGTCCAGGACTCCAGCCTAATTCTTATGCTTTGTACAGTCAGTGTAGTGTTAAGAATATTTGTTAACCACATCGATAGATCTCTTTTACTTGCAAAGAGTTAAAGCCACATTCTCTGAACTCTTGAAAATACACAACCTCCCTTTCTTCCATTCTCCTATGGTCACAGCTTTCTGCTTTGTTCAGGTCTCTTTCTTTTCATGTCCAGGTCTCACTCTCCACCACAAACACAGCTGCACTAAAGCTTGCTCTCTTGTCATTCTTACTGCCTTTCTGTCAGCAGAAAGGGCTCCGTTTGCACCCTGGCCCAGAATCATCACGTTTTCATACACACACTTGGGTGTTTTCTCCTCTCAGACTTTCCCTAAAGCTGAGTATTCGACACGGGGACCTGCGAGACCAGCGCCATCGGTACCCACGAGAGGAACGGTGACGGCGCGGCACCGCACCAGCTCGGATGCTGCGATTTCGGGAAGCAGGTGTTAATTTCCGAAGGCAAGTTTGATCGCGATTTGCTTACCGGTTTTAAAACCGGCAAAGGAAATCGCTCGGATGTTTGCTTTAAGAGCTGAAAGGCGGAGGGTTGTACTCTAATTAAATATACTGCTATTAACTGGCAATTAAGAACAGCTCTCGCGCCCGAT
>NW_008246065.1:1437118-1480548 GCF_000691975.1 Corvus brachyrhynchos
GGAGCGGGATTGGAATTGGAATTGGAATTGGGAGCGGAATTGGAATTAGGAGCGGGATCGGGATCGGGAGCGGAATTGGAATTGGAATGGGAATTGGGAGCGGGATCGGGATCGGGAGCGGAATTGGAATTGGAATGGGAATTGGGAGCGGGATCGGGACCAGGATCAGGACCGGGATCAGCGTCGGGATCGGAGCCGCAGGACGACCCGGAGCGGCCCGTGTGAGCCGGACCCGACAAGGCACGGGCCCGCCGGGGAGGAGCGGTGCCGCTCCGAGCGTGCCGGCACTGGCAGGGAGGGGTCTCCGCCTGCAGCAGAGCGATGCGGGGACAGAACAAGTTCAGTGCTGTACGAGTGGGAAGAGGTTGGAGCCTTGTAAACTCGTGGAGGGCAGCAGGTGCCTTCCCTTTGGTGCTCGTAAGTTATGTGGGGCAGAGGTGATTTCTTCTTTGGACCCCTCTTAGTAAGTGGGGTTTAATTAGTTAAATTAGAGGTGGTTTGTCTGGGGTCTCAGGTGAGGTACGTGCCCTCACTGGAGTGGAGGTACATGCACTCACCGGAGTGCTGCTCAGGTATGGGGGACCAGTCTGGAATATTCAACCCTTAAAAGGGATGGGCCTGAGTGTACTGTGCCTGTGAGTGCTCTGTCTGCAGCGGGTGGATGCAGAGGCACCCTGGGCAGCAGGACAGGCAGCAGTGTCCCGCAGCACCCACCTGTTGAGCCTGGTGCACCCAGGTTTTGGTGGCCCAGCTCTCACCCCTCTGGCCAGTCCTCGCAGAGCAGCTGCTGTGCTGCAGGACAAGGGACTGTGGTGGGGAGATGCAAGTCCCCTTTGCTGCCCCTAATGGTTCCCATTCCATCAGGCCACCCAGAAACCATATCCTCCTTTGGGAAACATCACGTGTGCTTTTCCATTTGAGCAAGAGGAGTTGACAATGCAAAGATCCTATTAATTTCCAGCCCCTGGTGAGAGCTGCTGGGCTGAGCAGGGTGGGTGGAGTTTTGTCAGAAGTAAATCTGTCTCCCCTGTGCACGGCCCTGATTTGTCAGTCTAACAGATGTTCCTCTGGCGGGTAAAGCAGCTTTCCAATGTGTTTTGTTTGCATCTGAATTCGGCAGGTTTCATAAGCTCAGCTATCAGGAATACTTCCCAAGGGGCTGCCTTCCGGCGCTGCGAGGCTGGATACGCCTCCCCAGCCGCATGAAGTGCCTGGGAAGTGGGTGTATCAAGGACCAAGCAACAATCAGGATGGCTGCAGGGAGCAGAGCTGGCTGGAAGCAGTGTTTCAGAGCATGAATTCTCTGGTTGGAAAATGGGACTCATTTCAGTACTGAAAACATTTGCAGAGGAAGCCCTGTTCCAGAGCGTGCTCATGTGGGACACGGTTCTGCACCGGGTGACCACAGGGACATTTCACAGTTAGGGGGTGTCAGGCTCAGCCCAGAGCTCATCTCCGAGCTACAGTTATGTGACAGACCTTTGCTCTCCTCAGTGGTGTTTCAGGGCCTGATTTGCACTGCAGCCAGCAGCGAATGGCAGAGGTAACAGATGGGTGACAGGGCACAGGGTGATCAGTCAGAGTGGCTGAGCATCACTTCCTGGAGCAATTGTTGTATCTCATCTTCTGTAGACGTTTTAAGAGGCAGAGTGAATAATTTCATATCACATGTAGCAGTGTGAGTAGCTACAGGCAGAGAGGAAAAGGGTCCTGTTCCCCTCACTGCCAATGCAGGGAGTGATGAAGAACATGGAGCAGCATAAAAAATATCCTCACTAGGAAAATATTGTGAAGGATAGACCCCTGTCACCAGCACCACGGTAACAGCACCCTCTATTTGACCAACAGCTCAGCAGAGCTCATGTGCCTCATGTTTGAGGTATGTTGCAGAAGTTATTTCATTGCTTTCTTTGCCATGAACCCTCATGTTCCAGGTGTTTAGCACTCAACAGCTCCACTCAGGCATTAGGTCCCTGCAGAGCTGTCAGGCGTTGTCAGACTTGCACCAACCTCGTGCCAGCTGATTGGGGTCACCCAGTCACAGTGCTGGTGCAAGAGCAGGGAATCCCACTGTTGATAATTGGAACAAATGAATGTCTTGGGGAAACTCTTCATCAGTTTCAAGCAGTAAACAAAATATGTGGTCAAGAAGAGCTAATGAACAAGTAGCTGCTTCTAGGAAGGATTGGTGTTTTGGTGTGCTTTGAAATGTTCTTCATTTGAAACACTGAGAACTGCATGAAAAACTACTGCTTTGTCCTCAGCTGGAAGTTGGGATTATTTCTGACTATGCCAAACTCCCCTTTAGGCAGTCCTTGTCAGGACTTGGGCAGTGTGAGATCACAGCTGTCTTGGTGGTGTCTCATGTGAGCTCTTGTGGCAAGGCTGCACAGCAACCCTGGCAAACTATCATCTGGAGCAGAAGTGACAAATAGCTGTTGGCACTGTGAATTCAACACCACGGGCCAAACTCTGCCCAGCCAAGGGGAAAGTTTTCTGCTCCCTTGGAGCAGCGAGAAACCATGTCAGAAATTCAAGCTGATCTGAGCACAGGAAGCCATCAGATCTGCTAGGGTCTGAGAAATCTGCTTGGGGGGACTGGTGTGGGAGTTCCCACTGGCCACAGGAATTTGTAAAGCCCGAGATTGCTCCTGGGAATACACACACACACACACACACATATCTATATATGTATGAAATCTATGGACACGCCAACTGCAGGTGAGTGAGGCCTTTGTTTGGGTTTGGAGGAAAGATTGTCTTTCTTCATATTACAGCAAAAATGATCTAACAAGGGACTTAACAAGAATGATAGAAGGATTAAGCACAGAGGGGTTTGAGTGCATGCAGGACAGCTGTCAAGTTTAGAGAGGAGATTAGCAGTTCATTTGAGAGATACATTAGGAAGGGGCTTACTCTGGGGGGCTGTGAGCTCCCCTGAGGCTGGGGAGGATTTACTGTCTGTAAGTGTTGATGTATTGTGCACGTTATGAAGCTTGCCATCCCAGCAGCTTTGATATGTTCCAGCTTTTCTTTAAAACCCCTGTGGATTTTAAAGTGGCTTTCATTTAACGTGGGAGATGTTGACAAGCTCCCCCAGGAGGCTGGCAAGTTCTCGGAAGGGTCTTTTAAAATATTAGCTTCACCACCACTTCTAGAAGATTTTTTTCCCCCCTCTGGAATATCAAGGAGTGGTTTGTTTCTGACAGCACTAAAAATACATTAGGTGTCTGCTGACACAGGGAAGATATGCCCTGTGCTGCTTGGACTCCTGGGCTAGCATTCAGGAATCCTATCTAAAGCTTTTGGCTTAACAGATGATGCTCGTGTTTGGAAAGCTGAAGTTTATAGCACAGAGCAATCCTGCCTGGAAGATTGGAAGCAGCTGGTGGGACTGACAGGGGTGAGTTAGGTTTCAGTGGAGGATACAAACACAAGCCATGGAAGCAGCTTGGGGTCTGCTCAGAGGCTCCAGCACCGATGTTCAGTGTGCCTGTGGGAGAAGTGCTTTCTCTGGTGTTTCCCTTCTCAAAAGGGACGGGTGCATGAGGGCTTGTGCTGGTGGGGGGTTCTGGGGAGGAAGCCTCTGCTCTGTGTCAGTGGTGTGAGGAAGGTGGGGGATCCCAGGCACGGTGTCTCCCAGACTCCAGGAAAAGGAGGGCCTGAGCTGGCATGGCAGTGTTGGTAAGAAGGATAAAGAAATTATCCTAGCCCCTTTTTATGGCAGAAAACTCACTGGGAGGAAGTTTAGGGATGTAAAAGCCAGCTGTGAAACATGTCTTTGGTTTTGGGAATCTTTCTTTGGAGGTGTGCTTTTGCTTTTGTTGTGTGGATGCAGCTGATCCTTCAAGGAGGTAGAAATGTGACTGCAAAGGAGGCAGTGGTGATTTCACCTTCTCCTGATCTGTGCTGAGCCAAGTGGGCTATTCCAGCATAACCAAACACATCAGGTGTTTCTTTTACAGGATATCAAGCTTCTCCAGGGTGTAGAGCACAACTTTCACCGTGCTGGGGGCAGGAGTGACTGTCCAGATCAGTCATTTTAGAGTTACATGACAGTCGTCAGGCAACTGCAGCAAATGTTTACCCAGGCAAGCAGAGCTGGTGGGGGACATGGTGCATTTTTAGCTGTCTCTCAACTTGATTCAGCCTTTGAAAATGCATACAGCTGTAGCCAGCTCTGTAAGAGCTGCTGCTCCGCCTGGTTGCATGTAGACAACCGGAAAGAGCTGAGAGCAGGAAATAAAAGGTGCTTCCAAGAGTACATCATTGTCATTAAGTAAGTAATGTGCACATCACAGCAGAAAGTTATATGGGCAACCTAAACGTGGCTCTGCTTGACTGTTGGGTGCTCGAATCTCCAGGAAAATGCCATCATTTTCCCTGTTTTATCTCTAGCAATGGCACCTTGAACCAAGAGCAATTGAAGCTGAGCATTCAGCAGAGCCTGGACTGCCATGTGACAGCATCAGCCTGGCTGTGGCTGGAGCAGTAGCGGGGTGTGTGGGGGCTGGAGGGGACAGCTGAGCCCTCTCTGGGACCGACAGCAAAGAGGAGGAGAAGAAACTCCATGCTGTGGGGGCTGACAGTGCAGAGAGAAGAGAAACTGAGCCTCCTCTCCCCCCAAAAAAGTTTGCCAGCTGAAGGAGACAAAGTGCTTCCTGGACACTGACTTTTTTAAATCTTCAGAGCACTGCTGAATGTGATGGAAATAGTAGCTGAAAAAAAGAAAAAATCCATTACAAGACTATTTTTGCAATCAAAAATGTATCTAATCTAATTATCGTGGCTGATAAGCAGTAGACACTATCGCCTCTTCCATCATCTCTTGCAAATGCATGGAATTTAAAGGAGAATGCAAAGGTCATAGACAACCAGCCAGGGTTTTGACTTGCCCATCCAAACTACTGCAGCACACAAAAAAAGCCGAGAGCCAAATGTTTATCAGCAGAACCATATTTTTCCTGAGGATATACTAGCTCATGGAGAGAGATGTCAAAGTGGCACAGAAATTCATATATACTGTTTATGAGACAATCACACAATTTTATGAAAACTGAAAGCTAGGTTTGGTTCTTTTTTTGTTGAAGAACAGTTTGTGTTTATGAATTTTATTAATATCTCAGGGAAATGTAATAAGTGCTATAAGCGCTTCAGTTCCTAAATGTCAGATAAGATTTCCCTCAGCAAATCAGACTCAATTTGAAACAGAGAACCAGGTTCTTCTGAAAAGATCCTGTGAGCCTCAAATGGCACAGGAAGTGTGTTAATTTTACAATTTTGTAGTGAATTGAATTAAATCTATATTACTGAACTTTATTATTACTGAATATCTCTGGATATCCCTGGAAGTGTCCAAGGTCAGGCTGCATGAGGCTCTCACCAACACGGTCTAGTGCAAGGTGTCCCTGCCTGTGGCAGGAGGGTTGGAGTGAGATTTTAGGTCCCTTCCAACCCAAACCGTTCTGTGATCTCAAACTCAAGTATTTGGGGAGCAGGAGCTCTCTGGTCTGGGCTGAGCTGCTCAGCTGCAGCCAATGGTCTGTACCTGCTGACACTACCCTGTCACCTGGCCTGTGCACTTGGAAATGCTGAGGTTAAAATCCCAGGCTGCTGGACTCCTCTGCAGCCAGGGGTTCATATTTGGAGCTCATCGTGGCTGGCAGGTTGTTATCATGTGCCTCGGTCAGAGTCTGCCCCAGCAGCTGTGTCAGGTTTGTGCCTCTTGGGGGTATTTTGGATTCACACATCGAATTTTGGAATGTCAGTTGGCTTTGCCTGCAGGTAATGCTGTTTCACACTTTCCTTTAACTCCAGGGTAATAATAAATGAAACCCCAGTTCAGCAAACACTAAGTATGTGCTTACCATTGCAGGACTTGCCACAGTACCTGCAGTTTTTCTCAAAGCTGGCAGTTTTTGTTAGATTTCAGGAGATCCCAGAGCTCTTAAAGCACAGGAAGTTGTCCTGGTGTTTCGCAGTGCAGATTTAACTCCTGTTTAATATCAGTGATGCAACTCCTCCTTACTTAAAGGGGGTGGCCAAGAGTTTGCACTGATTACATCTCCTGCTGCCCCTGCTTTCTTGTCTCCTGTGCAAGGTCATGGAAGTGGAAGGGCAAATCAATGTGTTTGGCAAAAATCAGAGGTTTTCTGGTTTGGACAAGTCTCTGGATTCATTGAAAAGAGTATTTCAAATAAAATTTTGGCTAGACAGTCTACATTCCTTTATGTATTCCTCCTCTCCAAAAATCACTGCTCCAGGATATCTTTGAGAGCTCAGTGCTTGCATGAAGATTTATTGCTTTTAGTTTCTGAATCAGTTCTGAACTGAATTAGCAAATGCTAGTGCATATTTCTAATAGCAACAAGAATTCCAGCAGAATTTCTGAGGTCTGTCTGGCTGATTAAATCCAGCAAAGTCTCCTGCTAAGCTCCTTGGCAGAGCCAGCCATATCAAGGACTTTTAGACAATCACAAATTCAGTTCTGAAGATTTTTTTGTTGTGTGAAATTTTACCAAGCAGAAGATATATATATATATTAGTTGCAATGATCCATATAAATGTCATACACACATGCAAGACAGTAGATAAGTTCCTGATATATTAATTTCA
Source organism: Corvus brachyrhynchos (assembly GCF_000691975.1). Lineage (NCBI taxonomy): Eukaryota > Metazoa > Chordata > Aves > Passeriformes > Corvidae > Corvus > Corvus brachyrhynchos. Next base: position 1,443,734 of record NW_008246065.1, read on the forward strand.
CATGGTGAGGATAATAGTATTTCTCCTGACAACTTGAATAAATTTTTAAAGATTTCCTAGTGAGAAGCAGTAATTGCATTTTTTGTCAATCTCATAAGTACAATTTAGCTGAAAGAGAAAAGCATTCCAAAAATCAGGCTTGCACTTAGAAATTGCTTGTGAAAATTTACACTCATTTTCTGTTTTGTTATTTGGTAAAAAGAGTAACCAGAGGGTTCTTCATTGTTCTGCCTTCTTGGTGGTGCTGACTTTCTTAATCTGAAATGAAGTTGTCTCTGTTGGGAAGAGCAGTGATGGCCAAGGAAATAAAAAACTGAAGAATAATGAAGTCAAACACCAGGAACTAATTTTGTATCAGCTGAAGTGTTTTGCATTTCTGATACATTCTGGGATCTGTTGTCTTCTCAGAAGTCACAGCCTGGCTGCCCATGGGCACGACTGAGATTGGGTGCTCCTGGTGTGTGTCAGTGCATTGCGACTTTGGTGTTTCACATCCTCAAGGATTCTGTGTTAAGTTTCTAAGTTCTTGCACTCCTGTTTTCTCACAGATCCTATTCAGAGTCTGACCCTGAGAGCACAACTTCATTTGTGTTTTCAGTAAGAACTATTTTTTCCTCAAACCTTTGGGTGCTTTTGAATTACTTTTTTTTTTTCCTGGAGGGATAAAGCACTAATTATACATGAAAATTGTACCTCAAAGATCCATCTTAATAATATAACTGTAGTAGCAAAGCAACTGGTCTGATTATGTGCATCATTGCACTTTTCAGCCATTAACCAGCTTTTCCTGGTTAATGAAGTTAGTAAAACCTAGAATGTGCTTTGCTGGAATATATCCAGTGCAATCTCATTATCACCTACAAGCCTCTATAATTGGGGTGATAATGTGCAAAACATTATATGGCTGACAAATGCAATGGGATTAAAAGAGGGCCAAGTTCTGCTCTCAGGCACACATGACAGAGCTTGGGGTTTTGGTGTGTGTTTGTGGAAGCCCCATGTGGAGTTTGGGGGGGTGGCGTTTCGAGCAGGAAGAGGTGCACTTGGAAGGAGTCCAGTGGCAAAAACTAATGAGACCTGCAGCCTCTCAGGAAAGGGAGAGCCTGCAGCCCCATGTGGAGTTTGGGGGGGTGGCGTTTCGAGCAGGAAGAGGTGCACTTGGAAGGAGTCCAGTGGCAAAAACTAATGAGACCTGCAGCCTCTCAGGAAAGGGAGAAAGAATTGGTGCTGTCCAGTCAGGAGGAGACTTTAGTGATGCATGAAAATGGTCTTAAAGGCCTTCAAAAAAGGGAACAATCTGTTCTCCGTGATCCTGTTGGACAGGACACAGAGGAGTGGGTTTACAGCACGGTGAGGGCAGCAGACATTGGGAATTGGGGAAATGCAGGATGGATAACTAAGGACAGGTTGGAGTTGCTTGGACCAGGGCGTGTCAAAGGATTGTCTGCTGTTGGTGGGCTCCAGGAGGAGGGCAGTGAGGAGGTGGATGGTGTGCTGGCTCCTGGTTTCAGGCAGAGAGGAGGGAGCACCAGTGTGACTACGGTGGTATTTTATGGTTCAGGGCACATGCAGGTGAGAGGGTCCTGGCAGAGAGGTGAGAGATCTACTTGGTGATCTACAAACACAGAGCAGATAGATCTGCCAGGAGGATCTGTGATCAGAATTATGCTCTCAGCTGTTACACACTTGGAATTACTGTCAGGACTGCTGGTGGAAGGGAGAGAAGGCTATGAATGTGAAAAAAGGGAAGCATTACTGTTTGCTCCCTTGGATAATACAGGTCACGAGGCTGGTTCTGTTTGTGCTTGTTTGAATTTCAACATGTCTTTTCAGGAAAAAAACATTCAAATGTTATTAAAAAAATCCCTGTAATGAAGAGTCATCCTGTCTGCTTCAGCTCTGGCTTTGGTAATAAATTCATTATTTACACTGGTAAACATGTGCCTCATATTTCCAGTCAGAACTTGCCTGTTTTCAGTGTCAGGGTTTTCCTGTGCTAATTGAGGACCCTGATCTTAACATTTAATTCTCCCTGTGAACACTGGTATTCTTTAACCAAGTTATGCCTTAAACTCCTCTCTTCGTAAGCTAAACAGTTCAAGCTCCTGCAGCTGTAAATGTTATTTTTCCATCCTTCATATTTCTTTCTGAACTCTTTGCAACTTGTCTGCTTCCTTTATGAATTGTGGGCTCTAAATTTAACATGGTCCTCCAGTGGGAATTGCGCCAGTAATACCAGGAGCACAGAAGATTTGCATCCTTTGCTACAGTACTACCCTCAGACATTGTGTACAACTGAAGAGGAGCATAAAAATAGGTTCAGACCAAGGTTCATGTAGCTCAGTGTTTTGTTTCTGACACTAGGCTCTAGTGGGTGGCTTCTGAAGGGTGGTATTTCCCTGCACAGCCTCCTCTTATCTTTTAAAAATAAAGATACAATCTGAAATTCCATGCAAAGCCTTTGGAATTCTTATGTCTTTGGTGTCCAAATGGCCTGTTAAGCCTGTAGCTCCCCAGCATTTGTGTCATGAGCTGCCCTAGGAGTTAAACTGCAAACCAGAAGATTTGTGACTTTGCTATGAGTCTGGGAAAGGATATTTTTAAATCACAGCAGGGCCCTGGGAAGGACAGTGCGTCCCTGCCCCGTGGGGACCGCGCTCGGCAGCAGACTGGCTCACCCGCGGCCTGTGCCAGGGCTGGCACCCCAAAAAGGATCAGGAGCAAACACTGGGCTCTGCCAGGCACTGCCAAAGCTCTGCCAGCAGATCCAGGGAAGGAGCTAATGCAATGTCCTTGCACTGGGGAGCCCTGCCTCCCTGTCTGTAAGCTCAGCTGAGGAACCACCATGGTCCCCCCACCAGTTTCAGTGTCTCTGACTCGCAGAACAAAGCCCTGCCTCCTGCACGTTCCCCATGGAGCTGGGGAATTTGATCCTACCCTACTGAGGTGCCTGGGACTCCCTTGCCTCCCCTCAGCCAACTCCTTGGCAGCGAAAAATCCTCTCCCTCAATTGCTCCTCTGCCGTGCTGTGTCATTTGCAGGTTTATTAGAAGATGATTTCATGTTTTCTTCCAGGAAGGATGTTACATAGCTGAGAGTAGATCACCATGGAGCTTCTTGGAAACTCACGGGTGATGATTCCTTGTTTACAGCCACGCTTGGAGCTTTGTCAGCCAGTTTCCAGGTTATGCCCTGTGCACCAGGTTGGTTCTGTGCTGTTGTTGTGGCTCCTCAGTCAGTGCAGTCTGTAAGGGTGGGTGTCGTGCAGCACTTTGTGGCATCAGTGTCAGGACATGTAAACACACTTCACCATCTGTCAGTGAACAGACACCAAGCCAGCTCACACAATGTGCTCGCTGTGGACACAGGCACAGAATGGTTTGGGTGGGAAGGGACCTTAAGGCTCATTCCCCATTCCACCCCCCTGCCATGGGCAGGGACACCTTCCACTACCCCAGGTTGCTCCAAGCCCCGTCCAACCTGGCCTTCGACACTTCAAGTTTAGGCACTGTCGTCTTACTACAGCCCTTGGGCTGCTGGAGAAATTTAAAAGTGAGTATTTTGATCCATTCCAGTAGCAGACTAACTAAAGTAAGGTATAATTCAGTGTCATGGAATTTTGTTTATGAAACTTTCACAGAAAAAGCAAGGTTTCCAAAGACAGAGCCAGCTCTAGAGGGAGAAATGGATATGTTTGCATTTCAAACCATTGCTGGCATGCAGCCAGCCACTTGCTAGTGGTGGACAAGACTGGTGATGAGGAAATTTTACTGCTGGGGAAGGAGATCAGAAAAGGCATTGCTTTAAGGACCTGAAAGTAAAAGCAGAGGTGAAGACATTGAGAATGTAGAGATGAGACACTGAGAAAAACTAATTTTGAAATATTTAAATCCCATTTTCTAAACAGGCAGAACAATTGATGTTGTAGGCTACTTAGAAGATGTAAAGGTACATGCACAAATGTAAATGCAGATTTCCAGTATGACCCTGGATCCTGATTCTTTAAAAAGACAAGTTCATTATATCCTGAGTCCACTGAAATTAATGAGAAGACTCCTGCTAGTTTTATCCTTATTTATTCATTTTTTATAATGATTTTTTGGAGATAATTGAGACACAAAGACCGATAGTGACAACACATTCCACTTTTGTTACTTGGGCAAAAAGAGCAGCTGACAAAAGCAAAAATACCTGTTCATAAGTATGTTCAATTGTGAGAAGGTTCCTCTACCATCAAATTTCTGGAGGGTTCATCTTTGCTTTTCTCAGCAGTTTTGTTCTGGTACTGAGTTATTCTAGCTTTCTGGATGAATATGAGTGCTCTTCCCTTTTGAAATAAGTAGAATACAAATAAACACCATTGTGTCCTAAACTAATGGACAACTTTTTTCTAAGTTTAATGCTCAGATGTTGTAAAAATTGAAAGTGCATGGTACAGAAGAGCAACTGATTTTGGAACTGATTTTATATCAGGTTAAAAAATAGCAATGATAATAAACAATGAAGAGTGCTGTGATTTGGTTGGATTTTTCTCTAAATTTATGATGCTTCTGAGAGCCTAGATATGAATTAACTTGTGTATTGGAGGCAAAATGTACCCTTTGAAAAGTGTACTTGTAAGCTTTTACTGAAATGGAAGTGTTTCAAATACATGGAATTCATCAGTATTTGAACAAGGTTTTAAAACCTTATGGTTAGTTCAAAATGCTTCTTAGTGCTGTTTCAGCAACTGTAGCCATCAGAGCTATAAAACTTGAGTGTCTTGGCCTTGTTGTAATAAAACATCTAAATCCTCTCATTTTACCATTTCTGCTTTCTTTTTCCCAGAAATCGTGTGAAATTTTAAAAATGTCACTATTTTATTTTGACATGTGCCAGGCTTCACCCATCTCTAGATATGTTTTGCTGCTGCTCGTGAAAACCTCACAACATAAATTCACCCATGCAGAATCCAGATGGTTTCATTTAAAACTGTTATTTTGGTCGTGGCCATGGCTGTGGTGTGGAGAAATGCTGCTGCAATGACAGTGCCTGCAAAAGTGGGAACAGGAACGAGAGAGGGCTTCATTCATCTGCAAATGGAGGGAGAGGTGAAATCATTCCCATAACAGGGTTACTTCTTATTAATGGAGTTTTTAAAATTGCCAGAATTCCTTCTCTTTAGGGCAGCAGACAGAGCTGCTGTATTGTTGTTCATCACATCACAAAACATCACAATGCTGGAATCCCAAGATGTTCAATGTCCTTTGAAACAGAGTGGTGTATGAGGGTCAAAGTTACTATGAGTAGAAACAAATAGAAATAAAGTTAATTGTTAAATTTTGGGATTTACACAAATGCGATCATGGCATCTTTGACTTACCATGGATCAATTTTGGCAGTGACACCATGCTAATATTTTAAAATGTAAATCCATAACTGTATAATCCATGCAGGACTGTCTAGGTGGTGGTGCTGGTTGTCCTTGTGTTTCTTACTGGCTCACTCCATCCCCCTTTTCTCCCCATTTCCTCTCAGATTTGCATCAGGCAAAACACAACCACACTTTCTGCATTTCAAGGTTTTTTAAACAGGACAGAGATGTTTAAATCTAAATGTTTGGATCTGCTCCTGGAAACACTGTATGGTATGGCAAACAGCCCTCAGATCTTTGGGGTTTTATTAAATGCTGCCTGAAATGCTGTCTGAGGGCAGGCTTTATACCTCTTTCTTGCTGGATGCAGGCAGCTGCATCTACTTGAAGGAGTTTGTTTTCTGAAATATTCCTCATAATGAGAAGAAAGATCGTGGGTTGGATTTTTAAGATGCTTCAATACAGCATTTTTTTGTAGCACTGATTTTTATGTCTTTGCAAAACAGCTGACATGTTTTCTCATGGAGGCTTCTGTTGTTTTCCTCCAGTGTTTGCTAGCATGTGAGGAAGAGATCAGACACATTTTTATCCCTTTGTAAAGAGGAGACTTCCATGGAAACCATGCTGGATACTCCAGGGAAGCCCATCAACTAGTTTAAGGTCAGACATCAGCCTGTGTTTAGGGAAAAGGAGCAGTGAGCCTGGGAGCAGGGTTGGGAGGTCTGGCTGCCCCTCCAGCCACGCTGCTCCCATCAGCCCAGGGCAGGTGCCCCTCTCCCCTGTCCAGTGATGACCATCCCATAGCAACCTGTTGTTATTCAAGCCATTTTTCTGCTACCATGACTTGGTTGTTAAGTTCCTGTAGACACAGAGAGCAAACACAGAGGCTGCCCGCATTGGCAGTGAGTTGAGCATGGTTTGAAGCACGTTGGCAGCTCTGGCTGTGATTGTGGCAGTGGCCAAGCTCTTCCCATGGCTCTTAGTGATGGAGAGCCCTGGGTTTTTTATGTAACCATAATATTTGTGTTCTGCGGCTGCAAAAAAAAAAAAAAAAAAAAAAAAAAAAAAAAAAAAAAAAAAAAAAAAAAAAAAAAAAAAAAAAAAAAAAGCTGGGCTAATCCCAGGACAGTGGGAGTCCTGAAGTGATTTAGAAAAAAAAGGAAAAAAAGAGGGTCTGTGAAATATGAAAATCTGGGCTGGCTTTTACTTGCTCTGTGGAAAACCAGGAGATAATGTGTATAAACAGCGAGGAAAGAGTTGTAGCAATAAGCCAGAAAAACCCACCAGTGTGAAGCAATTTAAAGCAGATAGGACAATATTTCTGAATCAAAATGATGGGAGAACAGCAAAAACTTTTGCACAGAAATTACTCGTGGTACTCTCTGACATCAGCTGTGGAACTGTGTGAACTGGTCAGAGCTGACTTAACTTGGTTTCACTGAAAAGCACAGTCTGCACATGGGCTGGGGCTGCAGCTCCTCAGGCCAGCTCCAGTGTTATTATTTTCTAGTTAGTCACTCACTTTCTCTTCCTGTTTCTTCGTGACTTTCTCCTGAAACAGCAGATAGAAAATGTTATTTCGCTGCTTCTTTCAGAAGCAAATTAGGGAAAGGTGATGCAGCCTGTTGGGAGTGTCCAGGAGATTGAGTGGTGCCTGACACTCCTCATTACTGGGGCTGAAGGGGTTTGGCACTGCCTCCACCTGCCAGGCTCCAAGGAAATCCCTGTTGCTGCAGGGATGACCTTCAGCCCTTGGGCAATGCAGCACCTTTAGGTCTAGCTGCAATAGCTGTTGGCATAAGTATGCAAATACTGAATTAAAAATGGGAAAAAGACACTTTTCCTGCCGTGTTGGTTCCCGAGTACCTCACTCTCTTTGATTTATTTCCTCCTTAATGTTAGAGGTGGGGGAAGAGGTGGCTCAGGAACAAGATGCCCTCTGCCCTTCTGCAGGAGAAGCCACAGCCCAGCCAGCAGTGTGGTACCTGGAGGTGGGAGTGAGGGCAAACCTGTCCCTTGGTGCCCTGCATGGGCACGAAATGCTTATTGACACCCAGCCATTAACAGCTGCTCTGCTTGCTGGCTTCTCCTTCCTGATGTTTTCCAAGCAGGCTGCTGTTGTGGGTAGGATGGCAGGGAGGAGGGAAGCAGTGAAGCCGCGTTCGCTGCAGGTGCTGCTCAGAGATCCAAAAGACCACTGTGATCCAGCCATTCCATGCAGGCTTTCAAAGCCAACACTGCAGGGCTTGCTCCAATTTTAGTCTTTACATTTTACAAGCATTGCTCTGACATTCATCCTGCTAATACCTGAACCTGCCGCATCCTCCTGTGAGACAGGGCATTTTTATCTCGTTATTATGGTGGGGTACTCCTAAGGTAGAACATGGTTATAGAATTTGTTCGTAATCACCTGCTAGGGCTGTGAAAGAGCCAAGAATAGGTTTGTTTCCCCATAGTGGGCCTTAATCACAGAAAAAAAAATCCTTCCTCTCCAGTGAAGCAGGTCACGTCGGGGAGCTGCTTTTGCGCCCATGTGCATTAGTCCTGCAGTTCATAGACCTCCCTCATTAAAGAGTCACATGCTGCAGCCTGAATGCCAGGCCAATCTTCCAGCCGTGTGTTTTCAGGCTGGAAAGGCGAATGCTGGCATGGAAAAACTCAGCTTTCATTAGGCACTGTCTGAAGTCAGCTAATCTCGTTTGAGCGCACATAGGAGCAGCGATCCTGTAAACACAGGGGCTTGGTGCCGGGGTTTGCCGAGGGATACGGCCACATCAGAGGCTGTCCTGGCTCTGCTGGATCCAGCAGCATCCTCCCACTGGCTGGGAAACTATTTCAGCAAAGCCAGGAGAGAGCTGAAACTGCCGGGCACAGATACTGACAGCAAGTAAATAACAATGCCCTTTGGAAACAGCGAATGAATAAAATGCATGTGACCTTTGGTGTCCTCAGGGAGCTTTGGGGTTCCCAGGTGGCAGGAGTTCAAGTGTCACTGCCAGAGCTGGGGGGGCCTGTGGTAAGTGATGAGCTGGTCTTGAAATATTTCTTCTCATGTTACAAACACCTTTCGTTAGCAAGTGAACAATGTGTGCTTTCCCTCTCCCGTGACCTTTGCTGGCGCATCTTCCCGGTGTGCCTCGCTTTCTTCTGACTCCCTTTTCAAGGCCAGCTGTGGGGACCTGCTTTTGCTCTGCTTTGGGAATTGTGCCCACATTTGTGTCTGTTTCTGTGTGTGCACTTCTTCAGGTCTTTCCTCTGGGTTTGTCAGCAGCACTGAGCAGAGCAGACCCTCTCCCTGCTCTGGAGCGAGCGGTGATGGCACCTGTGCCTCTGGAGAGCAGCTGCAAGGAGCTGTGAACTGTCCCCATCAGCCCAGGAGGTCTTTGCAGCCCTGGGGCTCACCTCTGGATACAGGATACATTGTGGAGGGCCAGAATCATCTCAGGTCTCATCTCTTCCCTCCACGACATGGCAGCAATAGCTGTGATGGTGCCAGTGTAAACAGGGGTTCCTCTACAGCCCGACTCAGGCCTCGCTGAGTGAGGGATGTTTTCTAAATGTTTCTAGTGATCATTCATTGCTTCCCAGCACGTGTGAGCTGCTGTTGGTCACTCTCTGATTGTTTTGTAGCACAACATCAACAGATGCAGCTGGAGGGTCCTGCCTGGAGCGTGTACAGGGTGTGGTAGGACTGGCATGTCACTGGGTCTGATTACACTTGGGGTGTAGAGGGAAATAACTCAAATGTGAAAGGGACTTGTCTGAAAATGAGCATTTTGCTAAATGGATTTTCTCCTCTGATTCATTGCTCCAGTACAGGCTTTCAGCCTCCCCAGAGCAGCTCCTCGTTCACTCATTTTTGCTCTATTAATAAACACACACAAGCACTTAAATGGAATAATGTACCTCGTAGAAAGGGGAAAAAAAGCAAGAACAACTTGCTGTTCCCATGGGAGAAAAAAAAAACCTACACAGGGAAAAACAGTGCCATTCCAGTGGATTTTTGTTTACTGAAATGTATTTGATTCTTAGGCTTAGCGCTTGAGGCTGTGTGGAGCAAGGGCAGTTTATACACTCCTCTTTTTTAAGGTACACAACATCATTTCCCCCCAGATCTTTCCTTTTCTCTCTCTTTATACGTTGTTGGGTTCCATATCTGAGTCTAAGCTAGTAGTAATTTTGTGAGGCTTTGTTTGAGCTGAGTTAATTAAATCAGTATTAAACAGAGAAGCTTGCTCAGGATTGGAGTCCCACAATAGTCACTGTGAACAGTGTGAGACAAAACAATGTTGGGAGCAGGTCATAGTCTGGAGTGAAAGAACAGGCTATGTGACATTATTAAAAACCTCATTTCTGAAAACTTTGTTCTTTTATCTGAGGTTCCCTCTCCTTGACTGACTCAAATGTGTGTAGTCAAATCACATTTAGATGTGTCTGGGAGTCAGGTCCCCTTTTCTCTCCTCCCCGGGTTTCTCCTTGCACACTGTAAACCTGAGATTCTTCTTCCACACTGGAATAAATCTCACAGCACCTCTGAAATTCCCTTACCCTGGGGAGTCCTGTCAGGAGGTTTTCACCTGGGCAGACAACAGGTCTCAAGAGACCAATCTCCTGAGCTCATGAGTAGAGGTTGTATTTTACACTAATATTGAATTATGGTAATGATGCCACTTTTGAGAAGTTTTCCTGTTGTTCTTTATTTCCAGGTGTGTGTTTCTGTGTGTGTAGGACAGAGGGACAGCTCCTTCCAGGAGTGGCACTGAAGTCTCTGCTGCCTTGCCAGGCTGCTCTGAAGCGTGGAGAGTACCTGTGGTTTATCTTCTCCCCCTTTGGAGAGTCCAAGCTGTGCTTCACCCTCATTGTTGGGGAGTTTCTTGTGCCAGCAAAGAGCACATCCCTTCTCTTCCTCCCCTGCAACACCAGGGCAGCCTGCAGCTTCTCCACCTTGCCCTGTCCTCTCCTGCTGCCTTCCCAGAAGGCGTGCAGGAGGCTTTGTCAGGGTAAGGGGGCACCTTTGGCACTGCTGGGAGAAGCAGTCTGGCTGCCTCCAGGCTCCCTTTGCAAGGGGGAAAGCAGAGGATCTTGAAATGAGTCCAGTGTATTAATAAGCCAGGCTGTCCCACATAGCGGGAGTGAAAGTGGGACAGTCAGCACTCTGCTAATTTTACACAGGCCCAAGGGGATTTCTTTTCCAGGGAGCATGTTATCATTATTTTGTGTCCTAAAAGGCCTAAAATTAGGGCTTGTAAGAAGCAAGCCATGGCTAGAGGCTTCATCCCAGGCAGCCCAGGCCTGGGGAGAGCTGGGTCTCCTCATTCATGTGCCCTGTTGCAGGTACTCCTCAGCCTGGCAAAAAAGAGAATTGGAAACAGAGGTGCAGAGAGCTCTGGCTACAAGTGCCTTTCTGCAGCCCCCACCCCTGACCTGTGCCTCTCCCAGTCTGGCAGCGAGGGAGGTCCACTGTGCTCCAGCCTGCAGGGCATCCGTGCTGCAGCAGGGCTCGGCTGCTTCTCTGCTGCAGAGTGGGAGCTGTGGCCAGTGTTAAATGAGGGATGTGCTTTTGAGCATGAACACTTCCAGTCAGTCAATTACAGAGAACGTTTGCAGCTTCCCTTTAAATCCCAGCACTGCCTCTGTGCACCCTCTTCCACGGACAGACTTGGATGCCATCTGGGATGGGAGAGGGGAACATGCTGGTGGATCCTCCAGGGCTCCTGGCTCACCCACCACGCTGCTGGGCAGCAGCCAGGGGAGCCCTGGGGTGTCCAACACCCTGAACACGTGGCCTTGGACAGGTTTGGGATTTGAGTTGTGTTTCCCACCCTCAGTTATGTCCCCCTAACACCTGGGCTGAAGGGCCCCATCCTGCAAGGGGCTGAGCCAACCCAAGCAATGCAGTGTTCAGTCAATGGGTTTGTTCACATGCTTAAAGTTAAACACTTCGTTAAGTGCTTTTGCTTAATTAGGCCAGACCGTGCCGTTCCTTGTGGGATTGAGTGTGAAATGAGGCACACTAGATTAGAACCAATATTTTCAAGCATAAAGCTAAAAATGAAGCACTTAGCCCCCAGTTCTGCAAATAATTAAGCACATGGGTAATTACTGATTTCATTCCATTCATCAGTTGTGTTGATTTCGGAAGGGCCATGAGATGCTCGTGGTTACTCAAGTGTGTGAGTGAATGCAAGGTTGGGCCCCCAGGTTAAAAGATCTCAGGGACTGGGGAAATGGATGTTTGTAGAGCATCTGGCACATGGGGTCTGCGATGCCTGCACGTGTCCCTGGGTAGTACCATAAGAATAATAATGCCACATTTAAGTACTAATGATTTTTAAAGATGCTGAGCACTGGCCTTACCCATGGAAATGTGGCTTGAGCTTTCTGTGGCAAGTAAACGTCATCATTAATGGGGCAAATGAAACAGCATTTGATAACTGCACAAGGAAATCTGTAGCCTTGTGTCCACCTGGGCTATTATTTCGCCCAGGGAGGCTCTGGACTCCCCATCTGTGGAGGTGTTGAAGACCAGGCTCTCAGTAACCTGATCTAGCAGAAGGTTCCCTACCCATGGAAGTGGGATTGAAACTACATGGTCTTTAAGATCCCTTCCAGCCCGTACCATTCTGTGATTCTCTGATGATTTTCCAAAATATGAATGCTAAAATAACTTTTCCTTAGTGCAGCCCCTAACCCAGAAGGAAAAAAGTGAAATCCAGGGTGAAGTAGAGCTTGACTCAAGAAGTCAGCAAGAAAGACTTCAGCTGATATTCTTTTGTCTCTTTGCTTTTCCCCGGGCATGATTTGTTTTGTTTTAATTCTTTTTAAAACCAGGCACAGCTCTTATCTGTGCGGAAACACTAAATTCTTGGTATCTTTTTGTTCCCCTGCAGATGATTTGACAGCAATGTTTACAGAACTCACGATTTAGGGAAAAAAAACCAAAAACGAGAAGGGAGGAAAGAATAGAAGCAAACTGAACTGAGCTGACCCAAGAGAGGCTCCTGCCACTCCACGAAGCAGCTGTTAATGATGCCTTTGATAAGGTGCCATGCTGAGGGGGCCCTTACATGATTTCTTCTCTGCATCCAGACTGCCGAGGCTCTGAGCTGATTGTGGGTGCCCTCGGGGGGGTGACGGTGCCGTGCTCTCAAACAGAGCCACCACGAAGCACCTTGTGTCACAAACAAGGCTCATTAGCATAGCTCAGCAATTAAAGCCCTGCTCAGTCTGCTGTCCTGAGATAAAGAACTCCCAATTTATGGCCCGGTTGACTTTCTCTGGAGATGAATTGGCTGACAGCTTGGAGCGGTGACGTTTTGTCTCCTGAGTACAGCTGTTCACAAGGGTGATCTTTCAGAATGTGACTTTTCCACAGCCCAGCCAAGGGTATTAGCACGAACTAATTACAGGGAGAAGCCAGGGGCGATGATTTTCTAGGAGAGGGAACATCACAGGTCCCAAACAGCTGGGTAGTGCCAGTGCTTTTCTCTCCTGGAAAACAAGGGCCTTGCTGGAGGAGAGCTCCCCATCTGGCAAGCTCTTCTAATTCGTATAATAAATGCAAATGATATTTATCTTATTTATTTTTTACTAGACTTTAATGAAATTTAGAGAGGACTGGGCACATGCGGCGGGACGCAGGGCTTCTCCTCGGAGTGGGCACGTGGTAATATTTGATCAGCGATACTGCGTTACAGGAGCTATCTCCAGGTTAGTTTGTTTTCAATTTTATGAACATTACTTTTAGGAAAGAAGTTTTCTTCTGCTTAGGTCTCAGTCCAGTGGGTTTTTTGCTGTTTGATTTTGGTTCTTACGGGTTGAGCTTATTTAAAACAGCAGCATAGCAGGAGGTCACCCCATACAGAGCTGGTCAGCAATGCATGGGGACAGACAGTGCAGGGATGCGATCTGTGCAGGAGAGGGGCCAAGAAGGTGTCTCTGACTTCTGCCACTTTGGAGAATGAGCTCTTTGTGCAGTGAGTGTCCGTGTAAACCTTCTTTTTTTCTTATTAAAAAAACTTTTCAGTGAGTACGTGGATCCCCGCAGAGCTAATTTAAGTCCATTAACAACAGACTCACTTTTCTTAATTACCCTTTGTAGAATCATCTCAGGATTCCCCTGGGCTCTTGGTCTGCAGGTTGAAAAGTGTCTGTACATTGAAGGATAAGGTGTCTGATGATGGTGGTGGGGAATACAGAGCACAATTTCTGAATTAAAGATGACCTACTGGTGTTTGTTTTGTCGTGATCCCTCTGATTTACCCCAGCTTGTAACTCTAGGGAACACTGTTCTGAGTGAGAGCCAGTGGTGCACCACGGCCCAGGTGGCCACAAGTTCTGTGTTTGCTGCAGACAACGCTGGTTTTGAGTCTGGGCTGAGCAAGGAGCCAGCCCAGGCACTGACTGGTGAGGGATGAGAACGTAAGGCTCGGATCTCTGCTTGCGGCCACATAAACAGCAGCAGGAGGCCTGGTGTGTCTGGGGCTGGAAGATCAGCTTGTGTTGACTCTTTTGGAGCCAACAAAAGTGCTGGTTAATCTGCATGTGGCTACTTTGAAATGTCACTGCTTTTCTGACAGTGGTGACTCAAGGATTTCTTTGGATGAATGGTGGTGGGGAGGGAATAAGCTGTGTACGTTGATGGTTAACTACATGGTGTATTTCTTCACAAACATGTGGGGTGTTTTGGCTCTTTTCACAGCTTGTGGCTTTCTTCCCCAGATGCTGGTAAGTGTCTGAGGAGCTCTCAGCTCCATATTCATGCACATGTTCAGGTGTATCCGTATGGAGCAGAGACATGGCCAGTGTGAACTCCAAGGATCAGAACTGCCATCTCTCTCTGCTGCTGTGTGGAAACAGACCTTGGATTCTGTGATTCCAGGACTGCTGCTTCCTGCTGCAGAGGAGGTATTGCCTGGCAGGAGTGTTTCAGGAATTAACAAAAAGCAAAATTGAGACCAGCAGAGCAAGCAGTCTCGGCAAACTGTCGAAGGTACATTTTTCTTCATTATTTTCTCACTGAACCATGATGATATCTGATGGAGCATTATGGATGGCGAGAAGGAAAGACGTGTAAGCAAAGCTTTAAAACTAGGCACTGCTCTGGCTAATGAGGCAAAAAGGAAATTCTGGCTGTAGCAGCAGCTAAATCCAACAAGAAAGAATTGGACGTAAGCTGGAGTGAGGGAATGGAGCTTGAATAAAGACCCTTACCGGATCAAACAAAAAACTTTCACTTTACAGCTTCTCCTTGTCTTCTTATCTAGAAAACGAAAATTCACATGGGCATACAACTCACACTCAATCGCTGCATGGGTGGCTTGCACATTCAGCTGTGGTGATGGTGGCTGCTATAATTTGTTGTAGTTTTGATCCAAGGACCTTTCTAATCTTTGGAAGATGAGGAAGACGAGGAATTGGTGTCTTACTGCACATCTGGTAAGAGCTGGAGACAGGCTAGTGATCCCTGACACCAGATAGAAATACACAACTTTTCACTTAAACCAGTTTGGTGAAGGGATGTTTTGACCTTTTTAGTGTGATTGTGAAACCACAAAATGTTAAATGAAAGCTAAGGTGCTCTGCCCCTGGGGCCACAGTTTCTTGATTGCATTTTGGACAGATATGGTCACATTTTCTTATAAGTGTCCCAGACTTCTCTGTTGGAGAGGATTGCATTTAGTGCTCTGCTGCAGAGTGCAGAATATCAGGGATCCTGTGGTGTGAGCTGGGTGCACTCAGCACCATTTGCAGGAGTGCCTGGAGATGTGTACAACTTGAAAATTCTCCAAGTTCTTCTCCAGTGTCTTAGAAATCGCATGGATTCCCAGGGTGTTGAGTCTCTAGTTGAAAGCAAGGGGCTGGAGATGCTCCGGTGCTTGGTGGGCGGTGAGGTTGCAGTGCTTGGTTGGGGACTGGTTATAGGTGCAG
Organism: Corvus brachyrhynchos; assembly: GCF_000691975.1. Classification (NCBI taxonomy): domain Eukaryota; kingdom Metazoa; phylum Chordata; class Aves; order Passeriformes; family Corvidae; genus Corvus; species Corvus brachyrhynchos. The sequence continues at coordinate 1,459,017 of NW_008246065.1, forward strand.
TAAAATGCAATATATTATGCTCTGTCATGGTTTCTCTTACCAGAAAACAAAGAGAGACTCCTATGTGACTGTTATCACACACTGATGAGCATTTAATGCTGGTCATTAGTGGATAAGAAGAAAAGGAGCACTCACACCACCATTGATCATATCAGGTGAAACTCAGGAGTGAATCAAGAGTTTGGATCTTGCACTGCTGAGTTTCTGGGTCTCCCTGTTGGCTACTGCTGTGGCACTGCAGGGAGGGGGCTGTGCTGCCAGCCTAGAATTCTTCCAGGTAACCAAATCCATTGCTAAATAGGGCAGAGTGGTTTGCACAGGCTCAGGCATAAGCTGGACAAAGTCCTGTAGGAGTTGACTCTGTGCAAGTGACCCAAGGCCCCTCACAGCAGCTCCATGCTCCCTGACTTGGGAATTCCACACTGGAATGTGGCTGCAGAGGTAAACACCAGCTGGGTGTCATGTGAGAGGGAGGGAGATTAGTGGAACTTGACAGCTCCTGGATGCAACCAGCAGTCTTGAATTTCATATTCCTTTAGAATTGGGAGATCAAAGAACTGTGATTTGGGAACAGCTGGCAGCCTGTCACGGTGCATTAGGAGGGAACAGCAACCCTGTGTCCAGGTGAAAATCACTTTTGTGTGATTTGGTATGTGGCTTTAGGATGGGAATCCCAAAATGCCCAAGGATTAGGTGCACAATACAGAAGTCCTTTGTGAGTTTGGCTAAGTGCTCTGCTGCCTGGTGGAATTTGCCACCCTGGGTTGCATTCTCCAAAACAGAGAATGACAAGAGAGGCCCTCATGGGGCCAGATGGGGATGGCTAAGGGGCTGCTGAGCTGGAGTTGGCACCTCTGGCTCAGGGGCAGGTGCTCAGCTTGGGATCACCTCTGCTTTGAGCTGACAGCTGTGAGCTGTCTGGTGGAGCTGGGGAGGACAGGGCTGGCCTGACACCACTGCTGGGAAGAGGAGGAAGAGGCACACAGCCACCAGTGAGCCTCTGGGCACACAGCAGCTGTGTCAGTGCTGTCCTCACCTCACATTGCTCCACGTATGGAACAGGCTTCAGGGCAGGATGAATACACAACTCTTGTACACATCTATGCCAGGATTTCTTTCCGAAAGTACCTGCAGGCTTCTTTTCCATGCATTTATGCAGGGTCCTTTTGAATCTGTATCCATTCTTGGTGTTCACATCCGTATGATTATAAGTGGTGACAGTGTGTTGAAATCTTTCAGAGGGACCAGCCCTGAATGCCAGACTTTCTGTGGGATTTCTGTGCTTAAGTTAGCTCTTACAGGATGCTCAAAAGTGCTTAGTATAAAGCCTGAGCTCTTCTTTTATTAGAGCTGCAGGTGCTGAAATGGCCATTTAACAGGAGTAAAAATAACTTAAGTGAAAGATGCCCTTTTATTAAGCCATCACTGTATCTTAGGAAAAGTGTTCTTATTCTATAAATAGGTGTCACTTTGCCCTAGGAACAGCCTGGTATTTTATTAACGTTGTCTCTTCACTAGAACTTACCACCTATTCTGTAGAGCTAAAATGGGAAAAGCTCTTAACTTTTATAGCCTATCTCAGTTCCTTGCTTCCAAGTGCCTGTAAAACCATTGCATTTGGTTTAAGATCCAGTTATGAATTTATTTTTTTTTAATGGACACCTTTTGGTTTTGTTTTGACTTTTTCCCTCCTATTGATTTGCAGTGCTACAGAAAATAACAGCTGAATTACATTTGGCTTCTCCTGCTTCCTTTCTCTTTGAGATGAGGTTACAACGACCTCATCTACCTAAATCAATAATGGGACCCAAATCTAATAAAGATTTAGCAGGGCCTGTAAAATAGCATGTAGCCCAGATGGAAAGGGAGGCCCTAATGTCCAAGCCACTCATTAGCTATTTATCAACCATTAATGATGAGAATAGGAGTGGTGTGTGGGGAGAAGGACACAAAAGCAAGACAGCAGAGAACCTTCCTGAATATGAGGAGGAGACAAAGACTATAAAACACATGTGCAGGCTGCAGCCTGACACTGGCTGGGGACAGGGAAGTACCTAAAATATGGAATTTCAGTGGGAGTTTTCTTGCAGAATCCCAGATTTTTTATACAAAAAACCCTGGAGTTGCTGTACAAGAGAACATAACAAAGAGCTGGAATACATTTGGCTTCCCCTGAGCTGACCCTGCATCCCTTTGCAGATGTGAAAGCACAAAAAGCTGGATTCCCTGGAACTGAATATTATAACCTTTTTGCTTTTTTTTCAGTAAAAGAAAAATCATCTGTGTGATAGTGGGCCAATCTCTTAATCAGTGGCAGTGTTAGGAAAAATCCACAGTTTCCCTGTTTTCTGCTTTAATTCCAAGACTTTTCTCTCAGCTGAAGGGAATGAACATGTTTTGAAATGAAATGAATTCATGAAATGAGTGGCCATCAAAGTTTTTTTTCACCAAATTGTCTGAGTGCAGAGAAAGGCAGGCAGTGAGTGCAAATAGAGAAATATAATTTTTCATCACTGTTTTTTTTTGTGGTGAAACATTTTTATATGGGTTTGAAGCTTTCACACTTTTCTTGGGGGAGAGGTGTTGATATTTGTTGGAGATGGGAAATATTTTTTCAAGAGCTGGAGCAGTAGCACAAAAAGGAATTTGGCATCTCTGGAGTTTGTGGTATGCACAAATACAATCATGTTCCATGAAACAATATTTCAGATTCCAGCAATGCAGACCATAGTAGCAATTTCAAAGAAAACAGGAAATAGAAGTAATTAGTCAGGCAGGAGGAAGAATCCCAAACATGGCTAGGATACCAAGTGCTTTATAAAGCAGTAGCCAAAGCCCTGTGTTTTAATCTTCTCTGGATATTCCTTCAAGCTTGCTCTGCAGGTGGAAAGCCAAAATCAGTTACAGTAAATTTGAATTCTTTTTGGTGAAAGCTGACTTCAAATTTATCTGTTAAATAGCTGCAATGAATCTTTTCCTCTTCTGTAGAAGTAACTGTTCCTTGCTGCACATATCTCACCTGGCCATGGTGCACAGCCAGGTGCTCTGTCACAGGGTGGGTGTGGGAAGTCAAGTCCTTCCCCCCTTCTAACCACATCTCCCATGGCTCCAGCTCTGCTGTGAGCAGGAGAAGGATCTCAGCAGTGCTCCTTGCAGGCCTGGTCCTTGCTGGGAACGGAGGCAGCTGTGCAGCATTTTTCAGGATGGACTGAGGAATCCACTGCATCCTTTGCCAGCTTGCTCTTACTGTTTAAAATCTGTGCTGTATTTTCTATTTGAAGTTGTCTGGCTTTAGCTTCCAGCCCTGGGCTCTTGTTAAGCCTTTCCCTGCTAGATTAAAGAGCCGTTTATGACTGGTATTTTCTCTCCGTGGAGGTACTTAATACCCTGTAATCAAGTCACCCTTGGTCTTCTCTTTGATAAGCTCAATAAATCCTGCCCATCAAATTTCTCACTGGAAGCAGTTCCTCCTCCCCAGCCTTTAAATCGTTTTGGTGGCAGTTTTCTTCTTCTTCTAAATTTTGCAGTTTCTTGTGAGACAGTAGAGATCCAAGGGCTGCCTTTGGTGTTTCTGCCTGAATCCCACCATGGTTAATGGAGAAACACAGCTGCAGCCCCCAGCAGTGCCAGGGGAACACAAATGCTGGGCTGTGTGACTGCAGCTGCAGAGGTGCTTCCAGAGGCACTTTGTTCCCATGTAGACTTGCAGGGCTGTTGGCATCCCTGCATTCATTGTCCCTTGCTCTATAAATGGAATAAATAAATTTTTATTAATGAGCCCAGTTTACCAGACAAGTCATTAAACTGTATGATTTCCTCCTGGGAAAGCCATGGATTGTCCATAGCTGCGAGGACCACTTTTGCAGAGCTGTGGAAATAGCATTTTCTGAGGAGAGACTTAGGACTGTGGCTGGCTCTGGTTTGGCAAAGAAAGGTTTTGCACATGGAAGGAAAAGCTTGGCAGACATCCCATGACACATCAGCCTTTCCTCTGTGTTGGTTAAACTGTCCTGAGGTTTTACAGCCAGAGGTTCTCCAGGAGATGCTGGATGAGGAAGGACCCCACAGGGTGTTCTGCAAGTTCTGTTGTTTTATCATTGTGAAACACGTCCTGTTTTTTGACTCAGTGCAACTGCTGGTTCTGCTGGTGGCTGCTCTGCACCTCTCAGGGTTTGCATGCCTCACAAACAGGTTTTGGATAGAGTGTATTCATTTCCTTCTGCAAATATGCTCATGAATGCATGGTAAGTTTTCTTTGTCTGTCTTTCTCCATCAGGACTGCAAAGGTTTGGGTTTGTTGGTTTGTTTCCCCCCCTGGAGCAGTAAATCAACAGGCTGTAATTAAAGATGTTAAGAAGCTCCCTCATTTTCCAGTCCAAAGTTTAATTTACTGAAGCATCTCTAACTATCTGGCAGCCAAATCACACAGTTTGTATTTTTCTTCTCCTTTGCAGAACAGGACAGAAGACCAGAGATGCCACATTCAGAGACTCTCAGTGCTGCTGAGCGTATCTATCAGCCAAAGACACCTGTGGCTGTTCACCTTCCCTCTTTCAGAGGAAGGTCTTTTTCACAGCACTGCTCTAGACCCGTATTTTTCCATTCACTGGTTGCTACCGTTGTTCTCCTTTTGTTTCCAAAAAGAAAAAAAGAAAAAAACCAGATGGCTTTAGTGCTGTTTACCCCAGGAAACATTTTGAGCATTCAGTAATAAAACTGGGAGGAAATCCTTCACTTCCTTTATGCCTCCTAGCAAGTAACCACATCAATATGAAGTGAGGATGTTTTTGGGTACTAACCCAATGTCACCGATCAAAACACAGCCATAAATGCTTTCAAGATGCAGTCTTGAATCAGGATGGTGGATGAGGAAAAGCCACTTCTGTTTTGGAAAGGAATTCTTTCCTTCTGCAACCACTTTCTAAATTGCACTGACATTTAGCAATTAACATACAAAAGCTTTTGCATCCGCAGGATCATTTTTCATGTCAATAAACACATTCCTTCGCTTTTTGGTGCAATGTTTAATAATTCTCATTTCCTATAGGGGAAGAGAGCCCTTGTATTTTATTTGTATTACACAAATTACATGGAAGAAACAAAGCCATATCTGATCATAATTATTAAATTAAGAACATCTGCATAAATCCCTTTTTTTCCCCCCCTAATCTAGTTTGCTGTTGGTAAACAGTATGTTATCTAGGTTTAGCAAAGCATTTGGTTTCTAGCCAGATTTTTGCTTTCCCCTTGTCCTTTTTGAAGTTCTCTTGGCAGGCAGGATCTGCTTCTCCTAAGCTATCTGTCATCACACAAAGTGGATTCCAGCTTCAGACAACAAACGAGTTGCTATTCTGGATTCATGGGCTGAACTGTCATTAAGTCACTGCCTCTCTGCTCTGGGGTTTTAGGATTTGTCTCTGTTCCAGCCCGAAGCTCTGCTCTGAGAGCTCCTTTGGGGGCTCTGTGGTGCTCCCTGTCTGGTGGGTCCCTGGGCTGGGTGCTGAGTAGACAGCTTGGTGTGTGGGACTGATAAAATAGGAAAAGGACTGTCTGGTCTCCATGGGAGCCCCTCAGATTTCCAAGTTGGAGTGACACGATGGCAGTTAGGATTGATGAGAGAAGAATAAATGAAGAATAAATTTATTTCCCCCCTGCCCCTGCCTGGAAGTGGGGGTGTGTGTTGACAGAAATGATCTAACACCTCCTACAGAACAGGAGATATTAGAAACACCTGAAATATCCATGAAATATTTGTGCCTGGGTCCTTGGCTTGCTCTTGAGGAGCTGTGGGGCTTGTGCTCTGTCCCTATAAGCACGAGCAGCCTGTGGTGGCACAGTGCAAGTCGAGCAGTGAATGTTGGTGTCTGCTGAACTGCTTAGCTGGAACCTGCAGAGGTACAGAGAGCATGGATGGGAGCCTCCAGTTACCTTTATTTCCTGTCAGGTGGCTTTCTTGGGATGGGGTTGTGGGTTTGGGTGGATGAATATAAAGGCTGGGGCCATGTCAGGCTGCTGTTAGTTAGAGTTTCTGGGTGGTTGCTTGTAAGAGCTTTGGTGGGTGTGTGGGAGAGGCTATGGACTGCTTTCCCATTCCCAGTGCCACCTACTTTGGGACAACCTGATTTCACTCCCCTGCAACCACCTTCTGCTGCTCCTCTAATTTCTTGGGGAAGTCCTTCCCCTCCCCAGCTCTGCTGTTGGTTATTCATTTTCAGTATTATTTCTTCCTTTACAAGGGAGAGAATTCAACAGCAATTCCAATCCTGAGCAACCGAGGTTTTTGTAAGGAATGAAAAGGACACTTGGTGCTTTTGAAAGTAGCATTGATGACCATCTCATAAATAGTAGCACTTTTCTCTTCTGCTCCAGGAAACCCTGTCAGATCCCAGCCTGAAAATCTTTTCCTCTAAAAGCTTGTTATTTAGTTGCTGGCATACTTTTCCTAACTGGAGACGCAGCAGGCTCCAAAAAAGATGGTGGCAGCCTGGAGAAGTTACCCTGCTGAGATGTGCACATCCCAGTGAGATGTGCTCTCACTGCTCTGCCCTGGAGCCGGCTCCCCGGTCTGTGTGTCCTCGGAGCTGGGGCAGCAGCAGTTCCTGGCTCTGCCTGCTCTGCAGCGCCTGCTGTTGGGATGATGGGCTGGGCTGCCTTGTGGCCCCTGGCTCAGCCTGGGCTGGGGTCTGTCACTTGTCCCTTCCCTGCCCCACGACATGGAACTCTGCCTTGGTGCATGGGGGAGATGAAGCAACTTAGACATGAGTGAAACTGGGCAGATGATGGAGCTGAATCTCTCTGGGGCACACCACCTCCAGCCTTGCAGGTGTTGCTGCAGGTGTCAGGTTGTGTCTCCATGGTGTCTGGATTTGGGGCTGGCCCAGCTGGGCACCACCAGCACAACCAGCTGGTGGACAGTACAGTTCCCCAGAGTGCAGTCTGCTCAGAGACCAGCCTTGCAGGCTGCCACAGCACGTCCTGACTGCCTGGTGACTCTGTGACACACGGAGGCATTGGCACCGTGAGGTACCTGACAAATCCTGCAGAGGAAGGATTTAAGAAGTGTGAGTGAAAGGAGAGGTCCTGCATTTGTGGTGTCTGGTCCAGCTACCTTTAGAGACAGAAGGCTCACATTGATTTAAATGGAATCTGGATTGACCTCTAGTAAATGAGATTTTCATTTGCAAAATTGAAGCCTTTGTTTACTTGCTGGATTGGAGCCTGACTGTTGGTGGGGTCCCAGAGACAGAGAGCCAGGCACTTAACTTGAAAATGACTTTACTGCAATAATGTCATTATGTTTTATTGACCAAGCATTTCCACAAGTGGTGAAAGGGGATTATTGGGAGATTGGGATGAATGTGCATTATGTCACTTTTGAATCATACCCTGTTTGCAGGGAAGATGTGAGCCCTGACTGAGTGACCCACCAGGCAGAGGGGGTTTGTGTGTAGGAGCCGTGCATGGGAGCTGGGGGCTGCCTGGATGAAAGGTGCTGGTGGAAAACTACAAAGCCATATCAGAGGAAATGCCTTCAATGTCTCTAAATCAAGATGTATGGGCTTTTATTTTTGTATGTGTTATGTATCTCTGAGCTCTTTTTGGTCAACTGATAGTCATTAGACAGAGCTGCATTGCTTCACAATTTACTCATTGCAGGGCTGTGACTTAACTGCTTACAGATTAATATTTTTCCTCATATGTAACTTATAATTTTTTGGATGTGCACCCAGCTCCTGCCATGGATTAAAGTTCCAGAGAGGTGTGCCACCGTTCTCCAGGCACTGACTGCCTTCAAATGGCTGTTGAGCACAGCCAGATGCAAAGTGTTAGCACAGTTGCTTGCAAAGGCCTTTTCTCTTGCACCCACACTCAGCTAGGAAATGAAATACAAGATCACCAGGACATCAATAAAACATTCTGTCAGCGAGACGTTTAAGTTACCTGGAAGCTGAATTCCATTTACAGGAATGGCAGCAGAGTACACTGCATTTTTCCCCCCTAAGAATCAGTTTCTCTGATTGATTGCATTTGTGTTTCATTGTGTGTTTCCATCACAATTCTGTGATTCTGTGTTAGTGAATCTTGTTTCCATTTGTGGTATTTTTAAAAGGCTTATGAAAGTGAATGGGACTAAACTGGGAGCTTTAGGAGAATGGTTTTCAAGCAGAAACAGTAAGACTGGAAAAGATTTCCTGTGTTTGTTAATACTCATCTGAGCTTGGGTCTTTAGGTCCTCATACTCTGCATTGGAAGCTATTCTAAAATTTATTGCTCATAAGGGAATCTTCTGGCATATATGTCTAAATATTCCGAAGTATTTCTCATCAAAACCACCTCAGTGACTTTTCCCACATTTTTATGACTTTGATTGTGCTGAATATGCCCAGCTTCAGTGATTCTTATACACAGGAATTCTTGGTAGGATCATCATGAGATATATGCCCCAATCCTCCAAGACTAGTGACATGACCACTGTGAGGATCTAAGGGTGAGCTCAGGGCCAGTCCAGACAGCTATAGAGGAATAGCCTTGTAGTAAGTAATGCTGGGCTTTCCATTTCAACAAAATTTCTCATTCAGTGCCAGAAGTGGTTCTCTTGGATGTTGCATTGTCATCTAAATTTGTAGTTGGTGAAGCAGAGGAACAGACCTCACACTAATTCTCCTGGGGAGAAGAATATGACAGAAAATCAAGTTTCTTTTATTCAGGTATTTAGAATATAGATTAAATGTCGTGCTTTAAATAATGCAAGTAGAGCTGAGGGTTAGTAAGATGACTGTTTTTCTCCTCTCAGGTCATGATTAATAAATAGCATTGTGTTCCTGTTTCTTCTGCACTAAATCTCCTCCTCAGGACTGTAGTGATGCTCTCCCTGTGGTCACAGGAGCTGTTCCCAGGCAGACAGGCAGTGGAGGGCCCTGTGCCTGCTCAGCCCGTGTTTCCTGCCTGGGTCTTGTCCATCTTTTGGTCTGTTGTGGCCACAGGGCTTGGAAAAAGGCACAGTTTTTGTTTGGGTCACAAGGGCACCCATGGCTAAACAGTTTGTGCAGCCTAATCCATGTTTGTGGCATGAAGTCACACATCTCCCCAAGTGATATTTTATCTAATCCATTTCTGGCTTTAAGCAGATTATAAATTTCTTTCACTGAGCTTCTGTTTTCACAGAAATAAAGGAAGAGTTGTAGATGAGTTTGCTGCTAAGATTTGTGTGTGTGTGTATGTACTGAGGATTTATTTATTAGATTTCCAACCATAAACAGTTTAATGTTTTTGAATTACTGCTCAGTCTCATTTAGTCTGGTTGTGACCTTGAGCCATACATTTCCAGGGCTCTTGCTAATGGACCTTTTAAATGATGACGATGACATACACCAGGCTCTTTGATAGGGGAACCACTGCTACACTGCATATTATTTTAATGTTATTCTACAAAATAACCATTATAATATCATTATTATTTTTTAACTCCAGTTTTATTTTGTCACACCAACATTACAACAATCTACATCTGAAATATTTCCTCATTTGTGCAAAGCACATTTCTCTGCCAGGGGTAATGAAATGACCAAGCAGTGACCCTCATTTTTATGTTTCTCCTACTGTGAAGAGGAATTGAAGATGAAATGTAGAAGCTAATAGCTGTGCAGCCCCAGTGAATCTAGCAAATCTAAAGAGCCCAGCCACGGGATACATTTAAATATTAAAGCGGTTTTTATGTGCTCTAAACAATATTTGATGCTGCTCTCAGTATGCTTTAATCTGGCTAAATGGTTGTTGTGTTATGTGTCCTAGCTGTAAAACTGTCAAGCTCTTTTGTGGTCAGGATACTTCTCCCCACTGCATTTTAGATTTGACATCGATAAACATAAAGGAACATTCTCCAAATGCATCCTGAACAAGTTAATCCTGCATGGAGCAGGGTGCTTAGAAACCATTCACATTTATTTAATGCTTCCTTCCTGATGTACACTGCAACAATTGCTTGTAGGGAAGGGAAGGTGCTGGTTTTTCAAGGCTGAAAAAAAAGGAACTTGACACAGTTCAGTCCTACAGGGAGAGTGACACCTGGCAAGGTTCAGGTCTGAGACAGGAAAACCTTGACTAGTGACTTTTTCTTGACTGCTGACTTGTATAGAAACGATGACAATTATCTGAATTTTCTCTGTCTTAATTGCCTCTGTCCACTCTGGCTGGTCCTTCTTTGGAAAGGAAAATGCTTGCTGGAAGTTGGCTGCTCCAGCTGATGGAGCATCTCCAGGTAGAAGTGTTGGGCTAGAAGAAGTTTTTTGCATGTGTCAAGGCTGTGACTGAATTTTCTGCTGTTCTGTGTCTCTTGTGGGGGTTAGTCAAGTCTTACAAAGGTGCTGAGGAATTTTTCCTGGTTTTGCAGTCTTCCTAACTGAGCTCAGGTTGTATTCTTATCCCGAGGGGCAGTAAAAATTTCTTGCCTGCTTTTTACCTGAATCATGTCCATGAGATGCGTAAGTATCCTTTTGCCATTGTTTTGTCTCCCAAATGTGATTGAAATAAGGTAGTGACCTCAAAAGTGGAAAGGATCCATATAAAACCTTATTATTCCATATTTCCTTAGAAAATGAGGTTAAGCATGGAGAATTCTGGGCTTTTTCCTTCTAATTATTCCAAAGAGAAACCACCACCATTTCACCTCCTCTTCCTTCTACCCCTGAAGAAAAGAAATCCAACCCTCAGTGCAGAGTGGCTGAAGTAGTAACAAGAAGAGCATCTAGTAACCCCTGGGAACAGAGTTTCTGAATTATCCTGGAATCTCGAAATTACTTTAGCAATCTCCTTTAAATCCCAAGTGGGCAGTGATCCATATTGTAAACCCTTCACATGTAAGTTGACAAAATTAGCAAATTCTGCTTCTGAGACCATCTTGTGACTTGTGCTGGAAGTGTTTCCTACAGGGGAGCTGTGGTCTGTCCGGGTCTGGGTGGAGGTGAATGAATCAGGCCTGGGGGAAAGCTGATACTGTCCAGCTTACCCTGGGCCAGCACGATGTTGATTAAAGAAAGTCTAGTTTATCCACGGTCAAAGGAAATGTTTCCCTGTTTATGTTCCAGAAATAAAGCAGACCATTGCACAGAATCCCAGTGCAGGTCTTTTCTGGACTCTGAGTTGCTTCTGGTCAAACCTATTTTCCTTAAATAAAGCGATTTTCCGATGCCTGTAACTGACCTTCCTATCACCAAGTCGAGTGATCTTTGTCAGTCTGACTCTTTTATGATCTTGCTAATGAACTTTCCATTTTATGCTTCTTGACTGATTAGCAATGCCAGAGATTTAACCAAGCAGAGATAATTCATTAGTCTGAGCCACAGCTCTGAGGGCATGGTGTCAGACCCTCCCTTCCTGTTCCCTGCACTCCAGTACTTTGCTCTGAGATCTCCTCCATTTGTTTTTGAGGGAAAAGGCAGAAGCCTTCTCCTGCTACTCATTCCTTAAGTATTGGTCATTCTTGACTCATTCACAGTGAAATTCACAGGATTGTTTTGGGAACTCTTAAGCTGCCATTTATTTTTAAAATCTGTGCTAAGGTTCATGCAGATCAGTGAAAACAGAAAAAACCATGCATAGATTCCAACTTGCACTGTATAAAAATAAGTGATTATTTGCAGTTTGTGGGTGCAGCTGTTTATTTACGCTCTGATCCCTTTTCCTTTGATGTTGTTTTAAATTGCTGCCCTTGAAATTCAGAAATGAAATTTTTAATCTGTTTCTGAGTAAGTGTTGAAGTCAGTGTACTGTAAAGCAGGATAGAAATTTCTGTGAGAATGACTATGAATGACTCAAGCATGTTGGTTTGATCTTGAACTTCTTGTCTGCTGGTTGCAGGGGGTTCCTAGAGCTGATTTCTGGGATTGGGAAGTAGATACTCAGTGGATCAATCCCTGTGCATGGTGCTGCCACACCTGCACTGTGTTAGTGGGCTGTCCAGGCTGACCATCTCTTGGCCACATTCTTCAGCAGGTTGTATCAATTCCATGTCAGAAACCTGGTTCTGCCAAATAGGGAGGCTGGTGAGCAGGGAGCAGCTGGAATGGTGGGGATTCACCTGACAGAAGGATAAGACTCCCTCCCTTCAGTGGCAGAGTGGGTTCCTAGGGAAACCTAAGAAAATCTTGTTTCTTCCTGGAACCAGAAGCAGACTTGTACCAACTCTACCAGAAAGGCTGGAATCAGAGCCAGTGAAACCTTGCAGGGAGTAAGGATAGATATGGGCATGGGAGTCCTCCGTGTCAGAATCTGCAACAACAGCCAGGTGAGATTATTTGGCTGAAAAGTCTCTAAGATTTGGCTGCTCTAGCACCTTTCTTTAGACTTTTTTCATTAGCTTTTGCCCAATTTCATAATCACTGCAAATGGGGTAGATTCACCAGATTCACTCAAGCTGTAGCAGATTGTGCCAGTGATGTTTTTAAAGTTATTTCCTCATAAGCAGTGGGTGCAAACCTGCACTCCTGTATACCCACAACTACCAGAAAAAACAGTAATCATTAATCTGTCAGTGACATGATCATCGCAGTGAAAGAAAAGACTTGGCAGGTTCTGCACAGGATGCCATTTATTTATTGGCTCCATGAAAATCATATGTTTTCCAGTGCGGAGACTACAACCATTGTCTCTTGATGCTGGGTTTGGTTCCTGTGTAAATCATGCAGGTGCCAGCAGGACATGCCAGACAGAGCACATTGGGATCTCTCTGTGATTATCTCCCCACTGCCTAACATGTGCCCTTCTCACTTCTACTGCTGTTGCTACAGAGGGTAGGCAGGGTCTAATTAAAGACAAGGAGGGATGGATCTGCATATGTTGTTTGTGTTTGGGGACTGTCTGGCTTGGAGGTGTAATAATTGGCTACAGGGCCTTTCACCTCTATGGCACAGCTTTGAATGTAGATCAGCTTAGTGACTTTTAATGCCATTACCATGTGACAGCTGTCTTACGTGTGAAATTAGCTGGTTGTTCGAGTGCTCTTCCTACAGGAAGCCAATATCAATAATTACCACATCAAATGGTGCTATCAGCACTCCTTAAAAATATAGATAATTTTAAGTTTTATGAACTTGCTTCAAGTTTACATGCTGGTGTGTGTTGTAACAGCACTGAAAAAATTATAAATCCACTTAACTCTGTAGTTAAATCTACATATAAGAGAAATACATGCTGTAGGTAAGATATAGCAGTAGCATCTAACTGGAGGATTCCAAGATCTCTCTGCATTTGTGGTGCCATTATAATATAGGGCATGTAAGTTCGTAATGCATTTAAAATTAGACTGTGTGACTCTCCTTTAAATGGGGACTCACAGTGAAAAAGCAGCATCAAACAGAAAAGGTCAAGGTAGCTTAAAGAAAAGTCCTTCTTGATAAATGACTCCCATTTCCATGGTGGGAGCTGTAAGGAGAGATATGTCTTTTTAGGCTAGTTGATACAGCTGAATGAAACAGATAAGCTTTGGACACATGGCATCCTGTTTTTAATGTGCCAGCCTTAGACTGAGGCAGCAGCTCGGCACTTGTTAAAAACTTTTGCACTTTGCCAGCTGCAACTGGTTTGCCTGAAGAGGAATGGTCCACGTCCTCCTGACTGATTCCAGCCCTGCTGGTGGCTGTGGGCTGAGCTGTAGGTGCTTACAGGAGAAAGTTTAGCCACTTGAAGAAAAAGTGACCTCATGAGAACCATTCCACACCAGGGAAGCATGCTGAGGTTGAAGGTTGACCTCAAGTTTTTGTCCTCTGCTGCCTTTTGGAGTTCTGTTTTCCATGGCAACCCTACCAGCAGCAATAATGCAGCTGGGAACCCTTGCCTCATTCCCCCTCCTTCCCACCTGAGCGGGAAGCTAATGATGCAGCTGGGAATGTTGACTAAATGCATTTGTGCTGGAGAGCAATGGCTCATGAAAATTAAAACCTTCTGTGGAAAAAGTGTTTTTTAATTTTAAAAAGAGCTTTTTATTGCATAATCCTCCTGGAGCACAAAGAAAAACAGCTCCAACAGAAGAACCCAAGGTTTTGCAGGTCTCTGGTGGGGTGGAAAACCTGAGCCTGTGTTACTGCTGTTCTTTGCTTGATATGATACCAGATTTGTGCAAAGAACAACAGATCCAACAGAAAAGGTTTGCTGAGAAAGACAGGGTCTCGCCCTGCTCTGAGGAGTGAAAAGGAATACCTGACATCTTGACAATTTTCCTAAAATGGAATTCTTTTCTCCGAGCAGGTCCTTTTCTAGGTGAGGAAGAGAAATTTCTCAGCATGACTGTTCCTTGCTTATGATCTCTAGATTTTCTGCTTGGTTGATTCTGTAGGTTTGCATGCAATCCCTTCCTCCTCAGAATCATGTAATACCTATATGCTTATACATTATTATGGTAACTTGTTCTTCTTGGAGAGAAAATTACTAAACTCTCCATAGTTCTGCAGTCCCCCATAATAAATGTAGCTCCTCCTATTAGGTAATGAAGCCATTATTCACTAGCAAATTAAACATGCAAGTCTGTGAAGGCCTTTTGTAAACAGATAAGGCGTTATCTGTTAGGGAAGAGAGCCTCCAGGTTATCACAAAACAGGATAATTTATGTGCCGTGAAGGATGTTCCTGAGATCCTGCAAAGACAGAGTAATAGAGGATACCTTGCTTTACAGTGACATGAAGGATGGCTTCTCAGGCCCAGCTTCTTGGGGGTCTTTGGAGAGTGTTTTTGGAATAGGTTAGAGACACATCTGTCACAAGCGCCAGAGTTCATGTCCCTTTCTGGATGACTTCCTAAAGCCCTCTCCAGACTGCTCTTCTGTGATAGATTCATACCCAGGCAAGCACAGGAATGGATTTCTACCAAAGGAAGTGGAAATGTTGCCTAACACAGGATTACACAGCGATACAACAGGTTGGGACTACTTGGTGAGCCCTTTGTACCTCCTGCTGCTGCCATCCCTGTCCTGGGGTGCACCTGAGCCTTTTATCCTTTGAAAAACTGTCGACAGAGCCCCAAAGGAGAGACATGCAGGATGTGTAGTAGGCTGAGAAATGCTGAGCTGTAGTATTGACTTCAAAAAGTCCAGTTTTACAGGTGAAGTACTTGATGGGAGGAGTCAGAAATAGAGGGGTGTTGGTCATTTAGCAACAAGGAGCGGGAGCAGGGTTTTGTGCATGGGAAAATTAAGTGACAGGAATGGGAAGAAGAAACCCAGGGACATGTGTCACTGACACAGACACACGGTGTCTCAGTGGGGTGGAGATCTCTTTCATTACTGTATCACACAAACAGCAGCCTGTCCTGCTCCAGATGTGTTTTAAACCTTCCTCACAGACCTCTTTCTGTGTGAAAAGCAATTCCCCCACAAATGGCCCTTCATTAGCTGTGGGGTCATGTCAGAAACAATCATCAGTGTATTGCTGATGTGGCCAACGCATCCTGTGAACTCCCTGACCCCAGCAGTCAGCAGGATTTCTTTATGTGAGCACTAATATGAAAAGCATTAGCATTAATAAGAGAGCTCTCGACCTAGTTGGTGTAAGGGGTCAGCAGAAGTTTACAGACACCTTTGCCTAACATTCCTATCATGCCTGGCAGTTTAACTCTCATCTTGTTTTTCTGCAGGCTCTGAATAATGATGTAATTCTCAAATCCTTCTACAATCCATCAATATAGCAGGAATCCAGCACAACTGGGAGCTACCCTAGCTGCACAGCATCACCCAGTTGGGGATTGGTCTGCCTGCTCACATTCATTCATTTATGGTGTTGTGTCAACTCATTACCCTGCTGGAAAACAAGAAAGAGGGTGCAGCGGATAAAGATTTGAAGAATTTTATTTTTTTTGAGAAACTTTACCCTCACGCTTCTCTTGACCTGGCTAAGAATCTCCTCCACAGATGGGACACCAGTTCCCCAGCACCCCTTGATCCAACACACTCATCTCAGAGGATGCCGTGATAGATGCTGGAGGTCTTGAACAGTCTGTACCCATTACAAGAGTATTTGAAAAAAGTGCCACCAGTGGTGGAAGCAGAAGCTGTTGTGAAGGGTAGAAGCCTTTCTTATGACTATCTTTTTCTTTAAAATTAGAAGTCTCTTTTAAAAAATACAACTATATATATCAACCTGATTTTTACTTAAAAAAAATCTTGTTTGCACTTGGATCAAAGAACATAGAGGTAGAGAGTACAGCATTCTGATTGGTCTGTAGAGCAATAGCATACATTAACTACAGAACTTGAATTGCATGATGTTTTATTTTGGAGCCCCAGAAACATTCGGGTGCCATCTGAGAGCCATCACTATTCCCTGTGCTCACAAATGGGGATCTTAGATACCCATGGCTGGGAGCTAAAGGTTGGGTGGCTCTTCAGGTATCTCTCAGCTTCCTGTGCTGGTGAGAGGACTGGAAATCTTTCTAAGTGAATGGCAAACCCGTGTCAGCTGCAGAATGAGCTACCTGTGTCTATATAATGATGTGGGTAAATGTAGTCTGGAGTCTTGCATCTGTTTGGGTCTCCTGATTATGGTCTTTACAGCAGCAACTGAGCATATTATGCTTCATTTCTGCTGCTTGCCTTATTCCAGCTCCAGCTTCGATTTGCAGCCTTGTGAAGCAGCTGTGAGTGGAAGAGCTCTCTGTAACTGTTTTGTCAGCCTTACAGAAGTGGTGGGATGAGTATAGGTAGGAACAATGGCTGTGGCAGTCCCAAGACAATAGTATCTTTTTGTTTCCAGCCTGGAGTGCTCTCCTAGCTGTCTGGCATCTTGCAGAGCTGGTTATGCTTCAGAGGAAAAAAAAAAAAAGTGGATGCTTGGCTGAGCTATGGGGCTAAAAGTTCATTGCAAAACAAACGGTATTTCAGCTGTCTGACTTTTTGTAGGAGATGTTTACCTACTGCAGGAAGGTGATTGTAGCAGCCAGCATGAATTTTCTGTGTTCTTAACAGCATGCTTTACGTTGATGGCAAAATTTAATTAGGCTTGTTGGTTATTTTTTGTCTTGCCCAATTGAACTGTTTATTCACTTTGCTAGGGCAGCCATATCCCAGCTTTGTTGAAGACATGGGACAATAGAGAGGGATGGTGATTCCTGATCACACATCAGCCCCGTGGTGGGGTTGACAGTGTCTGTGTCTGCTGTCCAGACTCTTCTGTATGATGAGTATGGGACTGACAAATTCACCTTCATCATCTCCGATTCTGCACCTGCATCCAGCCTGCAGCAGCTGCAGCCCTTCCAGGGTCACAGAATAGGCTGGAAAGGCTCAGCAACAGAGGGTCCAAGGTGGGAATGCAGAAACAGACATGACTTTGGCTCTTTGGTCCTTATTGCCCACAGCTCCATCAGATCCCACCTTAGAGAGACAGAAGAGGCTGTCTGGAGGGAGGTGTGGGATATTTCATGCTCCATTTTGGGTAAACACTAGCTTCTGTGGGAGTTGCTTTATTTCTGGATTTGTTATGCTTGGTTTGTCTTGCTGGTTTTAAATATTTGTGCAAGCGACTAGAGCTATGCAAACTGTGCCTGAAGGAACTGTGAAACAGAGAAGAATTAACTGGAGGTACCAAAACTGGTCAGTATCCTAACTAAAAATATTACTAGAGAAATTGAAGAAATATGCCAGAACAAGGAAGTATTCCTTTCTTTTGACCCGTGGAAGCAAATGTCCAGAGAACATACTTGTCTGACAGAGAGGCTAATGATGAGAGCTTTACAATGCCTTTAAAAGTAGTAATTTATTTGTGTTTAGACATAGCAGTAGGTAGGGAGGCTGCCTGTAAAGTTACTGTTCAGACATGTTGGCTCCTGCTGCCAATTTTTTTGAATATTTACCTTGATTTTTATTTTTTTTAAGATTTATGGTAACCTTTGAATGGCTGTGCAGAGATGGTCAATATGGCCTCTGTCCCATAACCCGCAAGGTGAGCAGCACCACAAATGCTCTTTGCCATCACTTGAGACAGTGAAGTTTAAATTTCACTGGACAAGTTTGGGCAGTGTTGAAGGGTTTAAAAATACCTAAGCATGGGACACATCACCTCCCCAAACACACAGTTTGCTATCTGGTGTACCAAATGACGGGATTACATTTACAAGTGCAATAATTCCGTGTGGAAGCAAGTGGATGCCTTTCAAATTAATTGATTCCTTCCTGTCAGCTGCTGTAGTGGAAGACAATGCTTGTTAAGAAAAATGTAAAGCTGCCAAAGGGAAAACACTGAAAACCAGAGATATCTTGATATGCAGAGAATAGCAGTGATTGTGAATGGCTGCACAGACCACAAGTACACTGGGGGCTGCCTGGACTAAAAAAAAAGTCCTTTATTATTGCTGCTGCCTTAACTGCTGCTTAAAAACAACTCAGCTGACAGGATTAATAGATCCATTAGAGTGAGAGAGAAATGAGGGAATAGGTTTCCTCTAATGGCATTGCTCTGTAGACAAGCACCTGAAAATAATTTTTAGCTTGTTTGCTGAATAGGGAGGATGAAGAGACCACCTTGATGTGATGCTAATAAGATCTAGTTGCTTAATATCATCCTCTGGAAGAAAAAGGGGTGGTAGCTGAGTGCCTGTGACTCTTCAGTGTTCGTGACCAGGCTTGAATAATCCAACACTTTCTACCACACAATGGAGAGCTACTTTCATAATTTTCCTCTGTATTTGTCACTCCCTAGAAAAATAGCAAATGCTACTTTTAATTCTTTTCTTTAAATGCAGAAAATAAAGCAATAATAACTTGGCATTACTTTTGGATACTGTAGAGATGCAAGTTTCTCTGCCTCATTCTCAATTCATTAACCTCTCAGTTCTACCATCTATAACTGTATTTTGATATTAATTAGGGTTTTGTTTGCTTGGCTGTCTCCAGGCTGTTCACTGATTATGCTGAATACGAGTGAGTTGAAATATCATTCAGCAAATAGAAATGTGTCCTATTGTTTCGTGAAAGTTTAAAGGAAATAAGAGTATTCTGCAGAGGGAAGGAGAGATTTAACAGCCTGCTGTCCCCTTGCAGCAGCATGTGACTCTTTCAGCTCCAGTGAGAACCTCAATTCATGCACCAAACGCCCCAAAGAATTCACATTTTGTAAACTGCTGCAGACATTTGTGTGAGCAACAACAAATCGTAGCTGGCAAAATCAAAGCCTGCCAAAACTTGCTGAATATGAGGGCAAGATGTTTTCCATCTCTGCTCTTGCAAAGCAGAATGTCTCCTGCAGCTTCTGTCTCTATGGATGAGGTGGGATTTATTCACTAACATACATGCAAATTTCCCTTGTAGGAAAACATGCAGGTTTTGGAAGACAGCACCTGACAGAAAGGACTGTGTCTTTTGGCTCTCACTTCCAAACAAATTTGTAAGCATGAGAAAAAAATGCCTTAAGGAGGTTTAAAAATAGTTCTCATAGCTGGAATTTTTGTATCATATTTCTACATAAGCTTATCCACTTTTACTCCCCTGTTAAAAACTGCAATGGGAGAGAAATAGCAGAAGCAGCAAGTGTTATCTGATAACTATTTAATGTGATAGCATTACTAATCAACAGAATTTGAAAATGGTGCCTGGGAAAAATCCTGATTCTTAAAACTTCATGTTCTGGCAAACAGTTTGCTAGAGATTAGCACTGTAGTTATGATTAAAGTACGATCTGCGTTATTCCACAATTTTTCCTTTCACATAGCGCATTATGCTAATCACACTGTATCCCATTTTTCAATAAAAGGTCAACAGTGCACTGTTTGTGCAGAATGTGCAATTTAAACTTCATGTCTGTCATTAGAGATAATCTAGGTTTGCTGTATCAAGTGAGGTTGTCATAGAAACTAGACCTGAGATCTCTGTTTACAGCCTTTGGAGAATAAACACTTTGCATTTATTTCACTGAAAAATAGGCGAACAATTAAATAAGGTTTGAAAACAAAACCGTAATGGCCCAGAGAGAGATGTCATTCATCAAAAATCAATATATGTTATGCAGCTGGTAAACTCCAAGCATTGAAGCAGTTGACTGACAGCAATAGGGAAATATTTCCCAGGGGGTGGAGGGTAAGGGAGTAACTGATAGTGTATCCTAACGCCTGGAGCAGAATTAATTTAAATTTGCTAATAAATTTTGTTCCAGGAATTACAACATTAAAGAATATTTGTTTAAATTTTTGCCTTATGTCAGGTAAGGCTTTTTGTGTGGACTATTTGGACATTTTTAATAGCACTGGGAAATATTTATTTTTTGTTTTTCTGTAACATTCTGTGTCTTCCTATTGTAGCTGAACTTTCTGTTGTGGATTATAACGAGGTTTGCGGGCACCCTAAAAATATCTCTGGTGTCTGCAGCTTCATTAGTGAGCAAAAGGGTTACAGCTTCCAGCTGAACACAGAGGTTTTAGCTCGCTCTTTCTGTGACGTGTTATTAACTTGGAGAGCTCACCTTTGTCAGGCAAGGGTATTTAGTAATGTTTCAGGAAAGGATTCGAGAACTCCGTTGAAAAAGACGGCTTCTGTGGTTATTGCACAGTAAAATCACCAGGACTATCAATCTTTTTTTCCTCAGGGCATAATCATATTACCAGCTGGGTGTTTATGTAGGGCTTTCGTCAATGGCATTGCATTACTCTGCTGACGCGGTGAATTATGTGGATTGTGTGTCTTGTGCAGCATCTGAATGCTGCCTGATGTCACAGGACAGGGTCTCTTACTGGTATGAATGCACTGTTTGTCCACCACACCCTCACACAAAAAGGTGCACCCGAAAACAGGTGGGCTGTTGCCAGCTTTTGAGGAGAAAGTGAAACACCAAATTTAACCAGATCTTGAAATGAAACAGAAACAAGCAGAACTCACAGCTAAGGCGAGCTGAATGAAAAGCTTTTGATATTTTGCTTCTGTGTCAAAGTAAGGATTTTTCTCCCAGCAGACAGGGCAACTGAGTTTTTCCAAGTGGGAGTTATCCATGCTCTGCTTTCCAGGGTCTAAAACAAGACGGCAAAGCCTGATGTTTTCTGCTGGTGGAAGCTGTGCACAGCTCTGTTTGCTGTAATGCATTTCTCTTCATTTCTTCTAGCAATTAATGTGATCTGTTAGTCCCATGGGTTGTCCCTGATATCTCATTTTCTAAGGAAATGCTCTGCTAAGGGCTGCCTGAATTGGGTTATGCCACTGGTGAGTTTGGTCTTTCAGGTCTATACAGAGCCCCATGGTCAAACCCTAAAAGAGGAGCTGCAATACTACAGGCTGGTAATCTTGTATTTGTAAGCCTGCAGGTCCTTGGTTCTTCATCAGTGCTCAAACCAATACAAGGTAGTCCAGTAAATGCAGTTTCTCTACCTTTCTAGAGCAGAAAATCTTCCCATGCCTGATGTGTTTGCTCAGCACCTCACACTTCCCTTCTAATTATCTGCTCTATTTATATTTCTTGACCTCACGTGCATCAGTAACACAGTAGGTCTGTGAATCAAGTCCTGGCTTGTTGAACTGCCATTCAGACAATTCTTAGGATACAATATAAAGTGATACAGAATCAGCAGG
>NW_008246065.1:1480582-1496262 GCF_000691975.1 Corvus brachyrhynchos
GCAGGAAGACAGACCTTGAAAAGGTCTTTCTGTTATGCCTGTGGTAATGCTGAGACTCACTGCCCTGCCTTTGGGTGACTGGCACTGCATTGGTTGAAATACTGAGAAAATCATTACCCATAATAAGTTGTTTATCCTGGTCTTAAGCTTCCCTCAGAGCTATTCCTGCCCCAGTGCTGCATTAGCACTGGGCCCCAAGTCTACAGACATCTTCAAACAGAGAAGCTAAAGCAACGCTGGGGCTCACAGACAACATCTACACTTGACTGAACAGCCTCAAAGGCCTGGGAAAGCCCTGGGGCCATCTGCCAGTGTGTCTGCAGGCCTGGAGCTCAGGCCATGGCAGGGATCAGTGTGCCTGGATTTGGGAGGGATGGGGTCTGCCTGCCCTTCTGTGTGTGTCAGGTTTGCACAGGCTCTGCTTGTAGCTCTTTAATTTCGGCACATCACAAAACTTGGGTTGGTGGGTACCTCACATATCTGAGCTGGCAAACCTTTGTCTGAAAGGAATTGCATTGCAGATCTGAAGGAATTACCCTTTGTTTCAGCCTGGCTTCATCCCACAGCTGATTTTCTCCCCTGCTCCCTCCAGGAAGAACGCCCCATCTCTGGTTTTGGTCCTGGTTTAATTGGCCCCATTTCCCTGTGCCCGCGAGTGTAACCACGCTGGAAGGTAGGGAGGGAAATAGTGCTGGGATGTACCCTGTGGGACACTGGACTGTGAATGGTTGAGGACTCCATCACCCATTTGTGGGTGCTCTGCTGAGGCCGGGTTTGCACCTCTGAGGGGCAGGAGGTGAAGTTTTGGGTGTGTGGTGGTGATGCCCGTAAGACAGAGGGGGTGAGCACCCACCCCTGGCGGCTACAAGCTGGGCTTTGAGCTGGATAAGAAGCTTTTTATCATGCCAGTTGTCCTCCCCTACAGCTCCCCGGGGAAGGTCACATTCACACCTAGGCCTGGGGGTGTTCGTCCCTTCTGATGGGGCAGAACTGGCTCAGCTGTGCTGTCATGTTTTGGAAGGGCTCATAAACTATCAAAGACCCTCGAAGCACCCCCAGATTAATTTCTGGGGCTTTCCACCAGAGGACTGAAAGCTCCCACTTCCCGCAGTGGAAGTACCTGGGTGTTTCCACCTGAATCTGTTCATGATGTGACATTATCCTTCTGGCTGGAGAGACAACTGACAAGTGAGAAGGAGCATTCTCATATTACTAGATTTCTCTTTTAATCTGTATGGTAAAAATATGTTTAATTTAAAAATGCTTGGTTTGGCAGGTAATTGAAAGTTGTTCTGTCCAAAGCCTTACTAAGTAGGACTCACTTTTTGATCTATGCTATTCTAGGTTTTCTGACTAGGAAGGAATCTCTGCCTTTTGTAAGAGATGGAGTGAATATTGGAGTGTACCACGAACAATCTTCTATTTAGAGAGGGAATTATTTCCCTGCAAGTGTCTTTTCATTTGTTTTTTTGGTTTTTTGTGCATATCTAGTCAGGTTCTCCAAGTAAATTATTTGCCTTGTAATTCTCTGCATTGATGAGTTCCTTCACACTCAGCATGGATTTTTCCATTTCCAGTTTCATGCGACTTCTCACTTTGATCCTTGAATTGCTCCTCTCTAGTCCCTTGTATTTATAGGCTATGGCCACCTCTTTCATTCCCCAGTTTGCAAGCTCCACACATCCCATTCTCCATGATCCTTTCATGGGAAATAGCTGCCATGGTTCTGTGGGAGGGAAGAGAGTGGAAAGAGCAGTGATGCTCAGGTTATACTGGTTTTATTATGTGATGAAGCCAGTGTCTCCTTTTAGGAGGCAGTTTTCCCCGTGCTTGGCTTGTGCTGGGCTGAAGTGTGCAAAGTGAATCGTAGACGTAGACATACATTTTGTTGATGTGGCAGTTAAGAGGTCTGAGGCAGTTTGGGCAGTTACCAGTGCTTTTATTTTTAAATTTCAAGAAAGCTTCTTCTCTCAGAATAGATGAAAGACTGTATTCTAATTCCTTCCTTTGCACATTTCCTGAGGCTTTTGGAATGAGCTTGCTTGAGGCACTTTATGGCTTTACCCATTAGGTGGGAACATTTTGGTGTGGAGGCTGATGTCCCAAACCTTGCACAGGGACCCCAAAGGGCAGCGTGAACCTCAGCCCTGTGTGAGCAGTGCCAGATGTCAAGATTCGCCCTGCTGCTGCTGCTTCAGATCATGGACAGACAGGGAAAGATTGGTGGGGAAATTGGATCAACATTTCTTGAAAGCTCTTGTTGAAAACATAGTGCAACTTTTGTGATGGACAGAGTCCATCCCCAGGCTCCTGGGCTGTGAGAGTCAAGGCTGTCGCTGTGGTGGCCAGATAACAAAGCTTAATTACCCTCAGTGCTCAAACCTTTCCAGAAGGCTGTGATGCCTACAAAGATGGGATGATTATAATGGATCTTCTGCGAGGTTAATCTATAGAGATCATGTGTTTGCACGTGGTGATGAGTGATTTGTCACATTCACTGTGCCTGTTTCACCGTGACCTTCTCTCCCTTTGTTCGGCCTTGACCCTTACAGTGTGTGCTGGGGAGGGACAGCTTCCTCCAAGCCACCTGGTACCTGCTCCTGCCTCCACCCTGGGTGCTACAGGAATAACTAAAAAAACCCCCTCAGTGCCTACTGAGTATTATATAAATTCCCTCTGTTCCTGGGCTTTTAATTCAATTGCTCCTAAGTATTTAAAAAAAAAAAAGTTTGCATCCTGTTTTACAATATTTTTGGGAACCCGCTGCACATGGCACATGCTGAAGATGATTTTGAAGTGATCTGAAACAGAAAGTAAAAGGGCAGTTGCAGATTATGACTAGAATTTACTGGGAAAATTTAGTTCAGTGGTTTTTTTTTAAGAGGATGTCTCTACAAATTCAGTTTTGGAAGGGCTGGGATATAATGTTACAGTTTACTGCTGCCTGCCTCACACTCAACGGTTTTAGTTTTAATTCATGATTGTCTCTGTATCTTTATTTTCAGCTTTAAATAAATAAAGAAATAATCCATGGGGAGAGTTTCAATCTGTCAATAGTGTTATTTTCCAAGATGAAATAATTCAGAAAGACAGTCAGTGCTTGGCAAAACTGGCATCTATGAACTAGGCAGACAAGAGAGAGCTCATATGTGACTCCAGAGCTCAGCAGTTAAATGGTTTTGTCTCCAGCTTTGGCCAGCAGATTTTGTGCAGCCACTGCAGGGAGAAAGCAGTGGGGGAGGAGAGGGCAGAGGCTGGTGCTAATGTTTTTAATTTCTCATTTACTATCAGGCAGCACCATATGGAGCAGAACGGAGCATATAGAGGAAAGAGGGGTAGATGCCATTTTTATTCCTTGAGCTCCTTGTCAGAAGACAAGGAAAGTGAATTCTCTGCAGGTGGCTTGAGCCTTGCCAGAAAAGTGGTTTTTTATGATTGCTGATGCTGGTGAGGACATTTTATTTAAGCAGTTGAGTGGGCTTTGGGTCTTTTTTTTTTTTTTTTTTTTTTTTTTGTTCTTCATCGGATGAGTAGGATTGACTTATGCCTCCCTAATATTTTCATAATGTCGGTGCATTATTTTCTTGCTGCATTCAGAAGCATGTTAGGCACTTGTCACAATCAAATATTATTTATTTGGAGACTCGGTAGGATGCCCAGGCATCTGAATGCCTCTAAAAGAAACACCGCTGCTTTGAGTGATTGTGCAGTGGCACTTCTCCTCCCAGCTGTGCCTCGCAATCTCCGGCTGCCAGCAGACCTGTGGTGAGCAGAGACTTTTCCCTGCTCTACTGCTTCTCCTCTGACATCTCTTCCTCCCTCAGGTTGCATCATTTTTTTTCCACAGAACGCTCAAAGCCAAAAGCTTTGCCCTTGGTCGAAAGCTTTGAAATGGCGTGGGGGAGAGGGAGAAGAACTGGCCAGAAAAGCCCTCGATGATCTTGTGTTGTAACTTGTGTGCAGAGAGTCCTTGAGAACTTGTGGGGGCTCTGAGCTCCCCTGTAGCACTGAGAAGGCACTAAAGATGTGGGTAGGAGTAAAGGCTTGGGAAAAACTTTTTAATACAGCATCCCTTTGGAGCTGTGCCATCCTGAACATAAAGCTGTGCCTGGTCTGTGAGAACCAGGCTGCTCCTCAGCAGGGAGGCCCCAGGCAGAAAGCCCCTCTAGTCCCTGAGCACTGAGACCAAAAACTGTGTGTGTTTGTGTGCTTGTTTAGACACGCAGTGCTCATCCAGCTCTCCAGTGTCTCTGCTAGCAGGGTGCCTCTTGAGCCCCAGGGAGCAGAGAAATCCATTGGCACGGCTACACCAGCTCTCCTCCAGCCTCACGCACCCTCGGCTCAGAGTGCAGCAGATTTAAATGATTTAAAAAGCATTATTTGCCAGCTTCGCCCTTTAACAGGGATTAGTGTATCTTCTATCTCTTCCTTGTGCTGAGGTCATTGCTTCATAGCTGCAAGGCTACAACCTCATGACTCCATCTCCTAATTGTGTTTTAGGACTGCTTTCCTTATCCATAATGGATTTGCAGTGCAGCCAGAAATCAAAAGCGATGCTTATAAAAGTATTGGGTTGAGGGTAGCACAAAGACCCCCTCAATCCTCTCTCATGAGTCTCACTCACAGCTCCACTGAAAAAAGATATGCATGCACATGTCAAAAATGTCCTCAATGTGATTTTGTACTGGGAAAGGATGTCCAACTACTGATCTTCCTTTAGAAGTTTTTCCTTCTGTAATTCACTCTCAAAAGCCTCACTGTGTTTTTCCCAAAGGCAAAGAGACATTTAAAGCAGGTCATTGTGTGCTGGGGTCTTGGCTATCCTGTGTGTTCAGGTTCTTCAAGCAGCAGCAGCAATTTGAAAAAGCCTTTTAGTGAGGAGGGTGGGTAAGTGCTGTGATCAGTCTCAAGCTTCTGCTCCTGCCATGCAGCCTCTGTAAACCTAAAAAAAAATGCTGATAATCCTCAGTGAGACATAGTGGAGGAGTGTTTGGTGCTTCTCACAGGTATGGGCTGGGGGAAATTAGTACCAAAAACATCTAAGAAAAGCCTGGTGTGGGTACAAAGCCCATCCTGGCTGGTCTTGCAAGACTTTGGACAAGACACAGTCCTCCTCCTGCATTGTGTGATTGGGACTCTCTCCAGCAGAGCCTGGCACCAGCCTTGGTCGTGGCATCTGGGACTTTCCTGACTCCTTGCACTGCATTATTAACTGCTGGTTCAGGGAGGACACACAAGGGCCCATGTTTTGCAGCCCTGGTCACTGTCCCAAAGTGGACAAGGGTTTTTATGCAGTAACACACAGAAAACTGCTGTCAATCTACATAAGTGCATATTTCTTACCTCTCCCTGGTGGCTGTCTCTTCCTATTTATGCATTACATCCTGGAGCAGGTATTAAAAAACTTGTTTTCCTTGGTGGAGACAAGCACCTACAGGGAAAGCCATCTCCTGATCAAAGCCAGAGAATCATATTCAGGGTTTCTGACTTGGCCTTCCCTTTGAGTTGATTATTCAGTACCTTATTTTTTTTAATGCTCCTGCTGCAGAACAGTCTCATTGCTTGAGTTAGAGCAGTGCAGCAACTCTTGGTGCTTCACAGGGACACGCTCAGGTAACACACACCAGGGTACCTGATCTGCCTGTTTGTGAGGGTGAGGAGTCCTGGGCTGAATCACTGAACTTTTGCCAATGCAAATTTGTTAAATCTTCTGGGAAGTGTTTAGCATGCATGCTCCAACTCTCAAACTTCCAAATTTGTGCAGAAGAAAGGCTTGCTTGGACTCATTGCTAATCTGCAAGAGGTGCTTGCTTGCCTTGTCCAGCTGGCAGCCTTCCCGGATGCTGCATCCAAGTCCCCAGGCAGCAGTCTCACATCACATCACCCCAGGGGAAGGACCTGTGCTGTGCACAGTGCTCACAAGAGCAAGAGAGGAGATTGGAAAGAAGCATTCAAGGAACCCAAGAGAAAGGAGGTAGGTGACCTTGAATTGAAAGGGTCTTTAACCTATTTCTTTTCTGAACCTTGCTGGATCAAGACTAGCTGAAAATGATTTTCTTCTGCTGGTTGCTCAATGGCCTGTGTGAAGTGTCATTGACAGATTTGGCTGTGATGTTGCCAAGCCTTCAAGCTCCCTGTGAGTAACACAATCCTGGCCCCTGCTGTGTAGAGCCTCCCTTACTGTAACGTGAGGCATTGCTTACTTTCCATGATATTTTGGGGGAGGAAGGCAGTTTTCTACCCCACACAATGACTCACAGCTGAGAGAAACACAAAGCCACAAGCCCACGCACTAAGTTTAGTCTGTTGTTTAGCTTGCTGTGTGCGTCTCATGAGACCACTTTCATGCAAGTTGTGTTCACATCCGTCCTTCATTAAGAGAGCAGTGGGGGTTTGCGTAGTGGAGGGTTATTTCAGACGGTATTAGGAGTGGGCTGCAGGAGCTAGAATCATCATACCTAGCTGTAGGTGCTCAGAAGAGGTGGGTCTCAGCTTCTTGTCCTCAGAGGAAAGAGGCATTTGTGCTTTGAATTCCTGGAATTGTTCAAGGCCAGGTTGGATGAGTCTCTGAGCAACACCATGGGGTTGAAGCTGTCCCTGTCCATGGTAGGGGTTTGGGAATAGATCTTTGAGGTCCCTTCCAACCCAAATCATTCTGACTTCTGTGATACAGTGATTTCAGAGAGTGACTCTATTGGTACTTCCAAGTGGGTTTGGGCAAAGTGTTGTCTCCCCTGCTCTTGCTGGCCCAATATTTGGGGATTGGCTCTTCAGGCCCAGCTGGAATCTCTCAGCCTTTTGCATTCTTGAGACCCAAGCTCAGTTCCTGCAGGTGATTCATATGAGCTTGTTGCTACATCTCACTAGTGCTTCGATCCCAGTCTGCTCCAGTAATTGGGAGCAGGGGGTTGTTTGGGGTGACTTCTGTAGTTGACCAGCTCACTTAGGAAACACTTCTCCAGAACTGATCCTAGCATAGAAAGTTGGATAATTCTGTGCTTCAGGCTTTCAATTTGCTGGTGACTTTTCAATGTATTTTACAAAGAGAGTATAAAGGACTGTGGCAGCACTGGATGGGGGGCACACAGAGCATCCCATCATGGCAGCAGGGAATGGGAAGCCCTGAGTCAGCCCCTGGATCCAATCAGGACCGATCCACAGGGAAGCTGGGTTATTGAGAAAGGAATCTGGATATTGTGCCAGTGCTGTTTTAGTGCAGTGCTTTCCATATTTAATGTGGCTAAATGAGGATGACTCTTTAGGAGTGTCTCTGCAGGAAAGATGCTTCCTGTGTGCCTAGAAATTGCCTTGCTCTGCTTGGGTAAGGTCTGAACAGGTAATTAAAAAAAAAAATGTATTTTTTGAGGCAGCAGGTGCTTTCTACAAGGTGTGAAGATTTCACTTGGAAATGGGGCACATCTTGGACATTGCCAAGGAGCTCTGTAGTATTCAAGGCTGTCTCTCCAGTCTGAGCCTTGACTGGTTCAGTTATGTCTAGAAATTCCCATTCAGTGGGTGTTTAATATAAAGTGAATTTGCATCTCATTTCCAATTCTTTTCCTGGTGCTACTGTCTGTCATATTCCCCTGAGACATTTACCTGACCTCTAAATTCATCCGGAGCCTTTTTTCAGAGGTGAGACCTTGCTGTATTTCACTAGGCATCAAGCAGGGCAGCACTCTTCCAGAATTTATTGCAGCTGTGATTTCATCAAAGGTTTTATTCCATGATGTGAAAATCCTGCTTTTGTGCTCCTGTCCCAGGAGCACAGTTTGGGCTTTGCTTTTTCTCTGCACTTGGGGTTTCAAACTATCAGTGGAGGTAAAACCTGTGCAGGTGGCAAAACCCACCAAAGCAGCAGAGAGAGGAACAGGTAATGAGAGGGGGAAAGAACGTTTGCTTTGTCAAGTCTTGAAAAATCTTGAGTGCCAGAAGATGTGGCTGAGGTTTTGAAAAGTCCTGAAGAACAGGCAGTGAAGCCCAGCCCTGCTGAGCATCTCAGTGAAGCCCTTCGTTACCACCTCCTCACTGTCATCTTCCTCCTCGTCCTCTGCCCGAGGCAGCTGACATGAAGAAAGTTGAAGGGGCAGCGTTCTTCCACAGATGCTGCTGCTCTGACTGCTTAATTTAGCAGCCACTTTGGCAATTCCTCAGTGCCCAAAGCTGTTGAAAGGATCCTCAGTGTGGTGAGGGGAAAAAACAAACAAGTCAAAGGCTTCATTAGGGAACGAGTCCATCAGCCACGGCTGGGGGTGGGAGATGAAGCCCTTTGCTTTGCTGGGGCTCTGTTGCAACTTCTCCTGTCTTGTATCCTTTGCATTGGCCTCACCTTGGAGTTGCTGCTGGTGACCCTGGTGTAGCTGCCACACAAGCATAAATTGGATGAGAGCTAATTAACTGTCAAAACCCAGGGCAAAAGACAATAAACCCCTGCTTCACCTCCTGGTGGGTTTCAGTCTTTTCTCTTTGATGTGACAGCTTGTCCTCCATTCCCTTTGCAAACAACTCACCATTGCAGGGGAAATGCAATACAGCAAGGCAATCCCTTATCACCAGTGACAGCAAATAAACATGAAAAATGGTCTTTGAAATACTAAAGGACAATGATCAGAAAGGTTTCTTCTTTCATCCTAAATCATGATGTTTAGCACTCAGCTGTAGTATTATAAGTTATTTATAAATGTCTTGGCTTGTTAGGAAATATGTGTTTATATATAAAGATAAATAATGTTTTTAATCAGATGATAGATGTGCATGTTGTGCATGGGGAGGGGGGAGTGTGGAGAAACCAAGGCAGAATTGGTGTAATATCCTCATCCTAATGGGGAGGCACCTAACCAAGCAAAATACTGCAAAGTGACATTTTCTCCTAGGCATGAGTAACACAGACATGTTTGTATTGAAGGAAAGCTCATTAAAATTCCTGATGGAACAATTTTCTGTCAGAAAATGAAATTTCATCAAAATCAGAATGTTTTACTGAGAGGTGTCAATTGCGCAGATATTTGCAGCCGAGGAATGTTTTTGTTTTGGTTTGGAAAGGTAAAATCCTTGTTTCTGTGTTTGTTTGGATTCTTCACACAAAATGTTGATATACTTTAGCAGGATTTAATTTGTTACATTGCTTTGATGTTCTCAAAACAAAATTTTAAAATGTATCAATATGGATGCGTTCAAAATTGGATTTTTTTTGGATTCATGAGAAATTTTAATTTTTTTTTTTTGGTTCTGATTCAATGGAAAAACATGCCAGAATGTCAGTTTCTCATATGACACAAGTTCTGTTTTTCACTCGATTCCAATTATAGCATTTGGATTTTAAAATTCAAAGAAGCAGAGAAAAACAGGAGGCAGGAACAAGATGTGTCAAACTCACCTTTTGTTCCCCCCCTCCCTCAGACACATGAATCAGCTTTGGCAAACTCAGCGTTTTCCAATGTTGTTATTGGAATTGGATTATTGGTGTATTATTATTTCCATGCTATTGTAGGCACATTCCTAGCTGGGCCTTGTGGGGATGAACTTTTTTCTGGGAAAGCTCAGTCCCTACACCTGAACGTGGGATGCAACCTCCTCTTCCCACTGAAGGGGAGGTTTTGCATGTTTTTTTGCATGTTTATTTGCGGATTCTCATTTCTGCTGCTTGTGAGGGATTTTTGTCACTTTGCTGATTGAGTGTTTGGAAGGAATGGAAGCTGCTGTTCTCTGCAGGCTCTGGGGCATCCTGCTGCCTTGGTGGCCTGAGCTATGGAGTTTCAGGGTCTTCTGTACAGTGAGAGCTGCTAACAACAGCTTGAGAGCTGTGGAGGCAGCAGGAGGCAGCTGTACCCAAAATGAACAATCCCACCCCTCAACAGCAGCTGCTGTGCTAGAAGCTTTTATTTAGAAACAACTCCCAAGTCTTCCCCGGACTGTTTCACAGTGTGAGCATGATTCTGTGTGATTTGTTTTCTTTGCAAAGGAGTTGTAACACACTTTGGAGAAGCCTGTGAACAGTTATAGGTGCATCTATTCAATGGTTTGTTTATCTTGCTCTGAGGCGTAATACCTTTGGAAGAGTACTTACCTTTTGTAAACACACAGGGAAAACAGGAATGCAGAAAGAGCCAGGTTGGAAAAAAGGATTGCAGTATTGCCTCAGCACCCCCTTACTGCTGCACACACTTTTGGATTATTTCAGGTGTTTCGAGGTTAATGCAGCCTAGCTCAGGAAGTCTTCCAAGGAGGAGAGGAAGCCATGCTGGAAATGAGACTTCTGGAAAACAAGAACATGGATTTACTTTATATAGGATGTTTTTGGTGTTTGAAAATAAATTCTGTGCGGCAAAGGCATTCTCTGCTTAATTACATGATTTTGACAGGTTTTATTCCAAGAAGAAAATGTCACCATTTGTCACAAGCCAGCCTGAATAGGACCTTGTTTATACATTCCCTTTCCATACTACTTTGAATCACACCATAGTAAATTTGGAGCAGCTCTATTGAGGTCACTGGAAAGTCACTTTGGTTTTATATAGGTGGAATTAAAAAGAGTTTTGGCCTGTTGCACTTGAAGTTGTGGCTAATCTAAGACTTATTATAGAAAGTCTTTGGCCATCTTGCCATCATTCAACTCATTGCAGTGTCCTTCCCCACGTCATAAAAGGTTCTGATTTGCTTTTAATTCCAGGGTTTGTTTTGCTTTTGAGGGAAGGAAGACTGTGGTGAAAGAAGAAGGGGGAAACTGTGACCTTCACATGTGATTTTGTTTGGCTTCTGTGTGGTTTTCAGATGGATGGGGAAAATGAACTTGGATTGCAAATGGTTCTCAGTGTGATAAACTGGCTTTCTGGGAACCCCTTCTGAAATGAGCCCTCCAACCTGGAATAGCTTCTTGTGGAAGTTGGGGAAACCATCCTGCACAGCAAAAAGCTCTGCAAATTTTGCACTCTTGTGAGGAACGGGCTCCTCGTGGTGCTGTGAGAAGCTTGGGAAGTGATGGACGGAGGTGTGAGGGTTGATGGGTTGTGCAGCTGCCTGATAAGCCTTGCAGGCTGAAATCCTGCTTTAGGGGACTGCAGTTGTTAGAAATCAGCCTTGTCCAGGTTTTATTGGCTCTGTTGGCTCCTTCAGGGTGACTTTTGGTAGCACACAGCTATTAAATGCAGAGTGGCTCTGACTCCCAAAAAGAGAAGGCACGGTAACAGTCTGTGAGGGCAAAGTCATGCCTTGGCAAAAGATTCCTTTAGCTGAATTGGAGTTAAGTTCTTCCCTGAGGGCAAATACTTGATTTTATTTATGACTCCTGAGTTAGAAGAAAGCTTTCATTTTAGAAAGGTTTCAGAATTATTTCCCTTCTCTCTCCCACTTGTTATATTTAACTAGCTGTGGCACTGACTATCGTTTCACATGATAAAAACACTCTGCTATAGAAATCAGAAAAGAAATGAACCTTTTAACAAACTAAACTTGTCTTCCTATTTCTTGGTTTCCAAATCAGGTTGCTGTGTAAATGCTTATACCTTGGGCCCTTTAAAATTCCCATCACTCCAGTATTTCCCTCCACTCAGACTCTATGTTAAGACTCAAGCCTTTTAAAACACATTTGTTTTCCGAAGATAACCACAGACGTTTTTGTGCCCAAAACCTTTATGCTCCAACACTGCTTACAACTTCAATAATGGGATAACCCTTCAAAGTGGGGTGACCCATTTAACCTTTTCTACTCCGGCTGAAATGCAGAAATTTGAAATCTGCCCCTTCCTTCCCCTGGCAGCTCCCATTTCCCCACTGACCCTGCTGTTGTTTCCTACTGAGTGCAAATAAGTGGGACATCCATGTCCTTGGTTGGTATCTATCCCACATTGTGCAGTGAGAGCCATGTCTGTACTTAGAAATGTGAGGAGAAAGCTTAAAAGGGGCATAACATAGATTAGGGCAGCTAGAGAAATCTTGTTTTACATTCTTCCCTCCCCCCTCACCAGCATCAGAAATCTGAGAAGCCCAAGGGAGTGAGCAGCCAGGCGGGTTTTGCATCCTCAGGACGCTGGTTTGTGCTCAGCTTTGCCAGATTCCTGCAAATGGCTGCACCAGCCTCAGCCTGCTTTGTCCATCTGCC
The DNA here is from genome assembly GCF_000691975.1 of Corvus brachyrhynchos. Taxonomy (NCBI): domain Eukaryota; kingdom Metazoa; phylum Chordata; class Aves; order Passeriformes; family Corvidae; genus Corvus; species Corvus brachyrhynchos. The sequence continues at coordinate 1,492,680 of NW_008246065.1, forward strand.
ATGGGTGGCCAGAATCCAGGAGCACTGGGTCCTTGTGTTTGATAAAGTTCAGCCTGCTGGGCCTCCCTTGGGACTCCTCCCGTTTCCAGAGCTGAGGGGATCGAGGCAGGGCTGGGCTGGAGGGGGCTGATGGTCCAGCACGTGGTGTGCAGAGGTCACTGAGCTGATGGATACAGCAGGGGCCAGAGGTTTGGGGTCTGCTCTGCACACTGACACACCTGTAATAGAGCAACAGACCCCTCTGATGGTCCCAAGGCTTCCCCAAGGACCTCTGTGTAAGACTCTTCTCATGCCTTGGGAAATGGCTCTTTTTGTCTCTATTCAAGCTCATCTCTGAACCAGCCTTTGTGGCTCTCTAAGGTTTAGCTTTCTGCACCGTTTATTTGTTGTCTGTTCCCACTTAAATTGCCAGTCTTGATGCCATATGGCTCACTTAATAGATAAATAAGCCAGTGTATGCGGTGTAAATATTTTCTTACAAGTTAGATTGCAAATAAGGAAGTTATTTCATGAGAATAAATTCAGTTTTCAAAGTGAGATTAACAACAAAACCAAAAAAGGCTATTTCAGTACTGCTCCAGAGGACTTCACCCTGAAGATTTTGAATGCCTGATGCATCCTTCCTTTGTTTTTTTTTTTTAAATAACCTGACTAGATTTTTAATTACTCTTTAACCTGCCCTTTGGTAAAACTCACTAAGATCTATTGGCATGTTATAAATAGCAACAAAAGACCCGTGCCTTATTTTTTTTTTTTTTCTAAGAAGTGCATGTAGTATAAGAATAAGAAATGTCAGGTGTAAGATTATGTGACATAAATGGTGTAATGGAAAATATTAGGCAACTCTCAGTGCATTTACTGCTGTTCAACCCAATACCCTGAGTTTAAAGCTTAGCAAAGCTGCAAAGGCTAAAACAACAACAACCCCTCTCTCCCATGAACGTGCTCTGGGAGCATCTTACAGCTTATTAAATTATTGCAGATACTATAAAAGGCTGTATCTCAGAGCTCATCTCTCAGATGGGCTCTCCTGTTGTGTACATTGAGCCGCGTATGGGAGGGAGAGGAGAGTCCTGATATTTACTGCCCTTAGAACACTTTGAGGATAACACAGCCCCATCCATTTCTTGAACTCTGCCTTTTTTCACAGACTGCTTTAACCTGATCCTGTAAACAGGGGTGAGAACGGAGGTGTTTAGAACAGAGATGCCGAGAAGTCAGTGGGGAATGGAAAATCTAAGGAGGGGGTGGACGGGTTACAAGCTCATCCTCTTCGCAGAAATCTGGAGTAAGTTTGCTTGTTCAGAATGCAAGTCAGGTATATGAACATATTTGAATGTTGTTTTAAAAACAAGGGTTTAATGCTATGCCATCTTCCAGAGCTCAGTGTTACATGTGTCTTTCGGGATTTTTTTGGTTTGTTTTGTTTAAGCAAATAATTCCAGCTATTCATGGCTAAGCAGGACTCCAAGCTGATCTCAGTACCACTGGGTGGGCAGAGATGGTGAGTAGTGGGGACTGTGGCAGTGCCTCCCAGCAAACTGAGATCCCAGGGCTTCCCCCTGCAACACAGCACTGCCTTTCAGAGAGGAAGATGTGGCAAGTGATACCCGGACCAACCAAAGAGGAGATCAAAGCTGAAACATGATGTAGCCTTAGGTGACTTGTTATCATCTCACAGCATGTAGGTTGTGCTTGGAAAAGTTCTAGCCCTTATCTAATGGAATAAATTGTTCCTGGCACTAAGTGTTAATGGCCTTGGGAGTGAGAGGACTACTGAAGCCCAGAGATATGAGGAGCATCAGCTGAGAGTCTGACTCTTGTGCATTTTGGAATTTAGGCTTCTAGTTCAACTATTGTCCTCTGAAGATAAACCGTCAGGCTGAGTCAGGCAGGGAATATTTCAAGGGGGAAGCGGCTGAAACAGAAGAGCTGCCAGTGATTTTATCTAATCTTCCTTTGAGAAGCCAGATTATGGCTGCCAGGTCTGCTACAAAAACCCGGTTGGAGTTTGCTCTTGGAAGAAACAGTAAGTCTGAGGGAGATGCAGCCGTGTGCTGCTGTGATGGACTACTGAGGCATAGGTCTGTTTTGTTTGAACGGGATATGCAGCTGTTTCAGGCTTCTTGGGATTTAGCCACGCAGGATTTTGCCACGGAGTGTGAGCAGAGCAGGCTGTGAAGTGAGGATTTTGGCAGGTGGCCGGGGCTGTGTTTGCAGCTGAGTTTCTGACCTGGTACTGCCTTTGCCCTGTCTGGTGTAGGGGAGGCTGAAATTAGTGTGGGTTGTATCATCTTTTGTTCCTTCTCCTGGGCACACACAGGCTCCAAGCACTGCTGATACAAGGGTTTTGAAAGCAAATGTCCCAGAGGCTGTGGGAGCTGGCAGGGAGCCGGCTGCCCTGTGGGCTGGAGAGCTGGGACTACCCAGCACAGCTCTGTCCCTGCACCAGCTGGGAATGTGCACTCCTGACACTGAATTCCTGGCCTTGGTTCAGTCACAGAATCAGGGTGTGGTGGTGGGGAGGAAGAGTCCACTTCTCACTGAGCTGTTGGTCTCCAGGGAGAGTGGTGTTCCCAGGAGGATCCCTGTCACCTGGCAGCAAGGAGAGCCAGGATGTGTCCTGACAGAAATCCCAACATTGTGTTTCTTCCATGCTGGCTGCCTCTTCTCTTCCTGTAGCCTGGAGTGTCACTGGAGCTCCCACTGTGGTGTTTGCAACTCAAAGGGTCTCAGGGTTGGATAAAAAGTGTAAAGAAATGAACACTTTTGTGCCCTGTGTCATATGTGCTCGGAATGATCTGCTGGCAGAAATTTAATTTGGTTTCCAGTAATTTGAGGTTATGGATAGGATTACATCTCCCAGTCAGAGAGACACATTAATCAAGAAATAGGCCTCTTAATCCTCCTTTCAATTTTAATGAAACACTATAAAAATGCCTTTCACCAGGGGATGTCAAGTATCAGTTGTGCTTTGATTAACATGCTTTTGTGACAGGTTTACTGTTGTACCATGTACCAAGTTATTTAGCAACCTAATTTAAGCTGTCTGTCAAGAGAAAACAAGTACAAAGAGAGCATTATTTTCTCATTGGACTTGCAATAACAGACTTCTGTATCTACAAACTTTTTTTTGAAATGCTGGTTATTCCACACCCGTTGTGACATTTTTAACCTTCAGAATAAATGGGTAAAGGCTGGACGTGACACACATCACACTGTCCCCTGAATGGCAATTAGGAAGGAGATAAGAAATCGGAAATGTTTTTGCAGCTGATGTAAGTTAAGCACTTGCCTTTCTCACAGCAAAGCGGAGTTTGGATCAACTCTTCTGGAGTATAATGGGTGTAAATCTGGAGCAATTGAGAGGAGCTCTGGGCCCTGAATCTCTAATCCTCTCTTCTTCTTTCCTGTCCCCCTTCTGAAGTCAAAACACATTTTCAATGGAGGCTTTGTGGTTTGAGTTGCATTTGGCTTCTTATCTGCTCAGTTTTTTCTAATGTGGCTTGGTTATATTAGATATGAACTTCCTTGTGGCTGGAAGCCAACACCTGGAAAAAACAGACTATTCTCTCTCTCCCAG
>NW_008246065.1:1496585-1513684 GCF_000691975.1 Corvus brachyrhynchos
TCTCTCCCAGTTGCAGAAACCTGACATGGGGACGCCAAGCCTTTTCACAGGAGTTGGTTTATTTTTAGAGAGGGATGTTTTTGTTCTTGCCTCTTTAAAAATTGACCTCTTGAAACAGAATGTCTCCAGACCATCTGAACATAGAATGTAGCTGGAGACTGGAGTCTTCCATGCAAATGCAGCCTCTTCCAGCTAATATGGCACACAAGTCCACAAGCTGCACTCACCAAGCTGACACCTACCAAATTTTAACATCTCAGTTAACAGAGAGAAGTTTTCTGTGTGAGTGAGTGCAGTTGCACTCTTAAGCCATAGAACACGGACTAAAGGCTTCACTGTCCCCTCTCTTGTGTGTCAGCTGCTCTGTGGACAGAAGAAATTAATTACAAGATGGTCTTTCAATTTGAAACATTATAAATGAACTCTCAGTCTAATTCTGATGACTAATTGCTGCCAGGAGGCTGTGGCACCACATGCCTTGCCTGGCTTCCTGGAGGGAAGGGCTGGTGGAGTTGCAGCATCTGGAAGCGAGGGAGTCAGCGGGCTGGGAGGTGTGGCAGAGGTGGCAGTCCTTTCTGAACTGGCCTGGTTTTCACTGCTGACCAGCCAGCAAGGGTTTTGAAGGAAGAAAGGCTGTGGCGTGTTCTTGCCTTGTCAGGTTCCTCATGGCACCAAGACCTGACCCAACCTCTAACTCCTTCTGCTACTCTGCCAGGGTGCTCTATACATGTGGTGACCTGGGAGTGTGCTCAGGAGCCATTTGTAACATCTTAATGACCATATTAACACCTCTAATTGTAAATGACAGGGCAATTAGTCTCAGCATAGCAGTTTGAACAATTATGTTTGGCCTACTAAAGTGACAGAATATTCATTAATGCAATAAGAAAAAAAAAAAAGCTCTTCTCAGGATTTGCTCCTCTCTGAGGAGAGTAGCCTGGCTGTTTGTCTGCTTTAAGCCTCTTTAAAAAATGCAAGTTTGTTTGCAATTCTTGCCAAAAATTCTCAGCTGTCAAACCTGTTTATTCCATGAAACACACTGAGGGCAAGTGTGTGTCTATTCTGCCTCTGACTTGATTCACAGGGAAGAAGTTTAAGAGAGAGAAAAGTGCCTCAATCTCTATTTTCCACAAGGGCAAAGAGTCTTGGGGCCTTTTAGCTGAATCCCAAGCTATGGTGATGGAATCTGCTGAGAGAACCAGGGTGCACGTGTTTAGGGTCAGAAACTGTGATGGAGGTTGTGCCAGGTCTGAAAGCTTCTCAGTGTTTATGCTGCTTTGCACTTGAGGTCTCATCTAAAAACAGAGCTGTTCGTCTGGAGGAGACTGCGTTTCAGCAGAGCCAATCCTGGGTTTGAAGGCCTTGCTGCCTTCAACAAGACAGCCAAAACCTGAGGCAGCAGAGAATATGAGGGGACTTGGACTGATGATGTGCTACATTTCTGATTCTCTCCATTAGATTTCACTGCTATTAGGCAAGTAAAAGCACATGTGGTTTGATTTTGGCCATGAGACTGTTTTTCCCTGCAATGAACCTGCAAAATAGTGGATCAGTCACTTCAGTCACTTGCAAGAATTCTGTTTAAAACCCTGAAAATGGTTACTTTAGCACACTGGTTTGGTTACCTGCTCACTTTCTGTCTCTTTCCCGGCTGACCTGGAACAAGCAGTAATTTTCAAGGAGTGTTTCACCTGATATTACCATCACAGATCTGAGGGATCCTTGGATTGGGGCTTTGTTCAAGACATTGCTGTGGGATTTTGGGTGAAGGGCAGCCCTAAAGGCAGACTAATTTTCCCAACAACCTTTGTGAGGTATTGCTCTCAAAGAACATGCATGATGAAGCTGGGAATTCTTTAAACAAACTTTGTTTAATGTCTTAACCGATGAGCGTCCTGGTCCCTTGCATAAGGTGGCACTGGTTTGGGTTTTTTTATTGGTTTTTCTTTTTGATAGAGCCATCTGAAATCTGACTGGTGAGGTTGTCATTGTTTCAAAAATAGCTTTACTCCTAAGTGAAAGCTGTCGTTGCAGATGTGTTTTAGTTCAGTGGAAACATCAGGGCTGTGTTTGGGACTGCAGGATCATGACATCTTTTTAAGCACAGTGGGAGACAGATGGGTGAGCTGCCAGCTTGATGCAAGAACAATAAGAACAAATGAGCTTTTTAAAAATAGAACAATTGCATTTGGAAAGAGGATTGGAGGGGGGTGAAGCTGAGAGGGAAATAATTCTCTCATGATTCTATCCTGGTTTTTATATTAAACAAAACATGTTGCAACATTGTCTTCGTTAGCAATGAAGTGACAAACTGGAGCACTTCCAAATTGGCTGGCTCCAAACTGCTTTCATATTGACCTGAAATGTCAGCTGCTATTATGTTCTGCTGACCACTGATTGCTTCCAGAGTAGCATTTTCTCCTGTGAAATGAAAGAAGTTCCATCTCAGTGATCTCAGTGTCTCCTGGTGTTTGTGAAGTACGATAGTCATGGGAAATGATAGTGCCTTTATTTCAAACCACTTCTCAGTTTGAATGAAATGAATTGTTAATATTGAAGTTATTTACACAGTGAGAGCGAGTTTTGTGCAAGAATGTCTTGCTCATCTAAAAGATCCTTCATTTCACCTTCTTGGAGTCAGAAAACCAAGGTGATAAGTGCCTGTAATTCGTTTCCCTCCCTTCACACACAGGTACACAGAATTGGGCTTGTACATAGCAATGCTGATATCCTGCTCTGCAGGTAAACTTTTAAATTTTCCTGTGGAACTATGTAAAAAACTATAATTATGGAGAAATGGTACTTTTGGTGGCAGTAGTTGAAGTTCTGTGATCAGGTATCACATGATACAATGGAAATTGTGCTTTGTTTTATTTTTTTAATCCCATTTACAAGACAGGAGAGCGTTCAGATAATTTTTATTTCACATAATGCTGGCTTAAAATTATATTGAAACATCATAAAGACCTCTTGGTCTTTAATTCCCAAGGAAATGAACTATGTGATCTGCAAGGTCTTTTCAATATTTCTCTTTAAAAACCTGTGTAATATCACTTATTCACATTCCTACACTCTACTTTTCGGTAGTTACCACTTGAAAAAGTGGTATCTTCCAAGTAGAAGTGCAGGAAACAGATGGGTTTTTGGGTTTTTTTTTTTCGGAAAAGATGAACAGGTCTGTTATCTGCTAAAGTCCAGAATGAAATACACTGGACATATAACCCTACTGGATCTATTCTTGTAAAGCAACAGCAAGTAAAAAACCTGTAAAATGCAAGAAAACTACATGCATCCATGTCAACCTTTGGGCTTTCCCAATATCTCAGTGGTAGGGTGGATAGAGTCCTCAGAGATGGCCTTTGGCCACGTCCAGTATCTATTCCTGTATCATTTTCCTTCTTCTTGTTAAGGTCCTACTCTATACTTGTATTTACCTCGTTTGTGAAAGAACTAGAAACAACGAATTTTCTAGGAGGAAGAAGAGGAGCATAAAGGAGAATGGACATGACTTCATAAGAGGTTTGTGTGTCAAGAATATGTGATTTTGGCTACTATTTTGCACAGTGAAATCTCTGACAGTTTTGTCCATTTAGACCCATTCTCTCTTTCTCTATCAGATTAAAATTAAGCTAAAATTAAGCTCAACTTGAGGAAGAACCAAGAGCTTTTATGAGGATATTGTTTTCTGTTTTTATTTTTCAGAGAGCTGTCTCCATTCTCTCTGATCAGTTACTAAGAAGAAAATAAAATCTGCAACATTTCTATCCATTCCTAGTGGAATGCTGAAGTATCCCAAATAAAGTAAAAACAACTTCTTGCTGAAGCAGTAGATGTAGAGTTGAGTGTTGGCAGGACCAGAAAAAAGTGTTTCATAGTGCTGTGCTTGATATTTCTGAACATTGAGTGGAGTTCAGGTAATTAAAAGAGGAAATCCATAATGTGAACACAAAAGCAAACAGTTACCTGTGTGGAGAACAAAAACAATTACTCCACCACAAGGAGGTTTCATCAGAAGCACAGACATTGACAGGATCTTGTGACAGGGACACCCAAACAACAGCTCAGGACGTTTTACTTGCATACAACGAGTTATGGGACTTGATTAATGGCAGGTTCAGATTGCCCTCTTCAGGGCTGGGGGTCAATCTGTACAACATCCCATGAGGAAGTTCTTCCTAATGAAAACAAACTGTCCCTAGTACCAGCCAGGCAACCTCCCTGGTCTTGTGGGGAGTCTGGGAGCTTGCTCTGTGCTTGCAAAGTGAAAGGTTTGGGTTGGGAATTGTTTGCAACGTTACCTTGGGGGCCTGCTGTGATACCAGCCACAGCCCTCATCTTCAAGCTGTTTGGGATAGTCAGGGAAAAGGGAGAATTTTTTCTTCATTTTTTCACTTAATTTTTCCCTGACAGTGGGATGAAGGTGCACCTTTGTTTGTGCTCATACTGGTCTGGGATTAGAAACAGTGTTTGAGAGGTTTTATGTTTTTGTTGTTTTTTTAATTTCAAATTGCTTTAAATGAACAAAATGGGTGCAGAGCTTCTTGTCACTTGCCAAGCTAAGATGGCAGAGAAGGCTTGGATATTTTTCACCCCTCTGCTGAGAAGAAATCTGGTTCAGGGAGCTGCTGCTTTTATTATTGCAAAAATGCATGGAGAGAGCAAACAGAAAGGCACTGGGGACTGGATCTGGGAGATGCTGTGCTCCTGCAGGGGAAGGGATCGCGGAGGAGTAGCTGCAGCACAGCTGAGAACAATGGTGAGGTGAGTTGCTTCCTGAGATGAAGGGGCTTCTGATGAATGAAGCCATGACTAACTGCTGGTCTTTGGAGAAGGAGATTGGAGCTTCCAAAGCATCCCAGAATAGCTTTGTTTAGAAAACTTGCAAATAATTGAAATATTAGCAGCGCGATTGAGTCATAGGGAGATGAAACAGTTTTACAGCTGCTGCGATGATTCCTGTGAATCTGCAGGGGTTGTCCATTGGGAATTTCATCCCTAACAGTAGAAATAGCAGCTCTTATTATGAGTCAGGGCTCATGCTTAGCAGAAGGCAATTAGGGCATTGCTAGGTTCAGTAAATGTGAGTCAGTGCAGCAGCAGGAGTAGACCACAGGAGTAGACCTCCTTTGCTGGAGCCCACCCCGTTTTTCTCCAGTCTGGTCCCTAACAAGCTCTTTCCTTTTCAAGCAGACTGAAGTCCTCCAGAGAACTCCAAAACAAATGGCTGTCCTGAAGCTCCTTTCAGTGGGTAGCTGCCCAGCTGCCTTTACTGACGCTCTCTGAAATGTCTGCCCAGCAAACCAGGCGTGAAGGGCACCGGAGGAGTGATCCTTATCTTCTGGGAACAACGGAGCTCTGCACAGCAAGGCAAGGCTTTGGAGATGGATTTCTGCTCCCTCCTTGGTTCAGGATACTGGCCCCTGGGAATACAGGTGAACAGATTCCCCAGGGCGGGTCTGTCCCATCCTGGGTATTACCACAATTTACAGAGCTAGAAGGAATTTTGTTGGATCCCCTTGTTAAAACATTATCTGCACTTCACTGAAAAGTCTAATGCTTTAAATTCTGCTGCAATGGCCTCCCAACCCCTGCAACTGTAGGGTGGAAAATTCTGGCCACATAAAGGATCTGTGAAAAGAAACATCTCTTTTTGTATGATACCCTGTTAGCCTTAATAACAGTTTTCTCCCTGTAAGTGCAGTAAAGTATGGAAATATTGCTGTGCTACATGGTACAATTTTCTGACTGTGATTTTCTCTGATAAAAGCCTTCAGAGAGTGCATTTTTCTTCCCACTTATCTGCCATCAAAAGGCAGCAAATACATGAAAAATTCAGCTGTCACTAAACAAAATATACAATTACTCTGGGTTGATGTTTTAGGCAGAAATAATTTCCATAGAAAAAACCCCTGCAGCTATTTTCTAAATGCTGTGGTGTTTGTTTCTGGCTCTTTGCATTAGTCATGTATCACCTGTTTTGGACATTTGAATGCAAAGATGAGATATCACAAGTTAAAACTTAGAACTTGCCAAATTAAATATTTGCTGGGCTGAGCCCTCAGTTCATTACTTGACTGCTGTTTTGCACCAGAGAATGAAAAATCTTTTCTAACATGCCAAAGGTGGTTATTTTAGGAAGCTGACGAAGAGGGCAGATGTTATTCAAGTGGTTGGATAAGAAAAGGAAATAGTACATGTTAAGCCTTCTGGAACAACCAGGTAGATGAAAGAAAGTGGAAATGTTCCTGAAATATGCTGATTTGTTTGAACAAATCTAAGCAGAAAATAAGAGATGGAAATTTGACACTTCATCTTTCACAACTTTAAATGTTAAATTAAGGCTGCTTATGTCTCATATTGCTCGGAATAAATTACTTTTTGGGGCATCTCTGAGCTTTGAAAGCACCCAAAACCCAAAACAATGTTCCTGTGGTTCAGTTTCACTTGCTTAGTTTTTTTTGGCACACAGCTTATACTAGAGATCAAGAACCTTCTTGTAACAGTATTTAAAAGCTGAGATGGAAATTCTTCTTATCTTGTTTCTAGGGCTGAACCTAAAAATAATAGTAAAAATCAACTTATCTTGGCAAAACAAACAAAACTTTTTCTTTTTGACTCAAACTGAAAGATCATTGGAACAGGCTATCCAGGGAAGTGGTGGAATCACCATCCCAGCAAGTGTTCAAAAAATATGTGGATGTGGCCCTTTGAGGATATGGTTTAGAGGTGAACATGGTGGTTCTGGGTAAACTGGACTCAATGATTTTAGAGGTCATTTCCAACCTTAATGATTCTATGATCTCTTTTCTTTTGGAAGTCACTTAGGCTTTATTCCTCTGTCACCCCAGCTTAAAAAAATTATACTTCATCTGTGTCATTCTGAAATGCCAACTCAAAACAGCTTAAAACTTCTGAAAATATTTTAGCACTTCTAAACTAGAAGCGTTGAGTTTGGAAGAGAAATCTCCCCTCCTGCTTAAGGCAGAAATACCCAAACCCTTTGAAAACATGAAGAAAAAACTATTCTGATACTTTTAGTGTCACAGAATCACAGAATCATTTAGGTTGGAAGGGACCTCTGGAGATGACCCATTCCATCCTCCGTGCTCAAGCAGGGTCAGCTGAAGCAGGCTGCCCACGTCCAGTTGGGTTTTGATGTTTCCACAAATCGAGATGTCTTCTCGTTTTGTCCTGAAACTTGAATGTTAATGAATTAATAGTTTTTGTCTCTTCCCAAATTCCATCTCTGCAAGTTTAGAACTATTCAAATAGAATACAAAACCCCCCTCCCATCTCACCTTTTTTTTTCTGGGAGACATTTCCCAGAAAATACTGCCATTTGCTCCAGTCTGGGTTTTGTTATTGTTGGTTACACATGTGTCGTTCTCTGGAGAGCACTGCAGCATATTCCAGGTTCATACAAGGAAGTCTGGTTCACTCTCCTTGTGGAAATTTTCATATTATAATCAAACTTGGCTTTTGTTCAGAGGGTCTCTGCAGTGGGGACTCAAATGTGCTGGTGAGGTCATGTCACCAGCTAAAGGCCTTGCAATGAAAAATAGTCCAGAATGCAGATACATGGCCCTCAGTTAAATTATGTTAATGCAGTTTGAGAAAATAAGTATTTAGCATTTCATGCTGTGTGAAGATATCATTCCGTAGTGGCAGAAAAAGTCATTGACCTTCTCATGCAAGCAGCTTTGCTGGTTATTGTGACCTGAGCCAGCCCTTCTCCCCAAGTTGCCATGGGTCTGTTGTGCCAGACTCTCCCTGCTGGAAGGTTCATGGGTTTTAGTTCGTGTCACACTCAGGTCTAAGCTGGAGAACCTCATCAGTGTTTCCTGGTCGAGTCACCAATGCTTGGTCCTAGGGACAGACCATTTGCCTACCTCTCCCCTCAGGATGTTGGAGCTAATTCCAGGCTTAAAGAAGTGCAGTGCATAGCAGGACTCAGCCCACAGAAGCAGGATTTTAAGCAGAAAAATAGAACAAGCCTCTTGGTGAGGCTTAGTTAAGTCAGCTGCTCTGCTGTTCATATTTATCCAGCAGTGGTGCTCAGCTCTACAATTAAAATAATCTAACACACTTGCATAAAGGTCAGGCAGCAGATGCTGCCACTAGACCTGACAGATTCACTGATAAGCTTCACTGCAAGGCAAAGCACTTCAGAAGAAAATGAAGTATCAACTTTTAGTATTTCCAACCACACATGTACATTCACAAATATGTGTCTTAGGAGAGAGCTTATTCTTAATTTTCAAGTAGGAATATGCACTACTAAGGGTCAAACTTTTGAAAACCATGCCACACACAATAAATAAAATGGATATTTCAAATAAGATATGTGACATATCTGATGAACAATTCTTTAACTACAGTCAAGTGTTCGTGTAGTTAATGGCAAATGTGTTCTGAAGAATGAATGGATGTTTCATTAATATACAGAACATCTTTGCATAGTAATAATGGAAGAAAAATCAAATTATTCCAGAGTCTGACTAGGCATTGAGTGGAGTTATATGAGAATGTAAATTGGGAAGACAAAGGGCCATGTCTCTGTATTCTCCCAATCTTTAATAGGTAATGAATTGTTTAGAAAATTTAGCTAAGGGAAAGCTTTTGAGTAGGAGCCTGACAGTCCGTCAGGGTATTCTTAGAGGTTATCTCTGCAAGGCAGGTGGATGAGGAAAGAGACAAGCTTAACCCTGTAAAAATAATTATGATATATTATTAGCAACTAATGGCAGTCTAATGGAGTCTTTTCAGCAAAGACACCACTGGCTCCAATTTCTCTTTGTCATCTGCATAAAAAAGCAAGTCTTAATGAAACCTGTATTCTGGTAATTTCTCAAACTCGGTGAAATTAGCAGAAATTAGCAGTGAAATCAGCAGAAAAAAAATCTGCACTGGAAACTTCTCATGGCTCAGCAAACTTCCACACTACTGTTAATGGGAACACCCCATCAGGGCAGCAAGGTTCAACACTGAAATCAGCATTAGAAATCTGTTCAGACCACATGATCTGTTAGATCAAGAGTGTACCTGGGCTTTTGCCTTTCTTACCTAAATTTTTCCTTTCTGACTTTTTTTTTACATTAAACAAACTGGCATACCTTATGGTGGTTTACATATCAGAACCTGTGGATCATTTTTATGCCTTCAAAAGGCATAAAAAGGGCCGGTAATAATTGTGTCTCTACAGGCTTTGTGAAAATGGACAGCTGGATTGAGGCTAGAGACCCTACACATAGCCCCATAAAAGCAACAGGGGGAAGCAAAAAAATTAAAATCACTGTAAAAATGGAATTTGAGAGACTGAGAGACTTTAATCAGCAAACAAAACACTGGATGCATGAAGTCTCACTCCACAGTCCATTGCCTAAAAAGACCTGGGTAATGTTTGGAGAAGGGAAAAAGGAGAAGGAGAAGAGGACAAGGATGACATTAGCAAAAAGCAGGGCACATTACATAGTCAATAAGTAATTGCTGCAATTGGAGCTCATCATCTGCTTAGCACTTAATGTCTTGGCCTTTTCAGAGTGAATTTTATTAATACTAATGTCTGAAGAAAACAGTGCAGTCATTATCTCTGTTGATTCTTGTGATGTTCAAAAGTGAAGCTCATCTCCCCTTGCTTTTGATTACTTGACTCTTCCAAATTCTTCATGCTGCCAAGGGCTCTCAGACACTTAAAACGTGCCCCCAGGGTCTCTGAGGAGAAGGAGTGTCAGCACTGCTCCCCTACAAACACGTACCAACTCCTCCCAGTCACTTTCTTTTCCCTCAGATGTTTGGAAATGGAACAAAAAAAGCCAGAAGTCATCACTTTCCCGGGGGTCGAGGTGGGACCAACCAGCCTGTAGCTTTCTCCAGCAGACCTCTCAGAGGTGATGCTGAAATGCCTCACTGGAGAAGGATGGTTTTTGTTCATACCCTGTTCTTTAGAAACCAGAGCGTGAATTTCTTGTATGAATTCTGTCGATCTTTTGCTTTTATTTCTCTTCTGTTTCCTTCCATCAGTTTCCCCAGTTAAGAGTAACTATCTGAGGTGCTCAAGGCCCTTGCAGCAAGAGCAGATGTTTGCAGTCCTTCAGAAAGATGTTTTCTGTGGATTTTCTCTGAAATTGCTGGTCAAAAATAATTTGTGTGCTCTAAAAGTGAGGGTAAAGCACAGGCCTTGGAATGAAAGTGTTGCAAGGACCTATTCTGTGTCTTTCTCAAGCACTGATTTCTTGAGGAAGGGAGATCATCAACAAGAGAACAAAACAAACTTTCACATGCTGGGGTGGGCCCATTAGAGGAATGCAGGCTCATTAGTCCTGCTAAACATGATACTGCGTGTGAAGTCAAAAAAGCAGAGTGAGGTCTGGAAAACTTGGCAGGAAATCAGCCAAGATCCATTATATTCTCTTTCACATGGCTGAGTAGTGGTGGCACTAATTGATGGCTGGGCCCTCATTCTGCTGACTAACATGGGGCCATTTTAATTTCACCTGATTATGTTGCCCTGCTGTAAGAAGTCTGACAAAAACAAGGTTTGTGGAGACTCCTACCAATGAATCTTTGGCTGCCCAAAATCTCTCTTGGCAGCTAGAAGGTTTCTTTTAATAAGTGTACTGACCCATTTTTCATTTCTAAACATCCCAGATAAATTTGCTACAGTACTGCTGCATTTCAGTTAAAGCTGACCAGGTTTCTGTAGCTTATCAATCTGTATTTACTATGTTTGTGAAATTTAATATTAAAATATTAAAATCTTAAAATGGAAGCATTAAAAAGGTTGCAATTCCTACCGACCCCCACAAGAAAATGACTTGAGCAAGACTGGCCACCTGAGGGTTGCCAAAGAGTGGGAGTAGATGAAATAAGTGCTGCTGTAGGAAAAGACCATACAATAGTGGAATTGTTTTGGGATAACTTTTTGCCACACACTGGGATAAGAACTGTGATTCTTTGCTGCTTTTATCAACATTATTTGTAATTTCCTCTTATATTTCCCCTGCTCTTTCTTTGCAGCTCCCTGAGCAGACCCACTCAGCTGTATAATAAGGAGATGAGCTTTACCTCCTTTTATCACTGCAAATCTAAAGTGACTCTGCAGAAGTCAAACTGATGTTGGCTAGGGGAGAAATGGTCCCAGTAAAAAGCTTTCTAAAGAGAAAAATTCCCTCTCCATTTGTGGAACAAATTAACTACTAGAGGCATCCAGTTGGATGCTCCTTTCTGGGGCCAATGACCAGAGAGATTTAAAAGTCCATTACGCTAATGCCTAATTCCTTCTTTGCACAGAGGAAACGTCCTTGCAGGCTGGGCTGTGGCAAGGTCCTGAGTTTCCATCAGGGGAGGGATTTACATCAGTGAGGAAACATTTGGTGATTACGACTACCAACTGTGTTAATCATCGGCTTGAATTAAGAGTCACTGACAAGCTGCCTTGGGAGCTGTGTGGCTGTGCGAGGGAAAAAAGCCAGAACTGAGCAAACTCAGTGCGCCAGTGAGGGATCATCCTTTCCCTCTGTTGACTGCTGACACATTGCACAGAAATGGGGCTCTGTCAGAACAGGATGGGCCCTTTTATGAGGCAAAATCTGCCCTTTTGCTTCTTTTAGGGCATGACAGAGTGGAGGCTGCTGTGTTGGAGGAGGGGTGTCAGTGTGTGGTGCCACAGGGATCTTGGTGCTGGATGGCTGCTCCAAACAGGGCAAAGTTGAGTCCTGCCTTGTGTTTCCCAAATGGCTTCTCCATGGCCAAAAGAAGCTGGGTGTGGAGGCCCATCCTTCTGGGGACCAGCACCCAGTGCCCTGCCTAGGGATTCCTGGGAAGCAGGAGCAGCCTTCTAGTCCCTTGAGCCATCTAGTGGCGCCTTCCTTGCCGATTGAGCAGAGCATCTCACTGAAAAAACAAAACCAGCATCTCATTAATGTGAAAACAGTGATTAGTTCCAGAAGCAGGCCAACCACAATGAAAGCGTCAGTGCTTTTAGTGGGTTACCAAAGCAACAGAAGTTCTGGCCTGGAAATGGCAGACAAGATAAAGAGGTGGGTGCCAACATAGGATGCTCAAGGCTAAGAAGATTGGTCTGGTGTGATCTGTTCTGTGCTTTTGTCTTGATGTTTGCAGCCCTTTATGGATCCTCACCGAACGAGGCTGGGATTTAAAAAGCAAAGCTGAACTTTCCGACCTGAAACCTCAAATCCTTTTCTGATGGTTTTTGTAACTGGAAAGCGGAAATAGAGTCTTCAGTAATTCAAAAGAGATTTAATGATCAAAGCTGCAATTAAAGGCGTGGTGAGTCATCTTACAGTCGTCCATGTGCTAAAACGCACAGGCTGTGCAAGAGATCATGTTGTCATGGCTGGTTTTACTCAAAACGAGGATATAGGAGCTGCTATTACTTCCAGCTTCAGAAACAATCTGAGTTCTGCTGACCTGTGTTTATAGAGCAGAAGAAAAGGCAACAGTCCTGACTCCCCCATTTGTGTATTTATTTAGTAGTTCTGTCTGCAGCATCTGAATTCATTATGGTGCGTTATTACTTTTCACCTTCTTTCAGAGCGTCTGCTCTCAGTAGGAACTTTGATTTTTTTTTTCATTTACACTAACAAATTACCCACCAAAACAAATACAGAAGAGCTGATCTTCAGAGTACTATGGGGCTTTTTTTCTTTCTGCAGCATGCATTAACAATGAAATATTTAACTGAACTTTTCACAGCATGTGCATTTTTTCAAATTAAAATTGCAAAAGACAAGGAAATGAAGATAAAAATATCCAACCAAGCTGTTTCTCAGAAACCCTCACAAGTAATCTAATATTTCCCTTTAAATCCTGTTGTTTTATTCTGCTCAATACAAAACATAGTGCTAAAGACAATTTGGTTTTAGTAAAGGAGAAACTTCTTCCTAAAAACATTTAGCCAGTCACACGAAAGCAACTAAAGGGAAGCGGGAGAATTGGTAACTCTCTACTAGAAAAATGTAATAAAAATTTTGACAATCTGCTACAAGTCTTGCTTTCCCTGTTCCTCAGTTCCCTTCCTAGTGGTATTTCATGTTTTATTTTCAATTTCTCATAATGGTTGCAGTATTCAAACTCTAACCCACTAGAATGTGATTGCCTACTTTACAAAAATCATTGCTGGAGCTCTGGTCCTACAGGTTTATTTGTGAAACAAGCTTTTTTATCTTGCCATTTTTGACATCAAGTGCCTCCAGTCAGTGACAGATAGATATAAATAAATGCCGGCTTTTACAAGAATCCCAAAAGGAACATCTAATGTAAAATATAATGCAATCAAATAAATTGGTGCTTTTTTTCCCAGCTTTATCTGAAAAGAGACCTGCTCTGTATGCTGCAAGACAAATCAGGTTATCAGATCTAACAAATCTTGCAAACAAGCAAATTCAAATATCTTATCATGGATCAAATCCATTGTGGTCACTTCATTCAGTTGACATAACACACCGATAGAAAATTCTCTTAAACCCTTACATTACTTTACAAATGCAATTGTTTAGCAAATGAGAAGTAGAATTGCTATCTCTGTTTTCAGTGCATGAGAATGGCCTTTATCTACTGCAGTCAATTGTTGCCACTGTTTAGTGGGGAAATAGAAGAAAACTCTGTTAAGAAAACATGGATCTTGAACTAAAGGATTTTATGGACTTTTTCTAAAGGTGGCTCAGGATAGGACAAACATTTGATGTCTAAATTTGGAGGGAGAAGCAATCCATCTGAGAATTGGGCAGTGGTTTTATCATAGCTCAGCCTTGCCTTGCAATGGGGGGAACATTAGCAGAACTGGTGAGAACTTCTCCAGAACTTGGATATGGATTTCCAGAGAGTTTTGACAAAATCTGTGAAAATCCTGGTGCAGTCTGAGATGGTTTGTACCTGCCCATGGGTTCAAAGAGCTGCAATTGCTCTGCTGTGTTAGAACAATGTGTTGGTCTTGATATTAAGAGCCAGGGCAAAACCCTCTTGAGGGAAGAGCTAGACTGTGCAATTATGAAACTCCTACAGGAATTCCCACCAGTCAGTCACTGGTTGGCTGATGGTCTGTGCTAACACTGCTTTTATATCTTATAGATCCTTTGTCCTCATCAGTGACATGGTGAAATTCTTATTATCCAGGCCAACAGGGAATCTTGTGAGGAGGAATGACAGGGAACCTCCGTATCTTGTAGCAATGAATCCCACAAGCTCATAATGTAATTGGTAAATGAAAAAAAAAAAATTGTTGCATGAATTTGAAACTTTCCTCTTTTGCCCTTTCTAATTTCATTGTGCACCCCCTACTTTTCTCCAACAGAAGAGAAAGTTATAACAATTGCCTGATGTTAAAGGAGTTGATGAGGGAATATGAGAATCCACCCTGTGTGCCTTTATTTTTTCATGAATCTCTGTTCTGTTCCACCATTCTGGTCCCTTCTCTAAATTTAGCCACCTCAGACATTCCAAAACCTTGTCATATATTTACTGTGGTAACTGTCTTGGCCATTCATCCATGCAAGTGGGGATGGCTTTGCTACCAGATGTAATCATGAGTGGATAACTTTAATCTTGATGAGAAATAAAAGCTTGACATTGAGGAGGAGGATTTTTCAAGGCTCAGGCACTGAAAGCAGTGACAAAATTTGGCTCCATTGTACTTACTTTTTATGTGTGTTCAAAAGAGGAAAAATACTTGCATTTTAATATCAATCCAGCAATCTAAGCTGAGAAGGAAGTAATTATACATGAAAGAAATACAGTCTTTTGTAATAATACTTTTAAAGTATCAGTTTCATTCTATCATAATATTTTTATGATTAGATTTACCTTCTAATATTTTAATAACTTTGGTATGAAGTAAGGAAGTCCTTTGTAGCTTATCTCAGAAGCCTGTCTAGGATGTCGCACTTAATGAGGTTTATTATTCAATATGTCCACATCTGCATCTTTAATAATGCCTAACATTTAATCTTCATTGCACCACTTGAATCAAAACATCTAAAATTAAACCTACTGCAGCTTAATCTAATAATAAACACGCATGACATTTTGTGCAAAATGTGTGCCTGATCAGCACGGTGCACTCTTACAATTGTATCAGATGGAGAAAAACAGAGTTTAATCAGGCAAAGGTAGATGGTGACATTTAACTCCCGCCGATCCATCTACTTTGGGAAGCTTGAAGATCCTGCCCCTAGAAGAAAGGGCTGGTTGCAAGATCACTACCAAATTTAGGTCAAAATCCCACTAGTTAGAGCAGCATTTACACATACCCTTAACTAGTGCTGTGATCTTCAGACCCTCTAACTCCAGACAGGTAATTTTGGTACCTTCATGTGACTCTGTATGGAGTCAGTGGTAAGGTGCTCCTATTTTCCCTCATAATTAACTGGAGGGTGTAAGATCCAGAGGCACCTGGATGTTGTCTGGCTTGTCACTCCTGCAGTGCAAGTGCAGTTCTCAAATGGGAAGGGGAATCTCTCTGGATCACAGGAATAGACTTTCAGCCACAGCCATGACATTTGGTGGAGTTTGGTAGCCACAGCAGTAGGGTTGTGCTCCTCCACTAAAGAATGAGGGACTGCATATTGAGATGTAGATGTTTTTTTGTGCCCAGAAGGAGCTTTGGATGAGATCTCCTTGAATTAATGGGGCTTTGCCCAAGCAGCCAGCGCAAAGAGGCCAATTGCTGCAGAGCTTTTTGTGGGCTCAGGGCTTTGCATGGGACCTGTGGGTTGCTGTTGTTTCTTCTCAAGTAAATACTGCTCTGTAATCAGGTGCTGTGCTTTGGGGGCTACCACAGTTCTGCCTTGTGACACAGACATTTATCTCTGCTGAAAGTGAGACACCCAGGCAGGGAAGACAACATAAATGGTAGAGACATCATGTTGGAGAACAGGCAGTGTTAGAATTGTCTAGAACCTGTTCAGGTGAAATGATAAATTTATGAAAGCTGAGCCCAGGTATTTAATGAGAAGCTAAAATTTCTCATTTATCCTCTCATTTATTCTTAGGTCAGCTACACTCATAATCACCATTTTAATTTGTTACAGGTGCAAAAATTAGCAGTGTCAGTAAAAGACTGGACCTTATATTACACCTTGATTCAAGATGTGTCCCTGTATGTAAGGGGCTCTGGCTGCGGAACTGTAGAGCAGACAAAGTCTTTTTTAAAAAACGTATTTTGGGGCTAGGATGGTGAGCAACTGTTCCTTCCCCTGAGACACCTGTGTGATAATCACAGGAAGCCCCCATGATAAATTAAAAGGCAGTTCTTCACCAGGCTCTGATCAGGATAATCTAAAATCAGCTGGGTCAGGATAAGACACTTTGGAGGAAACTGCTGGGCCATCGACTCCCCTGCTGAAGCTGAACGCTCACAACTCAACTGGGCTCCATCTGAATGTAATTAAACAAGGGATGATCAAAGTCTACAAATCTCCCTGATCTCTATCAGCATGGCAAATTAAAGGTAAAAATTCTCGGTATCATTCATTTCCTTTGAAGTCAATAGTGAGCTCTGTGCAGTGTGTGAGGACACAAGTACCATCTGGGCAGCTGCAGGTTTACGATAATTTTGATGTAATGTTTTTGCAGGGGGAGGGAGAAAAGCTGCATCTTGAAATTATAACTTTGCAGCTGTGGGTCCTCTCGCCTCCCCCAGACTGGCTTTATCTTTGGGATTTGCTTTGTCTTATGGTGATGCTCGAGGCACAATTACATCTAGTGAATCCATTGTCTTAGTCTTTCTTCAGCTATAAATCACAAACTATTCCATTTTTGTACAACCATTTCCCCTCCTGCCTTCCTTGCATACTAGTGAGGGGAGCTGGAGACTCACTTGATAAAAACATCCTGAACTAAACCAGCTGGAAATAGAGAGTATAATAAGCCAGCCTGCTGTCAGCCCTCATCTGTTTTTGTTTGATTGGTATCTGATGGTGATTGAAAGGCTGACTCTCAGAGTTAACCACCTTGAGGCCAACCTTGAAATCATGTCACATTTGGCTACTTGATAGCATCTTAAGCATAATGTTAGATCTAGAGCACACACAGTGAAAAAAAAGTAAATAAATAGAAAGCTGGCATCTTGCTACACTGCACAG
>NW_008246065.1:1513726-1565185 GCF_000691975.1 Corvus brachyrhynchos
AAGAGTGGAAAGAATCTGACAGATGTGCAAGGAGATGGAAATGCCGCAAGGCAGAAGAGGAGCTGGTCCATGTGCATTAGCAGCTCTGGGCAGGACGAAGCAGTGACTCCCCAGGGTCCAACTAGCTTCATGTCTAACTGCTGTTGCAAAATAGTGTCCCTCCTCAGCAGGCAGGATCTGTGTAAGGGCAGCTTTGCCTGTGTACAGCTCAGGAGGGCTGAAATCAGAGCAGTTCCTGGAGGTAACAGACTCTTATTTGCAGGGGATTGGATTAGGGTTATGGAGGGCATGGAGCGTGTGTTGGTTAGTCAGTGCTAGGGCTGTGTGGGATGCTTATATAGGACACATGGGTAGGGAAAACAAAATATATTTCGGTTATGTCGAATAAAGTCAGGAAAAAGTGACAGTGACAGGTCTGCTACAGAGGAGAGCATTGGTTGTTTTCATTTCAGTTTCTGTTTTCTGACTGACAGCCACAAATAATAGCTGTGAGGCCAAAAGATACAGATCTTCAAATCATACCTCCCTGAAAAGAAAGGAGAGGTGCTTTCAGGGGTTGTGTAACTGAGGCTAACAGCAACAAGCCATCTCCAGAAGGGAGAGTTAGCAAAGCCAATGCACCTGCTGAAAAGGGTGATGGTTCAGCACAGAGGCCAGGAATAGCAAGGGAAGAGTTGTGTGTGAACAGCTCTCACTTTATCTGCACTGGAAATGCAAATAGGAGCTCCCTTGTATTGTCACAGGTGTAAGAGATGTCATGGGGATGACATAAAATGTGGCTTGACTCTGGGTCAATGTGCTGTGTTTGATGTAGGCTTGCATTTGAGATGCTCTCAAAATAGCATGACAAAAAAAAAAAATAGTGCTGCTATCACAATAAGATATATCAAAGAGGTCTAAGCATAGCACCTGCTAGGAAATAAAGGAATTTGTAAAACAGAAGTTGCAGCTGATGTAGAAATTGTTTGCTCTTTCGAAACATTTAAACATCGTTCCTGTATTGGCCTCTCTAGTGGGTTTCTCGTGAGATGCTGAGACTGGTGTCCTCTGGTATGTAATCCATAACATACCAGTGGTGCTTTCTAATGCCCTTGTGAAAGGGAAGGATTTTTTCCTTAAATAGAAAATCTATAGAAATCCATTGTGATTGATGATGAATACTTTCTATATGGGCAGCCTTTCTCTCTTGGTGTCTGAGGCTTTCTTTTATTTTCTTAGGGAGCAAAGCTCCTTTCAGCTTCCTGGCTGAAAGAGTGGTTGTGTTTTCACCTGCACAGTTCATCCAACAAAGCTCCCTTTGGAAGGAGGGATGAGAGGCTACACACAGCTGGGCAGGGCTTTCTGCCTGACCGTGCACACGGGGTGAGCTGTGCCCCAGGAGATCAATATTCACCACTGGTCACGCTGGTGTAGCCACACTGCTGCTGGGGAGCAGGTGGGGCTGGAGGGAGGGGAGCTTTAATGAGCAATTGGACAAGGATAGGTTTTAGAGGGCAAGGAGGACTTGCCCTTCATCCTGTTTGTCCCTGGAGTTCAACACGAGGCTGAAACAGGCTGAGCCTCAAACATGACCTTCAATGCCTTGGTGCCACGGGGCAGCCAGGGGAGCGATGGGAAAGGCGACTCTGGGAATTCAGCTACATTTTTACTATTGTAGTAAAATGTTAACGTCAATACAAAGCCCTTACAGTTTCAGGGCTGTCAGAAGCACTTGGTGCCTGTGTTGCTGTAGTGGCAGAACTGGATGGCTCCCCAAGCCCCACCTCTATCCCAGGTGAGTGTGACAAGCCAGCACATTTGCACGTAGCAAACCTCCCACCCCACAACTCGCTGGCTGCTCATCCCCACCAACGCTGTTGGCGCTTTTAGCTAATCGGTGCAAGAAAAGGAACGAGGAACGAAAGGTTCCCAATGGCTGTCAGTAAATTTATTTTGCAGTTAACAGCCTTTGTAATGCACAGCCTAACTTTATCTCATTTCACTGTGGGTGTGCTGGAATAATTGCTCAAGTACTTTGTTAAAAAGAAAAGCTCTCCACATTTCCATTAACTCCCGCCATGGCGTCTGTCTCACTTGGCTGCCCTAGGTACCATTTACAGTTCAATTTCACAGTCATGATGGACTGAAACATATAAACCTGCTTTCTCTCCACTCCACTACTCACATGCCTTAATAAACAGAGAGATTCATAAGGTCTGTTACTTTTATTTTTCCTTGGCAAGTCTATTTTTATGAATTAAATCATGAGCTTTTTTTCCCCTGTGAAAACCAAACTGCCAGAGGAATAAATACAGTGTTATCTTATTCAGTAGGGTGTAATAAGCTACTATTTTAGGGTAGCAAGCCAGGCATACTGAAGTTGTTGCAAACTAAAAAGAAGGAAAAAAAAAAGCCAGCAACAAAGAATAGCATTGTATGATGTCAATCTACAGTATGCATGTGTTTATATAATCACATTGGAATTTACTTTGAACTTTAGCCTGGAAAATTTACTTAGTGGGGGGAAGGGGAAAGGATTTGAGTATCTAAGCACCAAAATAGCTAAGACAAAGTAGTAAAACTGTGTGGTTGGTTGGTTGTAGAGCAGAACCACGTGAAAATGCAAAGAATCCCTTTTGTAACGGGTAGAGACAAGTAAGCCACTTGATCGTTATGGTATGAGATAAGTATACAAGCCACGGGAAATGCTGTGTTATTCACATTCCTCTCTTATTGTTTTTCCAAGGGTGGTTAATTTTTGCCTTTTTAAGGAACTTTTTTGTACGTGACTTGTTCTTGCTCTGGTTTTGTAATCTGAGTTCTCTATTGAAAAAGAAAGGACAGTCATAACGACCATTACACGAGAGAAAACAGGGGTGAGAGATCGGAACACTGCACTGTCCTTTCTCCTGTGGCTTTTTTTGGTGAAGCAAGAAGATAAAAACAAACCCAGACCCATATTTGACCTACCACAACTTCAATTAGCCCTCATTCACACTGATTGAGGGGCAGTTGACAAGTCTCAGGTTCAGTGCAGCTACCCACAAAAATCTTTCTCTCTGTGGGGTCTGTCCCACCTGGCACTTTGTAAATCTGGATGTAGTGGCCTTTCTCTGTCAAGGGCTTGTGAGAGAAGCATTCTGATGTCTTAACCACGTTTTTAAAAGTGTTCAATACTCAGCCACTTTTTTTGGGTAACTTTGGCCAGAATAACAAAAAATCTTAGCACGCTGGCTGCTAAGCCATTTAGAAGATTCTCTTGCTTTTGCTGATGACATGGAAACAGAGCCTGCTTCAGAACCTCCCCCAGAAATGTTTGATAAAATGAAATGCACAATCTTGCATGTTGCTTTGGTTTTTTACTGTGTTATGGCATATCCTGTGACAGTGGTATGGCCACATCTTGCATGGTACATGGCCCATTCTTCACTTGTGTTCCAGGGAAATCTTACTGTGAACAACACTAATTCAGCCTGCAAAAGGTATTGGTTATGGGCTGCTGGGTTTTTCATCTCTTTCTGTAAAGCAATACAGGCTTAAATTCTTAGGATTTAATTACTAGTATCAGAACAGCTTTGCAGCCTGTCTCTCCCCTTTAAAAGTTGCCTTTTCAATGTATTTTTTTGTGAATGGGCAATATTTGGGACTGCATTTTCTACTTAGACATTGAAAAGCATGTTTGTTTTTTCTTCTCTTAGTAAATGCCACCTGTCCTAAAACACAATTGGATGACTTCCGTGATAAACCACCTGTGCTCTGTAATGGCAACATGATTCATCTGCAGACCTAGCTGCTGTAATAACAAAGCTTTTTCCAGTCAGTAGTTAAGATAATTTAATCACTTTATTTGAGCTGGAAGACATAAGCATGTAGAAACTTCCTCTAAGTGACTCACACAGTGTTTGGAAATTCACCATGGCAGCCAGCATTTGCTTTTAAGTTTACTCTCCCCCATGTTTTATTTGGCTTTAGCAAGAGCTGTTAGGATGTGTGGGCCCAGGGCAACCCTTTGCATCTTTTTGAGATGGGGATCTAGGAGAGAGACAAAGCAAGGTGACATTAAGTCCTGTGTCCCAAATCACACAGCCTGCAAATGCGTGATGGGGTGAAGAGGATGAGGAAACCATGCAGCCCTTGCCTGCTGATTGCTTCCCCTGAGCCTTTTGAATGCTCTTCTGTGAAGCAAACACATGAAGAAGAGGAGGTTGATCCTAGAAAAAGTAGATCCGCACTTCCATCAGTCACAGAGATCTATACTCAACACCTCAGTCTTCTGCTGTTGTAGGAACACACTGAAATCGTCCTGACCCGCTGCATGAGGTGATCAAATACAAGATGGAAAACGATGAAAGACTGTGCAAATGCACAGTGGCTGTGTTTGTGGGCAATGGCCTGAATCCATGAATGACTAAAGTGGTACTCAGTTATCTTGGAACAGCAGATTCCCTGTGCTCCTCCTGGGGCTGGGGTTTGCAGACACCTGCAGGAGTGGCTGTGCATTTCTGGCCCCAGTGGGCTTTGGCTCAAATCCGTGTTTCTATGACACTGCATTTCATTTGATACATGGGAAAGCTCAACAAAAATGTGGCTTGGATGGTTGCTTACCTCTGTGCTCCACAAACTTGGAAGAGAAGCATGTCTGTTAACGCAGTGCAACAACAGAAATTAAATAAGATGTCACTCTGTGTCATTGGACCTTGTTATTCCATGTAATTCACGATTCTATGATACTATCACTCTGTGTCATTAGACCTTGTTATTCCATATATTTCATTACCGTTTACCTGAAGCAATTTCTGCAGCTAATGCTTTTTCTTCATTTGCTTCCGTGCAAACTGACTTGCTTCAGTTATGAATTTTGTAAAAAAACCCAAAAAAACAAAACCACAGCTTTAATTTTATTGATCTTGTAATATTCTTGATTCATTTGTAAGCAGTAGCAACTTAATCCTTCTCTTTCCAGCATCTTTGTGATTCTTGTTCTCTACCTGGAGCCCTCAGAGCCTTCAGGATTTTGGGATACCTGAACCTAGAGCTGTAATTTTTGTTGTCCTCTAATAATCCTTAGGCTGAGTTTTATGGCCTTTCATCCACTTTTGCTTAGGTTTTATGAAATTAATTTATCAGGTTCAGTTGGGTCTTGCAGACTTTTCCAAGATCTTTGTTAAAATATTATGTTGGTGTGTTTTTTCTGAGTCCTGCCTAAACACAGCCTGTTTATCTGCAGGCTGTGGTTTTTTCACCTTCCCCTTGATTCCTCTTCTTTCTCTTTATTGTTTACTTTGTTTTTATTTACATTCTTGAGGAATTGGTTTAGCTGTGTATTTCCTACTTGCTTGTAGCATGTGTTTCCAATGCCATTTTTTAATCCTTTTTCTCTTTTGAACTTTTTTTTCAAGACCTTGAGACTTTTGACTCCTTAGTCTAAAAAAAAACCAACCAAAACCCCCAACCAAAAAGCACAAAGAAAGACAATAAAAAACCCTGCACCTGCTCTCTTCTATTTGAACCAGGAAACTTTTCTAGGATTCTTTCATCTGCTGTGCTCTGGATTCTTCAAAACAATATTTCTATTCTTATATTTCCATTTCTATTTCTTTTTTTCTTTTTGCAACCAGCCTCTTTATCTCAACCTCCCCACCCTTCTCCCACTCATGTTCATAAATTGATGTTCATAGATGCTCAAATGCTGACCTAGTGACTGGTCAAAAACCCTGTCAGAACAAATAAAAAAGTTGATACAAGAAAGGATTAGTAATGGACACAAAGTAAAGTTTTACTGTGCCCCTCTGCTAAGAGTGCCTCTGAAGGTATCCTAGGAAAATGATTTTTTTTTTCTCTCTGTCTTTTTTATCAGACTGCCTGGGTTTTGCTGGCTTCTGCCTTTATGCTGACCAAGATGACAGGAAACAATAGGACCTGTGTGTTTCTGGTCTAGATTCCGTGCCAAAATAGCTACACTTAGCACTTGCACAGCTCTTTTCATCTTCAAAGCCTTTCACAGATCCGATGTAAACAGCCAGAGTTCCACTGATTTTGGTGGCAAAGAGCTTAGCAGCCTTCAGAAAAGGATTATGCATTTGCATGGAAAGTAGGAATATCATCTGCTGCTCTGCTAGCTAAAATTCTATAACAGTATCAAGCTTCAAGCTAGAAAGCATTATTAGCTGAATGAGGTTTAGTAACTTTCCTTGTGATCAACATGCATATTCCCGGCTGTGGTTTCATTGGATGAATCCAGGATTGATTATGGAATCAATCCTTAAATGTGTTTACAAGAAATGCAATTGCTGAGACCAACAGTATTTTTGAGTGCAATTGATTTTGATGTTTTATCAAGCCATGCTACCTGTATGTCCTAATGCTTATGCCACCCATGTAAGCAGGTATTTTCTTGGCAGGTTTTTCAGTGTATCAACAGCTTTGAGACTTATTTTGTGATGTTTCACAGTATTTAACAAATAAGACACCTTATTTCACTGGTACATCCTATCCTATAAATAGCATATCCAAAATATATATTTATATGCATAAGTATATAAACATTTATTATATATAAAAAAATATATATATTAAATACATTGCTATACTCAACTTGGAGTGCACTTAAGAGGTCAAGCCCTGCTCCTTCCCACTGCTCCTTTGCAGAACCAGGTCTATCTAGCCTAGGATGATGTTTATCTACTCTTTTTGTCAATTATGTTCTGCTTTTACTTGTTTAGAGACTGATACCCAGTTTGCATTATAGTTAAGTGACTCTGCTCCTGTAGTGAAAATTAAACCAATTGTTTCCAGCTTTCCTTGTAGATTGTGTTTGTCTAAACTTATGATTCTTGTTGATCTTCTCTGAACCATCTCTAAATTTCCTACATTTTTCTTAGTGGGATGCTCAAATCCAGTTGCAGTATTCCAGCTGAGATCTCTCAGCTGTGTGTAGAGCAGAATGTCCATCTCCCACATCTTGCACACAACACATCTGCCAGTGCATCCCAGAGCAGGATCATCCTTGTGTGTACAGTGTGATGGTGGCCATTCAGAAAGTTTGTAGTAACCTCCATTTCTGCAGTGACTCTGCTGAATCAGTAACCCTTGACTCAGGTTTTTGTGTTTGATTTCTATTTGTGTCTTTACTGAATTTCATTGTGTTGATGTCAGACCATTACTTATGAACTGATGCCCATTTGCAATCTGAATTTATTAGCAGGAGGAACAAGCTCTCCCTGTTGTGGAAATAAGAGTTTCTCCTCAAAACCTGCTTGAGAAGGGATGGATGAGGTGGGGTGAAACTGTTTCAATGGTTGGGCTTTTCCCACTGCCCTGTTGGAACTGCTCTTCCAGCTTTGTCAGGTACTACAAAAGCAAAAGCTTGGGCTTCATCAGAAAGGTTTTTATGGCATGGACATATTGAGATGAAAAATACTCACACTGACTCTAAAAAGAGGGCTACTGCTACATCCATCCTTTACTTGGCTTTCTGTCAGTCTGGACATCAGATTCTTGAAGCCAGCCCTCCTGTGGATGTCCAGTCTTCTCCCAGGTCCCTGAAATGTAAATGTAGATGTGTGTTCTATTTTTGCATGTGGAATATGAGGCATGGGTTAAGCTGAATTATGTTCACTGCTCTGGGAACACCATGCAGCAAAGCCAGGATTTTAAGCCGCTGTTCCAGAGTTACGAGCTGATTCTTCAGCACAAGTCTGTTCCTCTCATCTGAAATTACCTCTATAACCTCTGGAATATGAAAGACTTGAATTGAATCAACCACTCGTCTTCTCTAGTGACTCATCTGCTTTTTAGTGTCCGTGGATGGACAATGTCATCCTTTCTCTTTGAAGAAGCAGTTTAGAGTAATTCCCTTTTGTCGCCAGTGCGTTCTATAGGTCTCTAACCAAAGTCTTCAGTGGCCAGTTCAACAAACCTGACCCGGCTTCATTGTCCCCAGAGCAAGTCCTTCTCCTGGGGGAGCACTGTCATTGCTACTGCTATGCTTTATCTGCATCAGACCAGGGAGAAAGAGCAATAAAAGTGTCTTTAGCTGTCTGCATAGGCATCATTCCTGTTGCTTGGAAGAGAAGGTAACAAGCCCGCATCAAAGAGAGATGTCCTGAAAAACATCACTGTAAGCACAAGCCTGTTAGTGTCTTTTTTGTGAACATATTGTCTGCAGTCAAGTATTTCACTGCTACTTTAAAAATGCAGAGTGCAGAGGGATTCAGAATTAATCCCATCCTCTCTTCTGTAATGAATATTCACTTGTTTTCAGCTGTACATCTCTATTCTGAAGTAATGTCTGAGGACTTTATTAGTATTGCGTCCTTCAGAGCTTCAGTCTGTCATTCTCTGCTCTTAAATATCTGACACTGACTTTCTCCTGACTGGTTCTTGTATCCCTCATAAAATCCTTCATAAAGTCAGACTCCTGTCTCCCAATCCTTTTTGATTATTTCCTGCTGCCCATCCAGTGCTTTCTCTTCTCATAATTTCTTTACTGCTTTCAGCTATCCATTCTCTACACAGGCCAGTAGCATTTACCTGAATCCTTGGATAACTTTGGATATTATTTTTCCTCCCTTTCACTTTCATTTAAATGTACTGTGTTCCCAAATAGCTCCAAACAGCCACAACAATTATTTCCTAGTGAGACTGAAGGAGGTAGTTGCAAATACTTTCAAACTGCTACATTCCTCATTCCTAACATCCCATATTCCCTCCCTTCTGGTTATTGTGGGCAGCCGACGAGACAAACACGGGCTGTGAATAACCTTCCCTCCTGCCCTGGACACCTCTCTGAAATAAAATCCTGTCTCCACTCAGCTTTGATTTCCCCATGGTGCATCTGCTGCCACACTTCTCTCCAGGATGCTGCCAAAGGAAGTTCTAACTCTGTTTTAGGAAGCTGTTGTTTGGGGGTGTTGTTTTCCTGTTTCTGCCAACACAGGTGTCACTGCTGTCCTTGGGCTGCCTCCAGCAGCATCCCACCAGCTGGAGCCCTCCTGCTCTCCCTGCCCAGTGCCACGCTGTGTCCTGTGGGGCAGCAGGTTCTGGGTGGCTCTCCCAGGCTGTGTCACCAAGCCCAGCATGTCCATGCTCATCCTCTGCGGTTGCTTTTGAAAACCTTACTGGTGAATCTGTCCTGGCACCAGGGAAAGCTGCGACTGTGAAAAGGCTAATCAGGGAGACAAGGATGAAAATATGTTAATGATATTTAAACCTGCAGCACTTCCAGCTAAGAACAGCCCAGCTTTGCTGGTTCTGCAAAGCTTTGCCTTTGTACAGTGGGGAACCATTGGTGTGAACCAATCCTGTAACGTGCACTTAATGCTTATCTGTAAAATACAACCCTGATAAAAATAGCAGCCCCTCAGACTCTGCTGGGTGTATAAAGAAATGCACTGTGGTGTATTTGGGATTAAACCCTTTAATAGCAGTAATTCCATTACAGCACAAAGCATTTTACTTTATATTGGAATATGTCCAGAAAGACTGTTTAGTGGAATAGATTAACAACTTGAATACTAGTTTAAATATTTAGATTATCATCCAGTATCGCAGATCCAGGCTCATAAGGGAACAAAGAACCTCTTTCCAAATCCAGAGGACTAGGATATTGATTGCAGGACTCCAGCTGCATGGAAATAATGCACTATACCACAAATATATCAGATGTTGTATCAGCTGGGTAATTTTTTATTGCTTTTGTGAAAATGCATCTGTTTTGATGCAGATGTTGCTGTGCAATGCAAGACCAAAATGAGTAATATCTTCACGCCTCCTGGTAGTAATATCTAAATACTGTAGATTAATTTTTTCTTCCTCTTTTGAGCATATTATCTTTCATTCTGTCTGGAGCAGTATTATTTTGTGCATCTGTCACTGATAGTGGTGTGCTGGGAGGAAGGGTGAGCATAATCATTTAGTTATGAGACACCGAATAAAACAAATGATCTTTTCATAGATTCATAGTATTTAAGTCCAGAAGGGAATGTTGCATTTAGCCTGACCTTCTCTATATCACATCTTTATAAAGCCAGAGCTGTCTAATAATTTTTTGAGGCCCATGTTGCAATACAATTACGAGTCTCCTGGATAAATACCAGCTGTTGGGATGCTTCCAGCTATGCCTTTTTCTGAAAAGCCTTCTGTATAATAAGAGGGGACTGATGATGCTCTTTTTGAAAGAAAATTGTGCTACAGGAGCCAGGAATGTAAGAACAAGCTTCAGGTCCGGGAGGAATGAGGGTTTCTGGCACAACTGTGAAAGTAGTAAGAATGGGTGTTGAAATGAAAGGATTCCCCAGCCTGGCAGCCAGCTTCTTGCGTTTCAGAGTGGAAGAATTGTGGGAAGATCAGACAGCAGTACCCCAGAATTAGAGACTTTTCCCTCAGTTTGCAGCAGCTGTTGACAGTGTCCAAGAGGAAGGATGCTGTGTGTAAAGGAGCAGGAACATTTGTCCCTATGACAGTACATGGGGCCCACTTTTTTCCCTTTTCTTTTTTTGCTCTTGTGCATGTTGTTTCAATAACGAGCAGCTTGCCCACAGCCACAGCAATCAGCAGCCGTGTGATGGGTTTCTAATGGGTTTTCTAATCACAAAGGGTTATAAACATCCTGCAGTGAGACTGGATTTGTAAGATTTCTACCTCTTTGTGCCAATGATTTTTAGTTCTGTCAGTGCACATGCTGCAGTGTGTGCTGACTGTTGTGAGGAACTGTATTTTGGTTATATTGTTTTACTCAGAGCCTTGTGAGCTCGACAGACAGATACTGGAGCTCTCCAAATGTTCGTGTCAGTGCTTTTCTGACACCTGCCTGTGCAGATACAATTACAGTAGCACAGCCCTATCAGGCCATTAGACACCATCAATCAATACTGGTTACGCCTGCAGTTCCAAAAGAGGGATGGCAACGGGATGCCTGCAAAATGACCCTTCCTTTTCGCTCTGTATAGAGCATGAACTGTGTCAGCAACTGCACTGTGGCATCTCTCATTTCTGAATGCTGTTTCCCCAGAAAAACGAGCACAAAATCACCTTTATCCTGTGGTTTTTTGTATGTGCCTTGTTCCTGCAAGGCTGTAACAAGCTTTCTTGAGAAGACTGCCTCTCTCCCTTTCTTTTATGGGTGACTCAACACATACCAGATGGGATCCACTAGGTGTGGAGCCTGAGTGTGGCTGCCCAGACTTCTGTGGGACAGCAATTGAGAATTCTGATGGTTTCTCTCCTTCAGTCTGTTTTTTATCTTTTTTTTTTTTTTAATTAATTCTTTATTTGGTTGGGTTTCTTGTCACTTCTGAGTGAAATGTTTCCAACTTGATCTTGAATCTCTCTCTGGGAAAAAGGTACTCAGGAGAAAAATAACTCCCTCCTCATTTTGACACAGCCTTCTATACAGCCTGAATGTCAGGAAAGCCATTTATAGAGCATGTACAGTAATTGCATGCTTAATATTTCATCAGCTGCATTAAGAGTAATGTCACTAAAACCAGGTATAGATTTAAAAGGATCTCTTTTGATTAAAAGTGACTTTAGAGCTTTTTGTGTATAATAATAGCAGCAGGATATATCATCATAGATGTTGTTATGGGGTTCTGAATTTAATAATTCAGCACACATAGACACACAGAGAGATTTGCATTGAGATTTTTGGACAAAGCATATGCTCCTATTTGGCAGTGATCCTCCAATTACACCAAGATTAGACTGGTGTGAAGTAGATTGCTGCAGCTTGAGCCACATTCCTCTTTCACAGCCAAGAGATTGCAATACTTTCAGGTGGTGCAAACCCCACGCTTTCATTGTTGACAGCTGTAGGAAATAGAGATTAGAATCCAGAGTGGTTTTCTACCAGACTTCCTTTAGCCTCTCGTGGTAGGATGTCATGCAGTGTTTGGACTTGAGGCAGAAGAGTTTCCTTTGAAACAGTGCTTCAATTCACTTGAATTCTACTGCACTGCCTCAGCTACTGAGAACAAAGATCTGCTGCCAGCTGTCAGTGGGGCTGAAGCCCTTCAAACATGGAAAATAAAAGAAGGAATTTATTGGGTGTGTCTTAATAACAAATCTCTTGAGCTTTACTCTTTTCTTAGAAATGAGAAATAACCTTTGCAAGAAGATCTTGTGTTAAGTGGTAAAGAGGGATTCCTCAATAACAAGTGTTAGTGGTCTTCCTCAGAAACACCCTTGTTGTTTGTCATTTCTTTTTATTATTAAGCTAATAATTTTGCTGAACATTAGTAATGGTTCCACTCGGTTTTTTGGCCAACTATGAGGAAAAAATATATTTTTAATGCCTGTACTTCACTGATGATAAATTTTACCTTTTTTCCAAGTTATCATCAGAGGAGGTTTCACAGGTGTCCTCTTCCAGCTTGAGCATGTGTGCATTTTGAGTCATAGAGCTGAACTTACACCAGCAGCCAGAACTCATTTCTGCAGGCACAGCTTGGGGTGGGCCAAAATGCTGGAATTTGTACATTGCAGGGACTGCTGTACTAAAAGACATCTTAAGAAATTTGGGAGGTGATACTAAACTGTGAAGAACACCTGTCAGAGGAGCACTTTATTTTGCACCATTGGAACTTAAGTCTATCTGTCCTCTAAATTAAATATATATATATATACACATACATATATATATATATATATATATATATATATATATATACAAAAAAGATATGGTTCTTTCAAGGTTAGGAATGGAGAAATTATTGCATGGAGGATATCCTGCCTTCAAAATGTGCACACCAAGCGTGGCAAACCATTGCTCATTTTCTATCTAGATCAACCACGTTGAATGGTAATGTCAGGCATGCACAGCCACTGTATAGCTGCTCTAACTTTTATAGGTGGGGAAGATTTATGCATTTAACTAAAAAGAAACTCAGCTTTAGTGCTTCCTTATGATTTGGACTGTAATTAGCTGTTTTATAAATATATATATTTTTAATTAATACCTGCTTTCATAATATTTCAATATAATGGATATAAATGGAGATATACCTGCACAATGAAATAGAGTTGGGTCTTAAAGTGTTTGCTTTGTTAGTGTTGGGGGTTTCTCATCTGCAGCTGGCAGAAAACTTTCATTGAAAGTCCAATTAAAAAGAGACCAACAGTCATGGCTAGTTCCATCCTTGAGGAATATTTATTTAATGAAGCTCTTACAGGAATTCTAGTTTTTGGTTCAATACAAGGCATACTTACATGGAAGCCAAATCATCATAATGATATTAACTGATGTAGTTACTTAACTCGACCTAATGTTGCCTTTACATTGTAAAACATCAGTGTTAGCTCTTGGTTCTACAAGAGAGTTTTAATGAACACAAATCAATTGCTCTTATTGCTGATCTGGAGATTGCAATTAAACAACTGGTCACTAAAAGGTCAGAAATGCTTACTGCTGGAGAAAGCAATCTCCATCTTGTCATCTGCCTTTTAGCACTGATTTTAGTGCCCGTATTTAAAAGAGAAATAAATCATAAGAACTCTCAATAATTAATGGCTTTGCCTTTTTTCTGTGTGGCATTAGTATGGTAGCTCCATCCTAGCCTTTCCTGGAATTTCAGCAAATGCTCCATTTAATGAGGGGATGAGTTTCTGTTTAAATGCTCCAAAGGATTTGGTTTCCAGCTCTGAGAGTTTTCCAAGCTGTAAACTGTTGATCACTCTTTCAGGCCCTGCTCGAGGTATTGGCTCCTCAAATCTAATTACATCTCTTTGTGATAGAACTGCCTGATGTGCTAATTTAAATAGTTTGCATCTGCTCTGTAGGACTAATGTATTTCTCGATGCCTAATTTGGTAAAGAAATCCTGAAAAGTGGATTTAGTGGATCTAGGATCGCTATGGTGTCTTCTTTCCTTTGAATAAACCACTTTCTGATAACCTTTGTAAACAGTGTGTCAGTACTTCCTGTTTCAGAAAGGATTGTTTCAACTAATTTTCTTGGTGCTGCTGTTTCTCCTTCAGTAGTATATTCACTTCTCCTCTAATATTCCCTAAATTCTCCCTACCTTCCTGAATTCATGAGAGGATCCTGTCCTTGCACTACAGAGAAGAGATCTGGTTTTTTTCTCTTTTTCTTTTCTTTTTTACTTCTTTTTCTCTCTAGCCATACCATGCAACTTTGCAACTTTCCTTACCAGCTACATCTGCCACTCCCCATGGTTGACTCTACTTGCACTTTCTGCCTTGTTTTGCTTCTACTTTCAATCACTCCTTTGATTTTTAATTTTTTTTTTCCTGTGAGTGTCCTGAAGCCCAGTAAACTGGCTCAGTAAAACTCAGCAAACGTGACTTTGGATGCTATCTAGATGCTTCCACTGTGTGGAATTCTGTGTGCTTTGCCAGGCAGGATTAGGCTCAGACACATCTGCAGTGCTGATATGAATGTGGTAAAAGGGATGTTTTGGGGATTCCCATGAGGGTACTCAATGTATAAAGAAAAAGAATAGTTTAAGTCCAGCCCACACAACTCCAGACTCAGAACTGGCACTGGGAAGTTAGGAAAGAGCCATTGCTGATGGCTCCTAGAAATCATGAGATCCATGTGCAGCGGCAGCCACAGGGTCCAGGGTGTCCTTGGGAAGGACGCTGAGAGCAAAGCATTGGGATTTGTTTTACTGCTGAGAAAGATATAATCAAAATTAGTAAGGTCATGTCATGAATTAGGTGGACTTGGAAGTGTTTCTCACCAAATTCTGCACTGCTTCTGGGTGGAGGAACTCTTTGAAACTGGTAGGAAATGAGTGTCAGACAGGTGAAAGAAATTGCTGTTTCTCACAGCAGGCAGTGAAATTCTGGGGTGTGTTGCCCCATGAGATTCAAAATGGAACTAAACACATTTAATTTCATCCAGCAGGTCTGAAGTGGATCTAAACCGTGCAGGAGTAGTAGAGCACGGAGTAGAAAACACGTAGAGCAGTGTTTTCTGTGTCCCTGCTGCAGTTGTTACAGATCCTGGAGGAGCAGCGGTACAACAGGCTGCAGAGAGTGGCCAGGCTCAGATATTGTCTCTAAACAGAGAGCCCTGGCCCAAGGCAGTGGGATTTCTGGGCTAGACAGACCATAGCTGCAGTCTCTGGGGGTATTTCTTGCACATCCAAGCTACACTGCTCCCACTGTTCAAGCACTAGCCTGGCTTCTTGTGCCAAAAAATCTTACATCACTCAACTGCTGCTTGTTCGTTGAAATTAAACCTCTGAGAAGCAGGGATCCCTCCTTTCCCCTTGCATATTTTTCCCCATGCCTTGTAGAATACAGCCCATATTTTGGCTTGGGTGCTTAGGTGCCACTGTGATTTATACTGCTAAAAAGGTGTATGTGCCATACAAATAAATTTATGTGCATAATGCACATTAGTTCATTGCTGTCATTGAAATATCTGGACATAGGTGACAAATTTGAGGCAAGCAATGAAATTCATGTGATTCAGTCATTAAAATGAGAAAAAGATCCAAGCCAGCACTGTAAATGTCTTTTTGCTTACTTATGTCAGCTCACTTCCCTTTTGGCATTTCCCTGTCGTGGCGTCATTAATATTTCCATTCCCCCTGCATCCGTAATGATTTACTTGGTTGACCTGCATCATTTAAAATATTTTTTCATTATAATGATTTTCTCATTTAGGTCCCTGGGACATCTCGATATGTAATCAGTTTTCTCTAACAAATGACCTCCTCTAACTTCATTAGTTCAGAATTAATTTACTATCATCCAAGACACTGAATGACTCTGATTAGTAAAATACAGCAAAAAAAAAAAAAATTAAAGTTCTCTTTCATTTATGGTGAAGGCAAACATTAATTAAACCCTATATTTCTTTGCTGATTTTGTTCACAATTGAATTTAATACAGAGGGGACATTTGATGGGCTGTCACCAGACATCAGATGAGGGTGGGGTTACAGGATTTCTCTGTGTGTAGCACTTGGGGAGGGCTGGGGAGGACGTGCCTTTGGCCGGGCAGTGCTGCTCAGCCGGGCACCCCTGCTGCTGCTGCGTGTCAGCCTCAGCTCCCGGCTCATCCTGCTTATCTCAGCCTTATCTCGGCATCTCCTTCCGAGGCGTGCGAGTTATTTACAGGCTCAGCCCGGTGCCAGCCCCTCACGCTTTAAGGCTTTGCAGGTTTCCATTCCGCAGATCTGCTGCAGCAGGAGCTGGCCTGGGGATGGCATTTTCCTTTCTGTCCCTTGACAGGATGGCTGATGAGGCTGTGTGGCATCTCTGCAATGAATGGCAGCAAGGCTTTGCTCGGGGAATCATCCTTATTCCTGGAAAAATCCAACCATCTGGGGAGGGTACCCACTTTGGGATGATTTGCCCCGCTCCTCATCCTGCTGGTATACTGGAGCTAGAGGGGCTTTGCATGGGGCCAATGGCCTTGTAAATTATTCTCCCCTATTCATAAGAAGAAAGTTTGTAGAGGGATTCAGGCAATCAATTTACATCTCTTGAAGGAAAAGAAATTGAAAACACTAAAGCAATTTATTGCCTTTTATATTTGGGGATGAGGGGCGCTAAAGTAGTGCTAAAATTTAACTACCTGCAAAAGCAAATAAAAAAACCTGCAATGTTTCACAAAGTCATGATCCACTATGCTTGTATATAAGTGCATTTTCAGTTGCATTGTGGAAAATGTAAGTTGCTACTGCTTTCTGCTGAAGAACTTGCCCATAAAACAACATGCAATTGGTGGATTCTGTAGTGTTTCTGGTATTGGATTTTTCCTTCTTACATTCTTACAATTTGCATAAAACACTTAGACAGGATTTTTTCCCCCAGACTTCATATTGCAGTATTCCAAGTTTTCAGCACAATAAGTGTTTTGCCTGCAAGGCCTATATCTAATATTGGCTCATTTTGAATGTCTTTTCCCATTTAAATGTTAGTCCAGGAAACCACAGTAATTGTAATCAAATGAGTATGCTCAATATACAGCTTATATGACTACGGGGTGGCTTTCTTGGTCTAATTCGAATGGTCTTAGAAAACAGGAGAGATGATTCAGGAGCTCTTCTAAGAAGGGTCTTGCTCCTGGCAATATTTACTCTTAGGTAGATTAGAAAAATAAGAGCTGGCATCTGAGAAAACAACAAAAACCAAAATAGGTTAATATCTGCTGATTACATGAGGGCAAAGCCACTACCACTGATGCAGCAGAAAGCTACATTTGCCCCCTCTGCCTAGCAGAGCATTGCAGAAGAGCCCTGGAGAAGTTCATTGTGTAAAGAGAGTATAGGAAATACAACTTGAGCTTCATCCAGGCTACAAATCCTTCCTGATTATTTTTCCCATCCAGGAAAATCACTCTCTGCCCAAAGCTTGCATTGTCAAGCGCTGGAAGAGGTTGCCCAGGGCAGTGATGGAGTCTCCATCCCTGGAGGGATTTATAAGATGTGCAGATGTGGCACTTGGGACATGGTTTTGTTGGGATGTGGTTTAGTGGTGGACTCTACAATCTTGGAGATCTTTTTCAATGTAAGCAATTCTGTGATTCAGCGATTCAGGATGATTGAGGATGAATTGATGGCTTGTTTGTGAAGGCAGACGGATTGCCTGAGCTATTCTGGGACAGCTACTGCTCTACAGGTATTCTGCTGTATTTTTTATGTCCAGATGAATCCAACTTCTGAGATAAAGCAAACTTCTTCCTGGCACTATTACTTAGAGAATGGCTCTTTTTGTATGTTAGAGCAGGTTCCCTGAAGCAGCTCTTGGGGATAGCAACCTCCTTGCCTGGAGAGTTGAGAGCTTGGCCATGTGAAAAATCTCTACCAGCTACATCGAGGCCAGCCAACAATCCCCTGTGTGGCTCTGTGAGCCATAGGATTCCCAAACCAAAAGCAAAATATTTGTACCCTTTCCTGAGAACCTACATTGGCTTTCTACCCTCCCAGGCTGCCCTAGGTGGGATCTCAATGCCTCTGCTTATCCTCACCCTTGTGTGGGAACACAAGGGGCTGAATCTGGCCATGTCTTAATCACAGATAAGTGAGAAAACTTTGTAACAGCTCACATTTGCTTAACCATAATCATGTCTTTTTGTTCCTGCTTCACACACAAGTTTCTCCATTTTATTAGCTATTTATAAACACCTGATTAATGTGTGCAGATGAGATTGGTTATTATGGCTCTTGAGGCACTGCTGGTGCTCTAGAAGATTTATGCTGGGCCCATTGAATCTTAGCAGAGAGGGGAATCAGATGTATTTTTCCTTTTAGGAATGCTCCAGCTGCTCTCTGTAGTTGTCAATCCAAATTTGAGCAGAGGTATTGCACTGACCCAATCACATCTGCAGAGATCTTGAACGCATGTTCACAATGCAGTTCTGTGCTTCACGGGGCTTTAGCTCCAGGGCTGGATAATTTAGAGAGGATGGAGTTTTCCCCCGAATAAATTCACTTGTATTCATTTCAAAGGCTGAAGGGAGCTTCCAGCCAAGGTGTGCTCCATGCAGAGTGTGTTCACAGGGGTGAGTTTTACCCACCGTGACAGTGTGTACAGAGCCCTGCTCAGATGATAACAGAAAATGACTGGGCAGAGGACTGCCTTTCTCCAGAGATGTACTAAATGCCTGCTGCTCCAAGGACATGTGAATCCTTTTAGCCCACTGCAGGATAAAACCTTCAATATTTAAGACCCACTATGGGGCTGCAAACTGTTAAGTGGAATGAGCTGTGCTGCTGCAAATGATGCAGATCCACTGACACCAACCCTTCCCCTGGGGCTGGAGCCCAGGGCTCCAGAGGATTGGAACAGGGCTGTGCTGATTTACGTGAGAATCCGGCTGTATGAGCTCACAAACCAGCCCTATGTGATCTCTTATAAACATGCCTAGTTAGGGTACAGCTCAACCTGAAATCAAACTGATGCTGAGAAATACTGAGACCACAGCTCTTGCTCATCAGCCCTGTAGTTAGGATTTCTGCTGCTTTTCTTTGCTGCAAGGCCTTTGGAGCATTATGGCTGACATAAAAAAACAGATTTACTGTTATTAGCTATTAACATTGGAGCACAACAGAAAAAAAAGCCCAAAACATTAATCCGTGCTGTAGCATAAAACATGCACACAAGTCATGGCAATTAGCAATAATTTGTCATTCTGTGCTATATTTAATTTTAAGTGGCCAAACTATTGGACAAAATACTACCAGTGCATGTACTGTGGATTTTTTCTGCAATAGCTGTCTTCTGCTCTAAGCAGCAGCAGCTCCTCCTCTCTCAGACCAGCCTAAGATGCTTGGCATGGACAGACCTCATGTCTATACACAAATTTGGGGAAGGAGAGGTCTACCTGAAATAAAATCTTGTACTGGTGGAAAATTTTTGCTGTAGATCTGGCCTGATGATTTAGCCAGCTCCCTCCCCCCACAGGGGGCCTTCTGAAGATCTCAGCAGCATCTCTATTTCATGCAGGAGCTAGGGCTGGAATTGAAGTGAGCATTGTCCTCTTCCTGGGCTGGCAGTTATTCCCTGGAACTGAGGTGGAAGAAATCAGGGCGGGTACTGTTGTCTTGAGATACATCACTTGAGCTGAAGCTTGCTGATAAATCACTTTAAACGATATCTGTTCGCAAATTTTGTCTTTCCAGCCATGAAATATCTTTTTGTTTTAGTACTACATCTTAATCTTATTGAAACACTTTTCTTTTCAAAAACCTACCCTACGCACTCCTTTTTCTTTCCTAACCTGAAATATCAGTGCTTTGTAAAATGTTGTTTAAAAACATGAACATTTTGAAAAGAACCCTTTTTAAAGCCTATTTGTTTACTGCAAGCTTACTCAGAATGAACTTCAATTGTTTCCTAGCTATGATGAGCTGCAGGAGTGTAGTGATACATCACATGGTGTGGTTATGTGCTGTCTGAAGCTTGATTGAAGATGTGATTCCTGGATTGCAGACCTTGTTGCAGCTTTGAAAGAGGGTCCAGCCTGAGCAGTGGTTTCCTCTGGCTTTTGAGAGCAGCATTAGCTGGGACTGGAGTCAGCATGGATTTCTGGCACTGATGAGGGGCTGTGCAGTTTGAAAGATTTCCTGTAAACTAGAAGACTGTCTAGCCTGTGGGCTTGGCTTGGATGCAGCCTTACCCCAATACCTATTTATTGGATATAATATTTAGATCAGCTGAGGAAGGTCTCCTCTGGTTCAGAAATACTGTTTTAGCCCAGGCAAAAGGTAGAATAATTCAGAAGGAATGAAGGGGGAAATTTTCTTTTTTTCTTTTTTTTTCTTTTCTATGTGAGAGTTGTATTAACATCAAATAATCTGTGAATTTTTATTAAACTATCCTGATTTCTATGGATCTGAGAATCCCATCAAGCTTATTTTCCCTGCATTTTTTCAATGCCCAATGTGTCTTCTGCCTCTGTGCAATATTATTTTTGTCTGCAGCAGTGCTGTGTGCTTTTGTTCCAGGCTCTCACACAAGGAATGAAGTGGGGTCTGATGTCCAGCCAGCTGTTTTCCCTCATTATATGAGTCTGGCACTTGGGAACTCTCAGTCATCTTCTGAGCCTGGCCTAAAACCCCAAAACTGGCATATTGAGAATATTGCCTGAGTAGGTTTGAGGG
The DNA here is from genome assembly GCF_000691975.1 of Corvus brachyrhynchos. NCBI lineage: Eukaryota > Metazoa > Chordata > Aves > Passeriformes > Corvidae > Corvus > Corvus brachyrhynchos. Next base: position 1,534,283 of record NW_008246065.1, read on the forward strand.
AGGCTTTAAAACTACAGGGGCCTCTCTCTTGGAGAAGTGACTGGCACAGGGACAAACCAGGACTTCTGGTGAGATCAGACGAGGACAGACAGCATCCTCTGAGCTGGAAGGGTTAACAGGAGATTGCTGCTTCTCGTCCTTTGCCTTTACTGGGATCATGATTTATATATTTGAAAGTAAGGGTGATTAATAATCCACAAGCCCTCAGCCTGCCAGGAGAGCTCAGGCACTTAGCATACCAGAGCGAGCCACGGTGCAAACAGTGAGAAATGATTAGCAAGACTAACATTTACCCTCCTCCCCAAATAACTCAAGAGCAGCATCAATGGTCCCTTGCACTTCCTGGCTCCCAGCAGGGGGTTGAGGGCCACCAAAAGCCTTCTGTAGCAAAAGGTTGTAGCTAAAAGTCAGTGCACTGCAGGTACCATGGTGATGAGTCTGGCACAATCACCTGGAAAGATAAATATAGTTATTATGCCACTCCTGGAGCTGGATATGAATGTGTCCATTCCATATGGGCTGTTACCCTGGAGATAAGGAAAACCTGGCCTATGGAGTTCTCATTGACCTCAGAAGTCATTTAAAGTACAGAAAGAATTCATTTGCAGTTTATCAGCTTGGACCTCAGTGCTGTCCCTCCTCAGCACTGGGATAAGCACAGAGAGAGGACAATGTGGCCAAAGAAGAGAGGAACAAAACCAGGAAGGTAAATTGGAGGGAATTTGTCTCTGGGGTAATGGCACACTGAATGCTGAGTTGCATCGGTTCCTGGTATCTCTTGACTTCATACAGACCGATCACTACCAGCTTTGTTCTGTGCTTCCTGGTGAAAAAAAAAGGGTTTACTTAATTCAGAAAATCCTTTGGAGGTCAAAAGTGTTTTTCTTTCCTCTGTGTTTATCAGTGCTGGCAGGGGGGCAGATTTAGTTTCTTAAATACAAAGAGGCAACCTAACAAGGTCCTGTGTCTGTGCTGATACAAAAGGGATGAAGGGAAGTCCTAGTAACCTGGCAAAAAATATACAGAAGGAGACTCAAATGGAGATGTGGGGAGCTCAGCTGTCCTTTTCCTGTGATGGAATCAAACATGAGAAGGTAATTTGCATCCTCACGTGAGAAAAGAGTAATGTTACTTTTTTAGTGCTGATCCGCATCAGCAGCAAAGTGAGTAGACTGGAACACTGGTGAGGGTTGTCTGTGACCTACTTATTTCATAATGGTACAAACAACCCTTCTAAGCAAGATACAGTGGGAAAGCAGGACCTCAGAGGGGATTCTGAATCCCCTTCCTTCTCACCAGGGTCAATAGGAACTGCAAGCCTTCAGTCTCTTGCCAGCTTTCACCGCAGCATTCATGGAGAGAGGATGGTCAACCCACCTGTGTGTTCCTTGCACTGGAGGGCAGAGGACAGCAGAGTGTGTGTGCAGAGATGCAGTTCCTGCAGCAGCACCCATGTGCAGAGATGAGGTTACTGCACAGAAAGTGTGAGCGGGGCCCAAAGCAATATTGTCTCATATTTTAGTCAAATGTGCACCATCCCCCAGTACAGGCAGGTTTTGTTTTGGCATATTCTTTCATGATCCTTAAGTGGAAGTGTTTTAAGCTAAGATTTTGTCAACAAAAAAAGAAATTCCCATCTGTGTTATTTCAGTAGATGCCTCAGTCTGCAGAGCTGCTTCAGTTTCTTGGCAGCAGCTCCTCCCCAGACCCCCCCCACCGCTGCACTCCCCCAAAGTGCCCTCCAGCACACTCTGCTGTGAGCCTTAAGAAACCTGTTAGATTTGCCTAAAAACATCCTCTGACACTGCTTTTAACAGCAAACTGGACTTCCTGTTAGGTTAAACTTTTTGAGAAAATCCCTACTTCGTCCTTTACTTGCCTCCCTGAAGTCAGATAACAGGAAACAACATTTTATTTAGAAATATTGAAAGGATGTCAGGGGAGTTTTATTTCCCAGATGGACTGGCTGTTCCCTCCTGCACCACTAACAGCTGTCTCTTCGCCCTGGAGAATATTTTGTAGTGTGTGATGGGGATAGAAGATGACAGGGTACATGGCTTCCAGAGAAACTTGGAGCACAGGAACGTTACTCAGAGGAGGTTCCATGGAACTACTTCAGTAGTGATATTTAACTTTTTACTTTTTCTTTCCCACAATAAGTTTCAAGTTTGTTTTGGGATTTTTTTTTTTTTCCACTGTAAAGCAGCTTAGATCTGGTGTCAAATGTGCTGCACACATTTGTTCTGGCGTGCCAGCAAAGCTGAGCAGGGAAGGCGATTATCTACTGTACAGCCATTGAGCTACTCCACAGTTTTGGGAGAAGAAACTACAGGGTAGGTGGAGCCAGATGGGTTATAAACAGGGGAGGTGTGCATCACTCCCATTTTGTTCCCTAGGATGGTTTCACTGAGCCCCTGCCTCTGAACAAGGTCCTTCCTACAGCTCTTTTAGCTGCGTTTTTGCTCTTTTATTTTTGGAAACACCCTTTTTGTGTGGTTATTTTGGTTGTACTGCAAACACTGTTGCTGATACTAATCCTGGAGGCTGTCAGGATGGTTTCTTTGGCTCCACAGTTACATTTCACTGAGTACCATATTGCGGTCTGGTCCTTCCAGCAAGCTGTTAATGAAAAGGCCGAACCAAGCCATGGCCAACACTGGCATAAATGCCCCTTAGGTTGACAACTGGCAGAGGACAGAATGATCTGCTATCTCTTAACACCCTCCTCCTCCTCCTCAAAAGCAGAGGGAGTTGAAAGTCTTGTCAAGATAATCAGCACAATGTAAAGAGCTGAAAATGTTCTGCTGGAGAGTAACAGTGTTCAAGGACAGGGCCAGGTCCTCCAAAGAGTGGCTGGGGGATTGTAGGACATGGATCTGTGTTTTCTGCAAAACGAAGGACAAGGCAACGCTGCTGACCCTCTGCAGGACAGAGGGAACAGCACAAACAAAAAGTAGCAGCATGTCAGGACACTGGACAGCTTCATCTTCTGAGAGATCTCATGGACACACAGGCCCTGCCTGGGAAACTGCGTCCAGCTCTGGGCTGCAGGCTCTGATGCACGATAGAGAAGAGCACAGGTCTGGGGTGGCTCAGGTCACCAGGGTAAATCTCATCTAACCCCAGTGTTCTGTGGCTCAAAAGAGACCAGCATGTGGCCAGTAATACCACAGAAAGGAAATATTTCAATCAATCAGTTCTGTTCACTTATTCCTCTTCACAGTTTCACTTCTACTTTTCCTGTCCCTCTTTATTCTCTGCCACCTCCTCGCAGACCTGACTGCTTTCATTACAAGGTTGAAGGGCAGTGCCAAGTGAGTACATTAATCTCATACATTTTCATGACTATCAATTACAAGCTGGATGCCAGAAGATTTTTCTTATTTTCAGCAGAGTCGAGACCCAATTCTATGTACAAACCCCATCTCAGGTAAAACATGGGGGTGTTTCTTCCAAAGTCAAGCCTGCCATTTCTTTTTCCCACTCCCTCCCATCTTGCTGATAGCTCTTTGCTTTTTTTCTGTGGTATCTATACACACAATGGTTATCAGGAAAAGCCATTCCCCTTTCTGCCCTTGAAAGGCAATATCCACACAGGCTCTCGGGCAGAATTTGGAGAGCAGAATCTCTGCTGTTCAATTACCATGGAGCTTATCTCTTTCATGTGTGACTAGATATTGTATTTTTTTTTTCTCCAGCAAGACTGAAATTTAAAAGGACAGAAGAATTTCTTGTGCTCAAGATGGAGGAAAATGTCTGGTGTTGAAACGAAGGGAGTTTAAGGACTACTGAGAAATAGAACAGTTTCTGAGGGAATAATTGTGTCTCTTGTTTTGCAGTTGCACCGTTGGTTACCTGATTCAGATCATCATGACAACAAAAGGTCAAAAGCATAAAGCAAACTTTACAGCTGTTCTTTGCTACACATGAAACCATCTTTTTCTTTCACAGAGTCCATCTTACCCACGGTACAGTGAGCTCTGTCTGCATGGCAGCAAAGTAAGGCCAGAGAGAGCTGGCTGCAAGTCCTATGTGTTCTTTATTTGAATTACAAAATGCCAATGAACTTTACTTATGGGTTAGCATTCCACTTTGCTGGCTGCACTGCAGAAATCAAGCAAAAAAGCAAATCCCCCTAAAGGGATTTGGGTTGAAGGCAGTGGGTCCCACAGTGGTTTGTCAGGTGCAGGACCCTGATTACCAAAGGCAGCAGCTCTCCCTGCCACGCCAGCACTGCAGCTGCTCCCTGTGGAAGAGACCAAGGGGTCAAGGCTCCCCTGGTGAGCAGACAGCAAACCAGCAGGGCTGGCACGTTCTCTCCCAGGAGCTCTGCCTGCTCCTGGCTGGTGAACGCTGCACAAGTGATTGATCCCACTGATGGTGAGAACTGTGTCCCCAGAGACTGCGATCTCACCCTCTCACAGCATCTTTCAGATCCACTCCTAAAATGGCTGAGAGCTGGAGAGTGTCTGTGACATGCACACGGGCCAGGCAGCCTGAGAAAGGGGGAAATGTATGATCTAAAATACATCTATTAATTTCGGGTCAAGATATGGCAACCTACCATGAAGTTTTATAGCTATAGATAGTAACAGGAGCAGTGACCTTTAATTAGAGTGAGATAATGGGCAGTGCTCTAACACAGAAACGGCTAAAAATAAAAGCCAGTATAAAAATACAAAGTATCTCAGAATATGATCACATTTTCCACTAATGGAAAACATAGCTCAGCTGGCTGTATCACTGAAAAATGTTTTCTTTTACAGACACTAAGGTTACATTTAGATCCTGAGTTGGTGTGGCTTAATTCAAAATATCATATTAGACTGGTAAATTTAGAGTAACCAGAAAACTGAGTGGATATTCCCACTTTGGTTTAAGCTGGAGTTATTAGATTTTGGTTGAGTTTGATTTTATTTAGTTAGAATTTAAAGTAAATGAAAACCCCTGATGTAAAGTTAAATTTACCACCTGTAAATTAAAACAAGAGAGATTTTTCAACGCTTTTGCTTTAGCAAGCTATCCAGTGCTGGAAAGGTGGAGGGCGATAGGGTGCTGAGCCCTGATATCCAAACTGTGTGTGTTTCTGGGGGATGTTTCAGATTATTTGGTCCTGAGGACTGAGTGCCTGTTAAGGAGTGGGGCATTGCTGCAGGTGGCTTGGTTCCATCTAAGAGGAATCCAGAGCATGTGCTCCCAGACCCCGTTGTGGACATCAAAAAATGGGAATGGTCAGGATGGCTGGTTTGAAAGTACATTTATGACCTGTACTAAGATGTAGGTGTGGTGGTCTCCTGGCTCTCTAAATAGCTTTGGATGACTTGGTGCATGTTTGTGTGTCAGAAGAGAGCTCCTAACACCTCACTGGGACCCCAGTCTGAAATGGCTGGTGCTGGGACTCCACATGAGCAGGTGTTAAAATACCTGTGAGCTCACAGAGCAGCCCACTAAACTTCTTTTCTCTAGAGAAAACTTTTCACAGTTTCTGATATTTCTTCTGTGAATTGAAAATACTTTGATTTGCTTTTCACATTTGCCAATATGTAGCTAAAACTGACACACAGAATGCGGCTTCATTTTTCTCTCAAAGTTAAACTGGCCCATTGGAATTAAACCAGTGACTCAAGATAGGAAAGGACTGTTTACAACCCAAACTGCCTCAAAATAATACAGCCTGTGGCTCTCAGCTTAGAAATGTGCTTTTCACTATTATAAGAATTTGGGCATCTATCTTTTTATGTGTCAGAGGCATGGAAAATTTCCCACTTCCCAGGTTTTGCTGACAAACTTCTTGCACCTATTCAGATAAAGTGATTTGTGAACTGTCTCGAAATGCCCCAACAATTGCAAGCTGTGAATAGCAGCTCTATTAATATGCAAGTCAGAACTGCCATTATGGCACAAATTATAGAGTGAGCTGAAAAACATTTCAAGAGTTGACTTGTGAGCATTGAGAAGCAATCACAGCCCACCCCTGCCCCAGCACATATCCTTCCACAATAGGATCTTCCCTGTATCTGTTGACAAACTTTGGCTAATGTTTCTGCTCGCTGAAAGGTTTTCTGCCAATACAGCAACATATTGCAGATAAAACCTAATGAGCTGAGTTTAACAAAAAAATGCCATGTGGCTTCCTTACAGTGATGCCCATCTGTCGACTTAGTGAAGCAGCAGTGTGCTGCAGCTGCACTCCTTTGCTTTTTATCAAATCAAAATAAAGCTGTGCACCCCAGAGTCAGGTATGATAAACAGGCCAGCAAATTGCCTTACATGGGTATCATACAGCTCCTTATCTGTCTCACTTTTCAGAGCAGCAGAACCAGATGGCTCCTAACGGTGGGTGAAATTTTCTCCGTTATGTTTTTGGCATTGAGCTGGAGGGATGTAGTCCAGAAGTCCACCACCAAAACAACAGATATTTAAATTGGACTGGGACTGAGATTACAGCCTGCAAACAGAACTTTTGAAATTGAAGCAGATTTCATTAATGGCAAACAAAATGCCTATTTAGAGTGGGTCTGGTGGAACAAAACGGACACAAAACAGTAAAAAAAAAGAGTCTTTGTGAGCAGCCTCACAGAACAATGAGGAGGTTGGCCTTCCTCCAACCTCCCTCCCTGCTGGTGCAAAGCCTGGTGCAAGGCAACTGCCCTTTCCACACCCCCTTATCTGTCATAGGGGCAATGGGAATAGGGAAGAGTTTCCTGGCTGGTGGCTGGAGGCCTTGTCTCCCACCAGTCCTCTCTGTGGCCAAGGGTGCAGGGAACATCATTTCTGCTGCAGTTAGAACTTGAGTCATTAAGATGGCTTGGGGATATGGAGCATCTGTCTGTGATAGAAATCCCTGCTGAGAGCCGGATGTCACGGGCTAAAGGCTTCAGTTTCTCCTGTCTCATCTTTTTCCTTTTCCCTGGCATTTGTCAGACCAATCTGAAGTTTGAAAGGAGTTTGCTCTTCCTTTAACTGGCTGCTAAACAAATATTGGTGCTTTTGTCTCGTGTGTGGTTTTGGCATCAGTTCCAGGTTTGGGGAACAATCAAAAAGGGTCTAGATTCAGGGCAGAGGCAGTTCTTTCTTGGCAAATTTGGAATGGAAAGTCTTTCATGTGGGTCATGCTTTTGTAGGTGAGTTTTAGCTCCAGCTTCTTCTGTTGTGGGGACCCTGCAGCAGATTTGCATGAGGTTTTGCTGTCACCAAAAGAAATGTACTAAACAGAGCAGATTGAAATTGTTTAAAAATGTGACTGCTGACGAACTTCTCCAGCACATTAGACTTTTGTGAATGCAGACTTCTCTGAACACTTGTGCTGTGTGTGTGTGTGTGCCTGTGTCTGCTCTGTGAGCTGTCACCCTGCAGCTGTACCAACATTTCAAAGCCTAAACCTGGAGCTCTCTGTTGTCCACACTCCAGTGAAACAGAAAATAAAAATGTCATATGTAGAAAACCAACTGAATAGAAACAGAACTGGCACCTTTTTCCCCTGGGTCATTAAAAATTATCTGAATCTACCATACTTCTGAAGATGAGATTGTTTATATTCATGGGTATTTGCATGTAGGTAGGTGGTTCATTTTAGGCACAGATACCTGGAAAATCTCTCCTCTTTTCCCCCAAGGCACTCTCCATGTATGTCAGGAAAAGATGCCTCTGCTGAACATGAATGAAGCAGCATCAAATAAACTGTAGAGATGTTGAAGATTGGTACTGAGACAAACCCCAAAAATATTTAATTTTTGTGCATAAGACATTTCAGGACTGTGATTGCTGTGAATTGTGGTCATTCCTTGTTGTGTGCATGAGATGGTGAAGGGTGTATCCACATCAAATAGCTGAGGTAGGATGAGCCTATGATCCATGTCAGATCCAGGCAGCTCTAATTCACATTCTTCCTCTTCATTGTGTCATGTCTGCATCCAGCAGATATAACAAAATGAGAGGGTGCTTGTCTTGGCAAGGGTGTCAGAACTAGCATGGAAAAGGATGAGCTATGCACACTGCTGTGGCATCTAAGCATAGACAAATGGAATTTTCTTGTTTTGGAAGTGGTGCCAGATGCCATGATGATCTAGTTTTGCTTGGACAGGGCTGTACAGAGGTAGGCAAAGTTTGCTGGGAAGTATTCTGGGAAATCTATACTGTGGAAGTAAAATCTATACATGGGCCATTGCATCTGCTGTCACCTGACTTGTAGAAGCAAGCCCTCAGCTTAGGGCAAGAGGCTGAGGCAGCTCCCTGTGACCGGAGTAATTTTACTGCTGTCTCACCACTGTTTCAAATTCTGTCCCATTTCTTAAATTCCTAACTCTCACATTTCGCTTCCAAGCAGTAAGCTGTATGAAAATCCTTCCTAAACAGAGTGGGGAATGTTGCAGGTGCTGGAATTTGCCCGATAGTGTGTTGTACAATTTGACTTTCTTCCTGGTATTTTATTCATGGCTGCAATTTCTTCCTTTTAGCCAAGCTGTAGATGAGAGGAAGAATGAACAAGATGGTTGAGTTAAATATAGCACCGGGGCTGAAACATAACAGACTGTCCAGAGCTCCAGTCATAAAAGAAGAAAGAAATTACTTCAGAGAGGATTAAGCACTCTCTTGCTGTAGAAGTTGTACGTGATGTCAAAGAGTGGAGAGTACTGAACAGCATGCTAGGAAAAGGAAAATCCTGGGATGCTGACCCAGAAAATTAACATGCTGCTCCGTGGTTAGCTCAAAATGGAAGAGGAGTTTCACGACTCTTTTCCCTGAGCTGGTGACAGCTGTGACAAAGCCATACCATGGAGTTACAACTCCAGCTTCATCCTCAGTGTGTGTGTGCGTGTGCCTGTGGGTAAGAAAAAGTCATGTTTTTGTACAGCTGCAGAGGTGTCCTAGAGTGAGTGAGCTACAGGCTGAACACACGGTGGACTGCACTGATGCAAGAAATTTGGCCAGGTCCCCTCCCACCCTGTGAATCCCTGCTCACTCTTCCAGGATTAATTTTCTCAAGCCAGCTCTGTACCTCCTAATATTAGGAGGTATGAGAAAATTATTCCTGGAAGTATACACGTAACCCTGAAATGGAGAGAATGTGTCTGGATGCTGTCCCTGAGCCTTTGTGGAGGCAGGGGTCTGCAGACTGGCTATGGACAATCTGTGTGGGCACTCTGTGTGGCCACCTCAGGTTCTGCAGCTCCAAGACCTGGCTCACCACTCCCTAGCGATGCTGGCAATACTGAACTTTCCAAATACAAAAATAAGAGCTGGACTGCACCAAAGCTTCTTCCAGGGCAAAGGGAGAGGCAGGCAAAGGAGGCAGAGCTGGGTTTAGAGCTGGCAGTCTGAGGTGCAGTGGCTGTGTCTTGTGGGTGCCACACCTCTGTCCCCTGAGCATCCCCTCACTTGCCACAGCATTAGGCAGGCTACCTTCAGGACAGTGGCACAGGATGTGGGACCACTGCAGCTCTGCAAAAGTGCAGGTGCTTTGTCTCCTGAAATTGTGAGTAGAAAAAGATACAAAATAGTGGCTGCACTGCTTGTGCTGGGAGCTGTGCAGCCGTGAGGGACATGATGTGATAGGGGCAGGACGTGCTCAGGATTGCTGGGTTAGTGATGGAAGAGATCTTCCTCGGTGGCCAGCTGTGAGAAAACAGTGGAAATAGTTTCCAAACCCTTGCAAATGAAACAACCCTGGGTTTTGGAGAGGTGACAGGAACTCAGTCACCTTGTTTGGTCAAACAAAGGGTGTGGGCTGAAGCAGGAGAGGAGCGAGTTCTCTTTTCCTTCGCTGTGAAAAGCTTTGCTTTGTTTTTAGTATCACTGTTAAATTGTGCTGTGATGAATGCAAGAGGGTTCCTGCGGTGAAAATCCAACCGTCCCCTCCCCACCATGGTGATAGGTGCTGTGTAAAGGCTTAGAATTTTTTATTGCAGAGACATACTGGGAATTGGGTAGCTACAAAGAAGAAAATGTTAGATCAGCAAGGAATCTGCTCACTCTGCTGCCTCCCTCTCTCTCTACATGAATATAAGGGCCCCTTCTGTGAAGAGAGGATTTAAAGAAAATTGGACCTTGAGAGCAGAACCATTCATCTGCTATCATTTTTTTATTAAACAACCTCATAATACTGATGATTAGGAAAATATTTCATTGAAATACATCCAACACCTTTCTCTGTAAAGAAATTGCTATGGTAAAATGCTGTTTATGCTGAACAAATACCAAAATCATCATAAGACCTATTGAACAATTTAACCCCACACATCCACTAACTTCCAGAAAACAATTCCCCTTCAATATTTGCCTTTTATAGGGAGAAAGAAATGCTGGACACTGGTTTAATTTCAGTTTGTATATCTCCAGATCTACACAAAAGGCATTAGCTCACTAAGTTTTGTGCCTTTTATTAGGAATGACTTACTGAAAAAGAATGTGTTTCACTTTTAGTGACCCTGAGCACTAGGAACGGATGAAGAATTGATTTTTTGGTTTGCTGAGGGAACTAGGAATGTGTGACGAAAATGCTTGTGGGTTGATCCCCTCAACTTTTTTCATCTTCCCACAGAAGTGTAAAATAAAAAAGCCAAAAAGGATTGCGTTGGCCCAAGCATTTCTTTGACATAGAACACAATATGTTGTTCAGAAAATGTGAAAATGAAAGGCTTGGAATGCTTTCACCAGAAAAAAACCATGTCAGCTCCTACTGCTGGGAATGAGTAAGGTCAGATCCCCTGCTCACCTCCTCCTGAACCTCTTGTGTTGGAGCAAACCAGCAGTACCTTCAAACAAAACAAGAAACTACCGTATAGTGCAATAAAGAGAATTTCTTGTGCTTGTCTCTAGTGATTCACCTGAATTTTACAAAGGAGCAATAGTGCCAGCAACAACAAAACCCCTTTGCCAGAATTTCCAGTGGCAAAAGCTTTGACAAAAAAATGGAAATTGCACCCATAATACCATTTTTCCCAGATTGCTTCAGTTTTTATTTGAGAAAAAATATGGGAAAAGTGTTTTGCAGCTACTAAACCCTAAGCTTTTGTGTCTTAAATTAAAAAAAAAAAAATCAATCTTTGAGTTTTTCAGTGCAACTTCAAAAATGCTCAAACATTTTTAAACAGAGAAAGGAAAAAGGTTTGACTCATTCTCAAGTACTTCTCTAAACCAAGTCACATCTCTGCAGATTTTTAAATGCACTGTGGTCACAGACCCCAGCTTCTTGTGGGTTTGTACTCACAGAATTCATCACAGGCTCTTATTTGCTTTCAGCTTAGAAAGGGTGATACAACTGCACATGAAGCTTTTGTACTGGCTCTCAGATGAGCTGGAACATTTTATACCACTTTCTGGTCTGTTTTCCAGCCCTGTGACAAATAAATAAACTCTTTGATGTTACCAGCTGAAAGCCTAATTGTTCCTATAATGATTCTTTGTTAAGTTACCTCTTTGCTCCTTGCCTGTGAAGATGTTTTCCATTGCCTGGGTTCAAGATGTTCTCTGAAAGGCCATTAAGTGTTACAATTATGTGACACATTTGAGGACATTTTTCATAAAAGTCTTTGGAAACTTTGAATCTTGGTTATTAAAAGGTGTTGCAAACAAGTGTCTTGAAAGCCAAGCAAGATAAACTCGAGAGTTTCACTGGAATGAAGCTGCTCTATTTTAAGAGCTCTGTTTAACTGTTCTTGTGTACTGTCCATTCTGGTAATTTTGGGGAGGGAGTGCTATTAATTGGAGAGGCATGACTAGAGAATGGCTTTCTTTGCAAGAGCAAACCACTCAAAAGGGGAAGCCTTGTTTGCTGCAGGGACATGATCTCTTACATAGTCCAGCATGTTCTGGCTGGGTCCAACCTGGGCCCTCCCCAGCTCCTGAACCTTTGTCCTTCTCCCATGGAATCAGACGACCCTAAAAGCTCTTGCTTGCTTAGGGGCAAGACGTGACCTCTTCATTTTCCCTCTGCAGAGCACAGGAAGCATAACTTCCCACCTCTCATTTACAGGGATTGCTTGCTGAGTTCTACCATGTTATTCCAACAACAGTAAATTTGTTTGAGCCTACTTGGCTCTTTCCAACAGTTGAATTTCTTTTTCTCTAGTCTCCCTTCTTCCCCAAAGCTAATTCCCCATCTGTGTTTGTTTAGCCCTATTAATACAGCTCTGACACAGAAGTGGCCATTGTATGATATTATTTATGCTGTTCCATTTGCAGGAAGAATATCTTGTTTCAGTTCAAACTCATAGGTCAAATTTTCTAGTCCCTCTTTATTTATTTATTATATGGAAAACTGCAATGTTCAGCTCTGGGCCATTCTCTACCTTTTGCCCCACCCCTTCATAACTGTTTAAAGCTGTATGATTCTTCCTATTGCTCCTTGATGTGTTCTCCTATGTTTGCACTTCCTTTTGTTAGTGTTGGGGCATGAAAGAACACAATGAAACACTAAATAATATGAGGTCACGGAGTCAGCCAATGGAATTGTTTAAAAGTAAACAGAGAAAATGAGTGTAAACCATCTGCAAAAGGACCAGAGGCTGGGAACTGACAGGGCTTTTAGGCATTAGGGAAGGGTGGCCTTCCAACAGATGCAACAGACTTAACTCGTTGAAGGAGAGAGTTTGATCAATTTATGTGCCATTTTACATGGAAGAGCTATTTGTGATGGCAGGAGTGAGTCTTAGCAAGCTAGAAGGTCTCTCCCAGCCCTAACAGCTTTTCCTTAGGGAGGAAACATCCAGTTCCCTGTCTGACCCACTCCTGCTTGCTTCCCTTGCCTCAGCGGATTGGAAAGCTCTATTTCCATGCTGTGGGAGAAGTTGGTCAGCAGCATAGGTGGCCATGTACCTCTTTCTGGAGGTATGTTTGGGCCAGGGGGAGGTGACTGCTTGGCAGGATGGTCAGTGGAGTTGCTTGAGGTACCAAGACATTCCAATTCTCGTGGCACCTGCCAGAAAAGGCTGGCTATTTTGGAGAAAAGCCTTTGAAATAGGAGTCTGAATGGGCAGGTTGAATTACATCCTCAGGTTTAGGATCTGTGTTGAACAATAGACCAGGCTGCTCATGAAAATAAGCCATTCCCTCCAGGTTAGGCTTTGCAAGCAAACATCCAGCTTGATTTGTTAACAGCACAAAGTGCCTAAGGGAGTGCAGAGCAGCTTATTTCTCTGAAGGCAAGGAAGAGCATGATTGAGTACAGGACATTTATCATCTGGCCTAGATGTAGAGCATCATGAGTGAAAAGGGAATACATGCCAAGGGGTTAGTAAATTCTGGGTAGACAATCTCCAGGCTGTTCAGCTGCCTGAGGTGCATCAAATAAAGGTCTGATAGCACTTGCTCCTTCTGAACACAACAGCTCCTCTGGCTGTTGGGAGAGCTGAGCCCATTCCATTGTGCTGCCAGAGGGGTTGTGCCTCTTCCCCTCTTCTGGCATCCTCGTTCATGTTCTTGTCCCTTGGCCTCATCCTGGCTGTGGCACTGGAAGCTTCTCTTGGTTTTGTCCCCCAGATTTGATATCTGCCTGCTTAGGGTGTGGAATCAGCTGGAAGGAGGCTGGGGGTTAATATAAGGGCCAGCCCTGAGAAAAAAGGGGCAGGAATGTACAGACCTAAACTGGGGAGGAGAGGTGGAATGAGGAGCAGGGCTGCCTGGATTAGCAGGCAGCCAATTGCTGGATCAGCTCAGCTGACTGTGCCCTCAGCCCATGAACAGTAACTGCACCTCAGGTTTGTGGGGATCATGCTGGGGAGGGAGCTGAGCTGGCACAGGGTGCCAGATACCCCTGGCACTGCCCAGCTGTGCCTTTTGTTAGGAGTGTTAAAAGCATTTCAGCCGAAGAAGAAAGTGGTGAGGCAAGACAAAGATGGAATCCATTCTGAAGGAGAGACCCTGCCATCTCATAGAAAAACCCTGGCATCACATGCCCTGGTGGAGACTTCAGGTTGGCCTAATTTAATGAAATATTCATGTTGTGGTTTTCCCAACTCCTACTGCGAGAGCAGCTGACATCGATCACCAAAAGCCTTCGACAGAGAAAATTGCCCTTGTTGAGCTTTGATCTATTTCAACATCCCCCTTGACAGCATCTTTTCACACCTTCATAGATCTGTACATTTACTCCCATTATTTGGTTCCAGGAGCTGCTGAAGTTCAGGTGTCTCTCAAGAAGCCTGTGCAGGCACGTGTTGATTTGGACACAGAGCACATCCCCATAGAGCCAGCGTGCAGCATCCTTTGACAATTTTGATATGACATGCATTAACATGTCATGGCATCTTTTGCACAGCTGACAAGTGTGGCACTTTTTACGAGCTAAAAAAGGCAGTCATGAAATCCTGCATCATATTGCTGGCTCTCTGCTATCTTGTCAGCATTGTCCTCCCTTGCTATGCAGAATCAAATTGTGTGCCTGCAGAATTTGATAAACTCTAGCACTTCACACATCTGCAACAGGCTAACTTGATTACAATAGTTTAATTCTTCTCGATATCAATGAACTCCATGCACAGTAAGATTAATTATTGCTGTCACTTTGTCAGCTTCGTAATAGGAAAACATAGATTCTGAATGACAGATGCAAATTTGTTGGGAGGAGTGAGTTCACCCTACCTGCTCCCCAGGCAGGGAGAAAACCTGCAAAAGGTAAGCTGACCTGGGGAGGGATGTGCAGGCTGGAGCTGGGATTATCACTTGCTCTTAGATGTGCTATAGATGTGCTTGTTAGTATCTAAACCAATGCCTGTCACCCCACCAGAGCATCTCACAATTACATTTGCCCAGGCAGCCTAATTTTATTTGCAGGTATGTGATGGTGAGGATGGAAACTAGGTGCTGCCAAATGTTTGTCTTCAGGAGACTGTGCTATGTATTTGCCTCTCTTTATCTCTTTATAGTGATCGTCTCTGGTCAGAGTGGGTATGAAATGCCACCAGATCAGAGCAGCAATGATTTCCACTTGCTCTGTGCTGCTATAAATGACTACCCAGGAAAGCTGGACTGAAAAGCTGCCTCCTGCTGCTGCAGAGGTGACAGACATAGCTGTTATTTTTGCTTTGTTATTGTGCGCTGGCATTCTCAACTGCAAAAGTTGAGTTATGGATTGGTATTTAATACTCCACATTCATACTGGTATGAGGGACTTCAGTTATCTTACTGAATGGGTAATGCTGGATGCTGGAGCATCCAAAAGCTGCTCTAACCAGTCCAGGGTGTGGAAGGCTCTGAATCAGGGAGTAGTGGCCACCTCTTTACCCTCCCAACTTCATCCTTGGAATAGGGAACGGAGCAGAGCTTGGAGCAGGGAAGAAATGTGCTTGTTTTGGGGGCTGAGTTTGGTAAAGTGAACCTTCTGGGACTACAGCTGGAAAAGGCACAGGCTGGTATTTCATGACATGAAGTGTGGTTTTCTGAATGGATCTGGTCTTTCTGGGCGTGTTTCTCCTCATTTGCTGGGCCTGCTGCACCTGCACAAAGTTGGACCAGATGATCACTGTAGGTCCCTTCCAACTGAAATGTTCTGTTCCACATCAGTGAAGCACTAAGGATCCTGTTTTATCTTGAAGCAACAGGGTGCTGCAGTCTTCCCTGCCCAATGACACCAGCAGGAGAAATGATGCAGTGTGCATAATTCCTGTTTCATTTCCTTTATACACAGTGCATATATCACTGTGGTGGCAGCTGGGCCATTAAGGACTACCCAAGAGCTGCCTCCAATATATCACACACATGAAAGGATGATATTATGAGGGCTTTAATGTCATATGATGATCCCCTGAAATTGTTTGTCAGCCTCCTGTTTTGGACTGGTCTGAGGTTAAAGCCTGCTGCTGATGGCTATACCTGCCACACAGTGTAATTCACACAGTCCTTCTCTTCAGAGTTTACTACCTGGAGTCATCTACTTAGGGAAAGTGAATGATGACAAACTACAGGAATATATTTAACCTTAACTGTTATTAAATGATAGCTCTTCTCACTGCTTCAGCTGTCAGTGATCAAATAGATACTTGCTAATGACTTCTGCTTTTAAATTATGTGTTGAAACTCCTGAAATTCATCAGAGGCAGTCATGCTAACATTTTTATAGCAGTGAAAAAGGACAGCTAGGGTTGGAGGAGGGGAGTAATCACTTGCAAATCATTTAGCACAACAGCTCACTAAAAACCCCACATTCCTGCCCAAGAACTGTGCTATGGGCTGTGAATCCTAGAGCTCAAGGAGGGGGTTTTAGTGAGTTGTGGCTTTAGAATGAGCAGAAAGGACTGTCCTGTCATCAGTGCCAGCCAGGGTAACCTGATGTCAGCACAAACAGTTCCTTAGATTTACAAGGTTTTTTTTCTCTTCCTGTACCTATGCAGTCCTCGAGCAGTGCACTCAGGGCATGGGGATTGGGTCAGCCACGTCTCTTCTGCCTCCCCTTTGAAGACAAATTGTCTCGCATGGGGGACAGGCAAGACTTGAACTGGCAGCATTGCTCTGCTCGAGGTACCAGAGCACTAGGTGTGCTGAAGGGCAGGGGTTAAAGCTTTCTTGGTATTCCTCGAAGTTTCATTTTATTTTGGCATTAATGACTCTCTTACAATCCTGTCTGCAAGCCCCAAAGCAAGATGTCCTTCCCTGGAGGAAGCTGGTATAGGAAAGGAGGAGATGGCACTTCCAGTGGTAGCTGACAATCCTGTGCAGTTGAGACCCTCACCACGGGGTTTTTTGAAGGCTCACAGCCCTCAGACATTGCCTGACCTTTGGCCTCACTCTTATCCATTCACAAACCAGGAGTTAGCAAACACCATCTGCACATTTTTTTCTGTGCTTTTATGGCTAGGTGGCAAAAACGTCCTTCTGGTAGTGCTGTTTATTCAAAAAAATAGCATAATATTTTTATTTCAAATAATTTGAATTACTCAAACCTACAACCTTGCCCCATCCTTTGCTAAAATTGACACCAGATAATTTTGCAATGGGGCTGTCTATCAAATGTAAACCCAGTAGAGAGACCCCTCGTCTCATTTCTCCAAAGCTACAGAAGACTCATTTTCACTTTTGATTCAGGCTGGCCTTGAATAGGTGACCTATCTGAATGGGAAGGACTTTTCCAGTTGCTTCAATTGCTCACTTTACAGTAATTTTGATCTTGATTCCTTTGATGTATTTCTACTGCTAACCTTTTTAAAATGACACATAATTCAGTGTTCTTCTCAAATGCCTTGCCTATACTGAGAAGCACCTTGATACAAATCAGCCATTGTTGTATTAGGGAGAGGTTCAAAGCAATGCTTGATACTGCAGGGCAAGCTAATGGCTCAAAACCAGAATCACTACAAAGTGTAGATGTCTTTTTTTTTTTAATCTTTTTTTTTTCCCTCTCTGCTCAAAAAAATCACATAAAGTATATTCTCAGTAGTCAAGCATACAGGAGGGGGAGGAGGTATTTATCACAGCAGCTTGAGTGCTGGAAAGGGACCATTTCAAAAGGACAGAGGATAAAAAGCCATGAATCAATATTGCTATGCGCCTTCTGCTGCTGTTTATTTGAATCCATTTGTTTTGCTGACATATTTCCCATGTGGCTGGAAATGCTATTTCCTTTGATAGCATCAGCAATTGATGTGTTGCGTTTGCTGTACAGCGAGGTGCATCACAGGCAAAAGGATGTTACTCTGCTCTAACTCTGCTTTCAGAATAAACGGCATGTTTCACCTTTATCTCCCAGCCCTGCAGCCCTGTGTGTGATGGGCACTGGGTTCTAGCAGGGAATGAGCTGACAGACAGAACAAATTGCTGTTGACCAAGGGCACAACGTTATTTTTGTTGCATGAGAGCTCCGGGATTCCGTGTGATACAAGTTCTCCTGGAGTGAAGGCCACCGAGGTCTGGCAGCTCTGCTGCTGACACTGGGCACCAGGCAGTGGTGGGGGGATGATCACTGGAGAGAACTTCTAGAAGGTTTTGAAGCTGGAAGAGACCACTTCATCAGAAGCCAGAGTGTTCATTGGGGGGGTGATGCTGGTTACAGAGTCCACTGCTTCCTTCACTGGCCACATCTCCTGGTTATTTCCCTTCACTGTTGAAAACATACCCCTAACTCTAATAAACCTAATACAGTTTGCCATTTGCTGATTGCAGCGGTGTAACAAATGGTGTGTGTTTATTCAAAAGTTGTCTAAATCCACAAACTTAGAATGCAAAGAACTATAAAAGATAAAATATTTCACTGGGAACTGACTTGGTCACACTTCGAATTACGGAGAATTAATTTTTTTAATACCAGCTTTAGGCTGGTATTTTAACAAACCCACAGCTCCTATGAGAACATGCAGACATGTTTTGTTAAGCTGTAAACTAGTGTGATGTGTTGTGCAAAAGTAAGAGGAGAAAACTTCTATTTATCTGACTTCCTTTCAGTGCATGTTCTGAGAAGATGACACTTCTGCTGAAAACTTCCCACTCAGGCAGTAGTAATTTTAATGAATGGCATACCATTTTATGTCAAAA
Organism: Corvus brachyrhynchos; assembly: GCF_000691975.1. Taxonomy (NCBI): domain Eukaryota; kingdom Metazoa; phylum Chordata; class Aves; order Passeriformes; family Corvidae; genus Corvus; species Corvus brachyrhynchos. The sequence continues at coordinate 1,552,745 of NW_008246065.1, forward strand.
AGGCATCTTGGTCCCTGTCATCATTACTGGTGTATGGAAAAAGCAATTATATTCTCTTTCAAATTCAACAAGGGAAGAGCAGCTTTGCAATGAATCACAGAACTATTTATGTTTGCGGGGAGCACAGGGGAGAGTGGAGTGGCAATAGAAAACAGTTTCTGTGTTTTGCCTGCTTTCAGTGACCTAGAAAAAAGGTTTTTTTTAGCCTCTCCTTAGTTACCAGAATATCCATTTTTCTTTTTTTGTTTTGTTTTGTTCTCAAAGCCTGGCACCTGCAGGAGGTGATTTCTGAGCTCTTTGAGCATTGCATCAGTAAATGGGGAAGAGCACATTCTCTCTTTGTAAAAATGTGCAGTCTCCTATAGTTTTTCCTATTCAGGAGCTGCTCAAAGGGACATACCTTTCAAACATAATTCTTGCTATTCAGAAGGTGGTGCTGAACAAAGCTGAGGTTGGATACTGACCTCTTAAAGGGAATTCTTCCCTTTTCAACACAAAGCTGGTTGCATTCCAGCTCAGACAGGCTGCTGCTTCTGCTTTTTGAAAGATGAAGAAGTAGATAACAGCATAAAGAGACTTGAACTGCTGTGTGCCATTTGCCATTTACCTGAGTCTTACTGTGCACGTTCATACAGGAATTGTGAATCTCTGGCTTCAGAGCAGTGAGGGTGTGGAATCTGGCACGGCGAGGTTCAGCTTCAGGAGACTTCTCCCGTTGTCTGGATTGTTCCTTTTATCCTGTCCAACATCTGCTCAGTAAATTGTGCAGGGCAGAGATTTGCTGCCAGATTACTCTCTCCTCTGGTGCTTGGTACAGCAGAGCCCTGGGACTGGGCATGTGTTTCCAATAGACTCCTGCAACAGATGAGAAATGGCCTGAGTGCTGTAGTCCCTTCCACCAGTGTTGTTCCTACTGGATCAGGCTAAATTCCTTTAGGGCAATGTGGACAGCTAGAGACACTTCCTGGCAAGGTGCAGAGAAGGAAGAGCTTGTGCATAGCAGCATGGGTTCCCTGAGATCTTGTAATCAGCTTTCCTAAAAGGAAGGATGGTACATCAGTGCTAAATGGCAAACACAAGCCGTGGTACATCCTTCTCCTGACTGCCCAGAACTGCCACCTGCCCAAAGTGCCTTTGCTTTCAACCTGTGCAGCCAAGTTTTCTTCTGGTAAAAGCAGAGAATCAGGGGCAAGATGGAGAGGGAAAAGGGCTTGTTAGGCCTGAGCCTTATCTTCACAGAGCCAGCACGTGTAGGGGTTTCACACCCAGATCTGTGAACTAAGAAAAGTTCCAGGAACTCCTTACTTATCTGAAGTAAGTGTCCCAGACTGCTTGCAATGCAGGGTGTTTGGGAAAAGAATATGGAAGCTTTCACATTTATTTAGGTGGAGATTTTGAGTGTTTGGTTCCAAGGCAACTTCTAATTTTATGAATTTAAAAATCAGCAGCCAACTTGTCTCTGGCATCCAACCCATAAATCAGCAGCTTCAGTTCGTTGCAATGAGCTGAAGTTCCTTAAGCTTTTCAAGAGAGTTCACAAACACACTGAATTCTAAGCTCCAAGTCTTGAGGATGTAGCATTTTTTAGCAGTATCTGAAGTGTGTTCTCCTAAACCATATCTGACAGGTGAATGCAAGAGAGAAAATGTGGTTCCAGTGTGTATATTGAAAGCAGATGCAGCAGAATGAGTTCAGTGGCTCAGAAGGGGGCAGCTGTTGCAAAGCTTGACATAGAAGATAAATTACGAGGTGCTATTTCTGGCCTCTGGCAAAAAGAAAGGTGGGTGATGGAAGATTGACTTGAAAACAATCACTTTAAATGATTTTGGAATTGTATGAGCTGGAGATATGCTGCATTTCACTGATGGATGTGTTCAGAAGCTGACCTAATTCCCCTTATTATTGTCACATGGGCTTTTCTTTACCTGTTTCACTTACAGAAGAAACATTTAAAGAGAACTTAAAGTAATTGCTGTCTGTGAAAGTAATGCATATGACAGGCTACTTGCGACCTCTGTTATTTAAGTCAGTTATTTAAGATTACTAAGTATTTAATTTGCTTTGTCTAATTCTGTTAGTTCCTCCACAGTGATTTATTTATTTGGGGTTTTTGTTGTTTGTGTTTTCTTTTCTTTGTTTGTTTTTTTCACACACAAAAGTTAGCTTCTTCCATAAAGCAGCAGATAAAAGCTCACCAGTAATAATTCTTACTGTGCCTCATCAGAGAATGCATGAAGGAAAACTCTATGAAGGGTGGTTAGATTCAGCTGAGACTTTTTGCTGTAACAGTGGAGCAGCCTCTTTTCTGCTTTTCTTAATTATGCATTACAGCACTGAGTTTTGCAGTGAAATTTCCACATGCCTTAAGCCACACTAATGAATACGCATAAAGAGAAGTGATTTGTTTATTATTGTTCCCCGTCCCTTTTATTTACTGTAAATAAAGCTTATTCTGTTTCTATTTCCTCCTGCATTGTTTTCCATTCACTGTGTTGTTTTTTAGCACCTCCATGATGATTTTGATCCTGCGTGACATTTTCAGCTGATATTTATCAAAGAAATTGCAGCACTGAATTAAGCCTTTAAAAGCTTAATCCCTCTGTTCTAGACCTAGGCATGCGTCAAGCTGGTGGTGTTTGGAATTAGGAATGCTATACTGGCTCTGCTGCCGCCATAATTCTGCCAGCAAAAGTTGTCCTGGTAAAGATTTATGGCTTAGAAATTGTTGTCTAACAGCAAAACAGAATGGTTTTGAGCACATGAATATAAAAGAGTGTTTTCTTTGAATTCTGCTTTCACTTCAAGAGAGACATCTATGAAGCCAAGTGTATAGGTCTCTGATTTAGGAATAGAATCTGTCCTGGTGAATCAGTCTTGAAGCAGGGAAGGAGCAGCTTGCAAGAGGGTGTGGCAGAGAAACTGATCGACCTGAAGCGTAATCTGTTAATGCTACTTATTGCCATGGAAAAACCAAAGAACAGGATGGGATTTAATACTTTTTCTAACATCAGAAGATGGCATTTAAAAGGTGCTCTAGTCACAGACTCTTTGAAAAGCCTCATTCTTGTATTCTTATTTCCTGATAAGTTCTACCAGTTCTACAAATAGTTGACAGAACCAAAGGTGTGAATTTAAAATGTGGTACATATAAAAAACCTCCTAGGAATGCTTTTGCCTTTTCTTATCACTTTTCTGCTGATATGCTGCCAGGAATTCCATATTTATTTTTTCCTTCATTCTGGCATGAAGTCAGAATTAGTCTTCAATAATGCTCGTCAATGTTCTTGCTAGTTCATTGCTTCCTCTTATTACACAGTGTTATATGTGTCATTTGCATCTAAATTCCTGCAGTCTGTGGCAAATTTGGGACAAATCTGCTATTAGAAATAAAAAATTTGAAGCATAATTTTGATGGGAAATTTGAAGCATAATTTTGTGGATTGATTCACTTCCCTACTGTTGTGATACAGCAGCTGGTCAGGGATCAAGACCCACTGTGGTGGGGGCTGTGGAAGAGAAAGGCGACGTCTGTCCCTCACATACCTCGCTATCAGACAGAGCTAATGAATGGATATGGACAGGGAGGGAGGCACCAGGACATATGAGCCACTCTGAGTCAGAGTTGCAGCAAACCCACAGCCTGACACTTAAGGATTTTATTGACGTAACGTCACAGGAGAATTATAAGGATAATGAGGATAGTTTCACAGATACTTATAGCTGCCTGGGAAAAAGCACAAAGGTGCCTAAGTGAGTGTTTTAACAAGTGGGAGATAAGGGCTTTTATCCTGAATGGATTAGAGGACAGAGTTGGTTTCCTGACACTTAATGAAAGACAAGAACTGGATCATAAAGAACCTTGAAAGTGCAGCTTCTGTTTGATGCAATGGAGAAGAGGGTCCAGAAACCCAAGAGGAGTCTGAGATGATTTAGTAACCTGGTTGGTTTGCTGGATAAAGGGGGGAAATAGCCACGTCTGTTGAGGGGAAGAGAAAAAACCAGGCCACTGTAACAAAGGAAAGAACCTGCTCAGGAGACCTGCACCTTTGGGGGAGTAAGAGAGTGTTAGAATCCTGACTTCAGAGAAATTCAGTCTTTCAGTGCTGACGGGCAATGATCTTCAAAAGCACACTGCATTTGACCTGAGGCCTTGGGAAAGGCTTCCCAAATTATGTGGTAGCACTGAGATTGTTACTGTGTAATTAAAAAGAGATTTGTTATGTCACTGGGTGGAATATGTAGAGATGTAGAAAATTAGGTTTATGGGATTTAGTAACAAGATGGAGGATTTTGGATGTGGGTTTGTTCTTCTTCTTTCCTCCTTCCTCTTCACAAATCTGGGTGTTCTTTTATTGGTTCAAAAAACCCGCAGTGCAGAACATGAATAATTAGTTATTGGATTATAAGTAAAAATAAATTAGTTGGCATTCCATAATTGGATAGATTGGACTTTAAATGGCCTTGGAAGTTAGAACTCGGGACCATTTTCTACCTTGTTAACCTAAGAGGCATATTCCATACAGCTGTGCTATAGATAAGAAATAATAAACATCAATTAGAAGAAGAACCCTGGCGTCTCCTGCATTTAAATCTGAACTCTGAGTAGTACAAGAACTCGTGAATCAGAGGCAAAACGACAAATAGAGAACTTAACAAGAGAGGGTGGATGCCAAAATGCTACCTGAAGCAGTTTTCAAGAAGGGCAGGATGTGGGACACGAAGGCCCAGGCCAGGGCAGCAGCCAGGTGGAGTGGTGGGACTGTGCCCAGGGAAGAGAAGGGAAGGAGATAAGGTTGTGAGTCCAGAGGGAGAGTTAAAGACATCTTTGAGGTTTTTGATATGCTGAGGTTGTATTGCTGCCAGAAAGGAAGGGAGGAGAGAAAGTGAAGCCAGGGACACAAACACAACATGGGCGGGGGAGGAGAGGCTGAAGGGAAGAAATAACTGAAGAAGTAGGAACAAAATTAGAGAGTACTGAGCAAAGAAGCCAGACGAGACAAGATTGTGGGTGGTGAATGATGCCACAGCTCTGGGCAGACTGAAGAGGATGAGGCTGAAGCGCTGATAGAGAAGTTTGATTAAGATAAGGCCACTTGCTGTGCTGGGAAGAGCAATAATCGTGAGGGCTAGAGGCGACACTGTGTGCCTTTGATCCTTGAATAACAACACATAAAACCCCCTTGCATTTGTTATTTCTGTGTTTAACTGTCTCTAAAACCTCTTTTATTCGTGTAATTCCTTTCACCCCAAAGTATTTTACAGAGGACACTAGTTTTGGCCTGCAGAGATTTGGGAGTGAACCAGAGCAGGTGTCAATTCTGGACGATGCAAAATGGAAAGTGGGAAGCAGCAGCAGGTCCCACAGAATACATGGGTGTACCTTCCTTTGAGAGTATTAAGTTGAAAGCAGATGAAAAAACCTCTTTTAAAAAATTAAAAATGAAAAATAATTCTCTTTACAACCTTCCCCACTTTGACAGCTTATGGGGAAAAAAAGTTTTAATGGACCAGTATCTCCTCCCTTATAACCATGGAAATAAAACAGTCTGGTTTAAAACTGAAGGCATGATGAATTCATGCATTATCTTCCAGCAGGAGGAACTGTGGATGCTATTTTTCCATTTTCTGAGAAAATACAAATAATGAGGAAGTCGATATCCAGTATCTGATACAAAACAAAGACTGGGCGCGCACTCTTCTGTTGCTGCACGATGGTAGCTCACGCCAGCCCAGATAAGTGCTGTGCAAATTATTTTCCAGAATGCCTTAGATGTGAAACCCAGTGAAAGATGTGATGAAGAAAGCTTTCCTGTCTGATTAAACAGCCCTAGAAAGGCCTATTTTTGAAATAGCAAGAGAACTGCTGCTTAACCCTTAAAAACATTGTGAAAGACAGTAATCAGCAGCAGGGCTCTGCACGGTAAGGCAGCAAAACATTGCTCTGTAAGGAAGGCGCTACTTGTTCTCCTTTATGTATGGTTTTCATTTGTGCAGTGATTCTTCCTCCCCACCCCAGGCTCCCTTCCCACATTTCCCCCTGAGAAACTCACTTGTGGCTACCAGAACTATATTCTAGGCCTTCCAGTAATCTGCTGCTCACTCCTGGTGAGGATGTATCGCACCCACAGAGCCGTTATTCAAGCAAATCCCTGACTTACATTATCACTATTTATCAGTTTTCCTGTGTTATTGCTCAGAAAACCTTTTCTCCTCTGTGTTCAGCCCTGCAGATGACTGGCTCCACCTCTAGGCCAATTACAGTTGGCTCTACAGGGTGAGAGCTGCTTATGCTCAGGTTTTTATTTTCATTTTGGAGAAATCAAACCAGAATGTTTTGTTGCATCGATGGATCTCAGTCACAGGCACATTTCTATTGTTACACTTACCTGATTAAAGTCTAGGAGGAAGGAAAGTTTTCACTCTATTCACTCTTATCATGAAAAACTCCCAAATATTTCCTAAACTTCTTACGTAAATATGTTGATAATGTCCCTTTAAAAAAAACGATCCTCACTACTGAGAGGATACTGTTGGCATCAGGTAATATCAAAATACTTTTCCCTTTTCACTTTTCACTTTTTTTTTTTTTTCAAATGACAAAAGTTCTCATGCTTTTATACCCAACACATTTTTATATTTGCATTCTCTGCTAAAAAGCTGGAAAAGGAAACATGGGTTTAAGACTAAAGCTCAAAAGCTTTGGGAGATTCTCTGAAAATGTCACTTAGCGCATACTTTTATGTACTTTATTTTACTGGAACCAAAGTTTCCATGGACTCTCACATACACTCTGAATACATTCTGAGAAAGAAATTAAATACTTAATGACAAAATAAACAAAATCTGCTCTGGGAAGTCTATAGAGTTTGCTTTTTGCTTTTAGTCAAGAAGCACTTATTTGATAAATGGGGTGCTTTTAGAGATCTTAAAAGAGATTGCACACCCCAGTGGAGGCGGAGGCTCAGCACAAGATTACTGGGAGATAATGGAGCAAGTCAAATGGGAAAACATGATGAAACAGCAGAAAATTTACATGCTGTTTTGCTTCTTCCTTTTGCATTAATAAAACTGGGGCTTTTGTGTTTATTTCCAAACGTTGCCTGTTGCTGGATGTGCCCACGTGCTGGATGACCTTCCCAATCCCGTGGTCCCAGCTGTGGACAGCTAATGCCAGGCTGGGAAACAGCACTGAGGAAACAGCCTGGGCAGCTCCAGCTGCCTGGTTCTGTAAGGGACTGAACACATTTTCAGAGAGTCTTTTCTGTCGCTTGCCCTGGCCCAATGTCACCCAAATAAATGAGACTGGCTGACCAAAGGCCCAAAAACCAGCCAAAACGAGGTTATTAATGAATAGCAGAAAATATATTTTATTATTTAACAGGAACTCCCCTTGATATTGGCTTATGGGACAGAATAGTCTGGTCATGCCTGTAGTTAGAAGGATTAACCCATATCGCATGCCACAGAAATGCTTGTAGTGCAAGCAATTTTTGCTTTATGCTAAAAGAATTGGGCTTTGTCTTGGTGCTGTAAAACCAAACCCAGATGAGCAAAATACATGTCCTGTTTTACAGGGTACACATGCCACCCACCCTGCAGCCCTCAGGGCTGGGCTTAGGACACTTTTATGTGCCTGAGTGATGTGACAGAGCATCCAGAGTGTGCTCAGCTGTGGCTCTGGCCCAGGGAACACGGCTGTGCAGGGCTGGCTTGTCTCCTGTTCCCATGGGCCAAATACTGAGCTATTCTCATATGCAGGAACTCAGTGACAGAGACCTTGAGATAATCCTGTTAAATAATTTATGAGGGAGGAACATGTCAGGACGTGGCAGAGAAAGGTGACAGGACATACACAACACAGGGCAGGTATGGAGCAAACCTTAAGCTCTGACCTTAAACAGAGCTTGTGGATAAAAGGGCACTACTTTTATGGGAAGCTAGGTGAGGCTGGTCTTGTTAATTATAGCAAATTAGTGTACTCAGGACCCTCACACCAGGCACAGATGATGCAGGGAATTGGAGCAATAGTGGGGGAAACTGGAAAAATTTCAGTGCATATACTCCTGTAATCATTGTGCCCTTAATATCTTGGTGGTGAGAGCATTCAGACAGAGAAAGGGGAGCTGGTTTGAAAATGCATTTGTGTTTTAAACATTTTCACACAGTTCTGGGTTCTGTCCTCTTTGTAAGGCTGAGAAGTAGAATACAGCCTTGCTGAAGGACAGAAGCAGAGACACGCTTAAGCCTTGTGTAAAACTATCCCATGTACCCTAAATGCAAATGATCAAGCTGACTTTTTGCGTATGCACCCAGGGGTACCAGGAGCAGACCATGGTGCGACTCCTTTGCTCATTTCAGGAGAATATGAGCTGATTTGACTCTGTATTTTTGCTGTGCCCTGCAAAGCAGCTGTATGGGACAGCACACGGAAAGAACAGACATCTCTGGAGTGCCCATGTTCGGCTTTGATCAGCAGCTCACATCTACCCTGCTGTTCTCTGCCTGTTCCTTGCCTGCTCCCTAGCTGTGCACTTCTCTTCCCCACCAAAGGCACTCTGCTGGCACCTGGCAAGAGCACGCTCCTGCTGTCTTGGTGGGAATTAGCTGGAATTTCCTTTGTTCACAATAGACCTTCTGCCTGTGGAGGATGGCAAGGATTGTTCCTCTTGAGGCAGGTGATTTCTGCTTGTGCTGTGACACCTTCCACCGAACTCAGAAACTGATGCTTCAGGTAAAACGTGTGAACAGCCTTTATTTCCCAAGGACTAACCACATAAACTGTGTTTTTTTGGTTTTTTCCCCCCTAGGCAGAGACCAACTGAGACATTGTGATACAATGCAAGAGACTGTATATAGTTAGTGTGCATAGATTATATATAGTCATGAAACACTAAGGGTGGTCTCTCCATCCTTTAACTGGCACGTTTTCAAGAAGACTTTACACTGATCATCTTGCCCAAAGTAGGAGTTGCTATTGAAAGGGGTATGCCACAAATTGCCAGACTGCAGAGGGCCTATCGGTTCCCTGTGCCTGAGCAAATCATCAATTGTCAAAATATGTCTCAAAAATAACGAGCACCTAAACCTCCTTTTAGGTTTATCTGCTCTCTGCCAGCACTCAGCAAGGGGCTGTCTTATTAAGCATTGAAAGAGCTGTGTTGCATGCTCCTCCTGACACACTGCTATTTAAGGCTCTGCTTAGCATTAATTTTTCTTTCTTGTCGGAATTATTTTCTCTTTTTATTTGGTTTTTAGAACCAGAGCAATAAATCTGAAAAGCATTTTACATGCTGTGTTAGGGCTTGATTGAAACCCCCTTGAAATCAATGAATGCTTTCCTACTGACTGCAGTGGAACTGGTGCTTGGGAAATAACGAAGAAGTGTCTATTAAAATAAGGATTGTATCCATGTCATAATGTTTATTACCAATAGTGGGAAATAAACCAAAACATGCATGTCTTTTCCCAACATGCCTCATATATCATTTAACTGCTACCTATATACACCCAGCTGGGACACAGAGTGCAGAAACAGCTCTCCTGGGGTACTTAACAATTCTGCTTTATAAACACAAATAGATGAGAAAAACAAAATCCCCTTATCTGATTGATAGAAATGTTCATATAAAATTGAAATTTTGCAAGAGGAAACATCCAGCATTATGCAAGAGGAAACATGCAGTCTGCTTCTGAGAACCTGGAAGGAAAAGCTTCCTTGTAGTCTCATTTCTGTGAAGATCTGTGTAGAAAATATCTCTTTAATGCCTCACACTTTCCATGGATGGGTACTCTTAGGAAATCTCGATCTTCCTTTCTAATTTGTAGCAAAGCTTGTGGCTGCGACCTGGTTAACAAAAGTTGTGAGCCAAAAAAAAAAAAAAAGAAGAGAAAAAAATATGATGAAGATGTAACAAAGGCTTGTAATACTTGTCTGGGTAATTACATACAGATCCAGGAGGCTGAAATGAAAGTGTGACATCTGCATGTTACTTTGTCATCAAAATTGCTGCAGTCTACTGATGAGCTAGTTACAATAGAGACAAGTCTCAAGTCTCCGAGGATGTTACAGAGATGTGAGGATCCTCAGGTCTTGACAGAACTGCATTTTTATGTGGTATTCTCAGCTATTAGCGAAAATAATTATAGTTGTGGTATTTCAAAATGTAACTTCGCCGAGAAAGTATTTAAAGCCTGAGTCGAATTTTCGCACGCTGATGAGGAAAAAAGGAAACGGCACAGAGAAGTCTGCGTGCAAAAACAAGGGCTGCTGCAGTGATGAACAATTTGATAGTGCCTTTATCAGCGTGCAGGCGTATTTTGAATAGCATGAGCCCTGGATGACTGTTGCAGCTTGTCATTTGCCTTATGGGAGGCAAGAAAGGGCTTCTTGTTTGATTGGTAAGATGAGCTGCCTTGTTGCACAAGACAATGGAGGAGAGTAGGCAGAGAAATGCTTGGTGAAGTATTTCTTAAGCTTTCTTGGATTCCTGCCACAAGGAAGTGCAGTGAGTGTAGTCAAAGTGAATGGAGCGTTGTGAAAAGGAATTAGAAGGGCAAGGTACCTTTAAAGATTGTGGTAAAAACCCCCAAACAAGCACCACCAAACCAAACCCAACCCACAGCTGGTCAATAAATTACAGAGATGGTAACAGAAATAGGTGTGGGCAACAAGAGAGCAGGAAAGAGAAAAGAAGGCATTTTAGAATTGAAAATGAAAAGAGGAAATTCTAGAACTGAAAAATGCTGGGTTTGTCTTACTTTTCCACTGCTCTTAGATGTTAACACAAGCACTTTTGAAATTAGTAAAACAAAGATAAAACTCTGCTGATAAGAGTAAGTTTCTGATTCCTCCTCAGGTCACGATGTTTTTAAATACTGGCAAACAATCTGAGACCCACTCCTGAGATCAGCAAGAGCAGATGAGTGGGAGGCTACAGTGGAGTTGCTCTGAGGGCTGAGAACACAAACATGTCTTCCTTGAAGCAGTGAAGATATGCAAACTCCATTTACTTTTCTTCGTGGTTATCAGAGAATCACAACACTTACCTAAGCTGAAAATGGTTTGCTGCTTTAGCTTTCCAAGTTTAACATCCATTATAAATGACTCTACTGGTGCTTGCATTACATTGCACATTCAACTCATTAAACACAAATTGTAGCAGAATGAACAAAAATGTCCTGTCTGTTCTCTTTCCAGATGTGGTTAAGGTGTAGATAGAAACAAATCAACAGCCAAAGCAGGCCTGTGAATATGCTGAACCTGTTATCTGAGATCTGTGCATGATGTGCCAAATCAGCTTTTGGACTCTGAGACCAAATTGTGACTTGCTGGTGCTTACCAAGGTGGAAATTGGAGAGAAATGTCAGTTGGTTTGAGCAGAGCATTGATGTTCAAGGTGTGATCTTTACATCTAAGGGAAACATTGTTAGTTCAAAAATCTTTAGTTAGTTCAAAGTCCCCCCAAGCAACAGGGACAAACTGTTTTCATCACCTGCCGTTATCAAAGTGACTTGAGATGGTTCCACAGTGCTGTGAAATCAGTGGCATCTTCTGCTTTTATAAAACAGAACGATTTTGTTTCATGCTAAAATAGAGCCTGGTGCTTCTATTTGAAAAACAAATGACATGTTTTTCACTTTTTATGAGACATTTTGGAAAGAAGGCAAGGCACCTCTGATTTTAACTACGTTCTTCACTTTGTTTTTTGTTTGCCAAGCAAGATCAAAAACCGACACAGTGGAAATCTATTTTCAGTAAAAACCCACTACCTATTTCCGTACTTCCATCACAGTACCCAGGTGAAAATGAAAATAGAACTTAAAGTAAGTGTACTTGAAGGCAACTAGGCAATATTATCAGAGAATCATGGAATATGAAGGGGTTGGAAGGGACCTTAAGGACCATCTAGTCCCATCTGCACTGCCATGGACACGGACACCTTCCACTAGGCCAGGTTGCTCAAGGCTCATCCAAATTGTCCCTGAACACTGCCAGGGATGGGGTATTCATGACTTCCGTGGGGAACCTGTTCCAGTGTCTCACCACACTCACGGAAAGAATTTCTTCCTAATACCTGACCTAAATTTCCCCTCTTTCAATTTGTATCCATTAATCCTTGTCCTATAACTTCAGTTCTCGGCGAGGAGAATATTAAAAAGTACTTTTTAACTGTTACATCGTTTATTGCAAGACAAACGGTTTTATACACTATTTGTGCAGGCTATTCCGCCTACTAACAGGAGAAGGGAAACGCTGTAAGGGAGCAGCGTTGTGCAGGGACTTCACAGGTCCCAGAACAGGCTGGGCTGGAAGGGACCTTAAGGATCATTTGGCTCCAAGCCCCGCCATGGGGCGGGACACCTTGCACTAGCCCGGGCAGGTGCCGAAGAGCGGGGAGGGGGCTGACATCCCGATCTCTTTTCCAGAGGGTGGTCCCTTCC
>NW_008246065.1:1565684-1578343 GCF_000691975.1 Corvus brachyrhynchos
CATCGCCGCCATCAACATCAGCGCCTCGACCTCCAAGTTCCGTGAGTGACCCGGGCGCGGGGGGGCCTCGCCTGCTCCGCTGAACCCGCTGCCCCCGCTCCCTTCTGGGGCCGGGCTCAGCGCTGTCCTACCCCGACGCGGGTCTCGCCCCGAGAGGCTTCTCGAAGCGAAGTCAAACGGGTTAAGGCGCTTTGGAAGGCGAAAATAACCTTTCCTCGCACAGCGCCCCAACTTCTGCTTTCCGGGCACGGTAGATCTGGCTGTAGACCTGGGAGAGTGAGCGTCGGCAGGGTTTTCGGCTGCTGCTTTTTCTGAAGCCTTTTAGCTTAGATCGTACTTTCCTATAGACTTTGTCTCTCTGCCTGAAAAACCTAGAGATGAATTGGAAGCCAGTTTGGGATTGCTGGTGGCAGATGTGGGCAGAGCCCCTGGAAGGGGCATGCTATCCCAGAAGGGACAGGTATCTACAAAGGCCTGATGAGAACGACCGAGGATTAACTTACCCAAGTTAGCCCCAAAAATAGAATCATAACATTACAGAATGGTTTGGGTTGGAAGGGACTTGAAAGACCATCTTGTTCCAACCCCCTTTCTGTGAGCAGGGACACCTTCCTCTAGACCAGATTCTCTCCTGGCCTTGGAGGGGTTCCAAAATGGCTTTCACGTGTAGCTTTTAACAAAAATGGCATTTTCCCCCTATTTTTTTCTGAGCTGGGATCGAGGGAAGGGAAGATCTTTTGCTATACATTTCAGTTCTACTTCTTTTTCCAAAAGTCATTTCTCTGGGCAAAATAGACCTTTTTTTCCCGTAGAATGTCGGAAAACTTGGATTTGGATAGTTAAAAGCACTCCTGGAAGTGTAACTGTGTAATTACCACGATAACATTTTGATGGGAAATGCACTTTATTTGGTGTGCCCTCCCTGTGCTCCCCAGTGCTCTCTCACCTGTCCATGTCCAGAGATGATCAAAGTCTCAAAGTTCAGGCTTCTGGATTTCTGCTTCTCGGGTAGCCTGGGTTTTGTGGCACATGGCCAAGGCTGGCTGCTTTGAAGTTGGGACTGCCGTGCTCTGTGAGCTCCCTGGTACTTTGCCTGCCTTGCTTGTCAGGGCTCCAGGTAGCTTGGGGTGGCTTCTAAACAGTCGAGACAGTTGAAATGAGATGTCGTTCAACCTTGCTAAACTAGGCTCTTGAATTCCTAGTCCAGACATTCAGAATCTTAGTTTCTCCTTCTGTGTCAGAATGAAAATGGTTTTCAAGCTGGACCTCCAGCCAGTGGGAAGGTGACTTTCCAGCTAATCCACAATTTATGTCTGAGGGGGAGAAGCAGCAGGAGAGCATGATTTTGCTTAGGATGTGGTTTCGGAGTTCTTGTTTTCACTTCTCCAGCACTGGTATCCCAACGTAATATCTTACTGATTTTTTTTTTTAAATTATTTTCCTGCAAAATAGAAAATTCTCTAAGTGAAATTCATTAGAACTTTTCCACTCCTTTGTGTTGAGGATAGTTGTGATGGTACATGGAAATGAATAGAACAAGTCCAGTGAAGTAGTGTTGACTGAGAAGCTAAAGGAGCTGAGTTGGGATCCTGCCTGATCTGATCCTAGCTCTGACAGAGGATCCCCTTAATCACCTTTGTTTAGTTTTCACACACAGAAAAAAGGGAGAGAGGTCGCTTTGGATGTAAATGTTCCCGAAGAGGGAAACAGCGAGTGCTGGATCCCTGCTGCCTGCTCTGTCCCAGTAATGGCAGAACACGTGCGGAGAAGCTGTTTGCCAGTCCTGAGCTTGATAGGAAAGTTGTCCTCCGCTGCATGAGGCAGTTCTGGAGTTGAATGAGCAACAAGTCCCACCTTGCTTCATGAGGCAGAGGCTGTCCTGGACAGAGTATCCTTCCTGTCTTTCAGAGAGGCTAAATCCAGTTCTCCTTCCTTGAGATTTTGGTAAGACTGAGAACTAAAATTGGAATAATGCACAGTTCATTTAATAGCTTTTCTTAAATAGCTTTTTTTCTACTTGAAGCAACTTAAGAAAAACTTCTGTGTTATGGTAAACTTTAAATACTTACAGTTGATCAGCTTCAGTCATGGTTGTGGATTTATAAGGCAATAGTGTTGTGAAAAGTATTTTGCAAAGCACATGAGGGAGAAAAGAAGACTAAGAACTTTTAGTACTTTTAGGAAAACTCTTCTGTAACAGTAATTGCAGCATAACTCGATTGTGGTGAACAATGAAGAGTTTCCTTCTTGTTTCTTTTACCCTTTTCAAGCAGGGATGGTTATAAATGTGGTTGATGCCAGTGCCATTTGGGACAGGCAGATGTGGTGGCTGTGTGCACTGGCATATCCATTAAATCTGTTGCCTTCCCTGTTGCATAACATTGTTCAGTGCAGTGTGTGTGCACTGCTGCGTAGGCAAATGGTCTGATGAAGAAAAAGTTGCTTTTACTAACCAGCCTTAATGCAGGCTGAGAAACAGGTTATAAAAATAGAATAGAATTGGAAGCAACCACAGGGCAAACTCATAAGCTTGCTAATGTATGCTGGGATGTGTCAGGCAGGGGGGCAGAGCAAAATCTATTGTGAAAACATGCACATGGGGGCTGAGAAAAAGGAAAGCACAGGGCCACAGTCTAGATGAGTCTTGGACAGCTGCCTGAAGAGTTTGTACACTTTAGCAAAATACAGAGGATTGTAGGGTGCACTGCTAATTGAGCAGTGAAGTTTTGTGTATGTCACTTGGTGAGATGAAATACAGCTTCTGAAAGATGCTTAGTTGCTTTCTTTCATTTTTATTGCCAGAATAAATGACAGATAATTGTCAGACTGATGTCTACATAGTTGGCAGTAGGTTGGATCAGCCATCCTGCTCTGTCTCTTGTTTTTTAGCTACAGATTTGAAAAAATGAATGTGTGTAAGGTTTTATTACCAGTTTCGTGGGAGATCTATATCTACTCTTGGTGGTTTGTTTTTTGTTGTTGTTGTATTTTTTTTTTTTTAATCTTAGTGGGTTTTGCCATTCTTTTTATTGAAGTTGATATCAAAGAATTTGGTAGCTTGAAGCAGCCAGTGTTTCCATTTTGACTATAATACTGATATATCTAGGTTATGATAGCTCATGCATATTCTTTTTTACTTAAATGGTTTCACTGCTGCATTTCACTTAAAGTTTTCCTTTTGAACTTTTTTGTGTATGGAAAAGCAGCTGTTGTTGCTCAAGCTTTACTTGTGAAGTCTTTAATAATTCTCTGGAAAATACTGACTTCTTTCGATTCTATCAGAATGATTTCTCGCCCAGCCCCACCCCCCAAACTTGCTGAAGTTGGGTAATATCCTGCATTCTAGCATGCTTGCTTACAAAATATCAGTGTCACTTCCCAGAAACCAACTAAATTTCGGTTTGGGAGCAGAAGCTGTTGGGCAAATCCTTTTAAATCTTGAATACCTAATGTAGGGATAAGCATTTAAGCATGACATCCTAAAAAGATAGAAAAGTAAAAACTTAAAGGACAGTCTGTCTTTCCTTGCTAAGGATCCGTGTGATTCCTTCCTTCCTGGTCTCGACCTTGTTCTTGCAGACTTTGTAGTTGGAAGGTCTTACTTTACGCCACCCTTCACTTTTGTGTGTGTAAGCACTGCCAGGAGAAAAAGGACATTGCTAACTTGTGGTAGTTGTTAAAATTTTAAAGTACTTTGTTTTCTGGATTAAAAGAATAAAAATAGTGATTATTCGGTTTATAGTCTTGGACTTCTAGCTATGTAAATATTGTGGTAGGCTTAGTTTCAGAACTGAAGTGTGGAAATCAAATTACATAGTACTTGTAAGAGACTTTTGAATGAGAATGAGGCTTTTCTAGAATGTTACTGTGAATTTATCAGTACATTTTCTATGCAAGTCTCATGGGGCTGTTCATAAAAGCATTTTGTCCTTTACCTGTGCAGCATGTCTAATGGGCAGACCTTCCTGTCTGCTGCTGGTTTTTTTTTTTCCATATTGTTAAAAAAAAAAAAAATTAACATCTCAACAGCCTGGTAAAACTATTTTGCAGTATTCTCAATTCTTACTTGACTATTTTTAAGAAATTAATAGGGCTCATTTAGTATGTTAAACCAGATGTGGGCGTGACTATAAATTGAAATCTTAAAGCAGGACTTGGTCTAATGTTTATGCTGACTTCAGTGTAATATTTTCTGTGGAACAGAGTGGTTCTGTGGAGGCCCATCTTTTTTGGGGTAACAAAGTAAAAAACAAAAGCTCAAGTCTTACTGCTGAGTGTAAGCAGGAATAGTAAAAGTACTGTGTGGAGCTGCTCCTGAGAACATGTGCCTGGAGCATGGGCTCTGTAAGGGATGAGAACTCAAACAAGGCATTGCAAGGCAAGGAATAAAGGCTGAGTTTACTGCCAGGGAGGTGCTCTGCTGCTGCTGACTGCGTGGATGCTTTTAGTGGGGGAGCCGACTTGTTGGACTTGTTAACTGAAATGCTGGTGGCTGTGTACCCAGCCCTGTGACCACCATTCACCTGTTAGCAAACAGGGATGTCCTTTTGGATTGCACACTGGGCTCTTGGGGCAGTGTCCTGCAGCACGTGGTAGTGGGGACCTGGCCACTGCTCAGACACCTTGAGGTTAGCTAGATGTGATTCTGTAACAGCTATGGAGCAAGGGTGGACCCATGGCTATAGCTGGGTGAAGAGGAGCCGGGAGTGCTGCACTAACATCTTTCTCTAACCAAAGTTTCTGGCTGAAATACCCTAACAAGACACACAAAGAAATCTGTAGTACTTGCTTGTACAGAGAGAGTTCCAACACTTCCTTGTCTCACACCTCTCTCTATTCCGGGTTCTCTTTATAATCTTTTTTTTCCCCGCACGGTACTCATAACTGTTTTGCCAATTTCCTTAGAATTGTTCCTCACAATGCTGCCAAAAGTGACTCACTCGGCTCCTTTCAACCCCTTGTGAAAATACCTTTCAAAAATACTGCTCCTCAAACCCAGCAGTGAATCTACATTTAAATGTGTATTTAAAATTCATCCCTAACCAAAAGATTTCTCTCCAGTGTTGTGTCTAAACTGGTCTGTATGGGGTGAGAAGTATCTTTATTCTCTGTTCCATATAGCCCAGACTTATATGCGCAGTTCAGATGAAGAAATTATTTTAGATTTCCTGTGCTGGATAGTTTTGATCCTTTTTTATTTTGATAGATTTGATTTGATTTCATAGCTTGAATTCAAATCATAGGTTTGGTTAAGGTGCTGTTGGTTGCTGAGGGCTTTTTTGAGTGGGTGCTGTGAAGCCGTGGTGGTGTGACAAGGCAGGGAGGTAGTGCTGAGAGTACGGCCCTGAAGGGAGGGTGTGAACCTGTTGGAACTGAGCCACGAGTGGTTGGTTCAGAAATCCTCCCTGAAAAGAGAGATCCAAACCCTTCTGTGGCTTTGAAGGCACCCTGAGTCACTGGTGCAAGAGGGTGCAGTTGGGAAGCTCAGGAGGAAGATCAGGGAGCAGTGGGGAACGCTAATTTAAACACCTCCTATTCTTCCCTGCGGTGATCCTTATCTGGAAAAGGAGTGTAATTGTCCCTGCTAGAGGGGAACTGCAATACAGATAAAAAAAGTTGCCTGGAAGCCTAACTGAAGTTGAAGGCAGAGGGAATTGGATCAGCTTTTAGACCAAGGAAGGTGCTGGTCCCACCTGAGACTTGTGAAATTAATACATCTGCTGGGAAGGATTATTCAGAAATAATAGTAAGTCTTGGCCAGAGCTTGTTCTCCTGAATGTGAAGATGCCATGTTAATAATTGATTCTGAACTGCCACAAAGTTACATAATTCATTAATCTGAACTAATCTTTTTATAAATTTTTGTCATTATATTTTCATCTTAGAACTCCCAGGGGTTTGCTTTTCCTTGTTACTTGGGCCCCAGAGAAATACCCAAGCATTGATTTGGCAGGTTTCCTGATTTCATTTTTTGTAATTACAAAGATACAAATTCAAGTCTGGACTTTAGTTTTAGATGAGGTTGTCTTGGTGGAAGTGAGCTGTTCCCAGGTTTTTTGGCCTGCTTATTGGTGTGGTGTGAAATCACAGAGCATTCACTTGCTTCTAGTCTTTTAGGTGAAGTTACTAAATCTATTCTTGTCTTTTTCTTGCAGTAATGAATGTTATAACAATTGAAGACTATAAGAGCACATATTGGCCAAAGTTGGACAGTGCCATAGATCAGCTTTTAACTCAGAGTCCTGGTGACTACATCCCTATCTCCTATGAACAAATATACAGGTAAGGAAATACTTTAAATACTACACAACTTATTTTTTCTTTAAAATGAAATGTTTATTTGATCTTGCTGCCTATGCATATGGGAACATATAGACAAATGGGAAGGTTATGTGAAATACAATACTGTTTAAATAGTTAGAATGAGTAATAGATAACATATCTTGACATACTGTGTTAACAGGAATAAACGTTAAAGAATTAAAATGCTGAAAACACTAACATTAAAATAAACTCCATCACAGTTGCTTAGTGTAATGTACTAGGAAATGTATTAAAGTCTCAACATCCTTTTCTCCAAAGAGATTGGCATGGTAGGCAGTTGACTTAATGTGTCAGAAGGCTTCTTTGTCATATCTAATTTGGTGTGGTTGATGTGCAGAAGGAAGTAGAAGCACCTGGTGCCAAGGTCCTTTGATGTAAATTGTCATTTGTGTGTTATGCCTGAGGTGGCTTTGGTGTGTTCTCCTCTTGCCCAGCCATATGCAGTTCCTGGCTGTTGAAGGACACTCCTTTGCATCTCCATTCTTGTCTGGAGAAGGCTTGGGCTGTACCTGTCTTGGAGCTGCAGTTTGTTATCTAATCACACACCAGAACTGTCCTTCAGGCTAAGCTAATGCTCAGTACTGGTGATGGTGGGGGATTTGCTTGCCCATCGTACTGCTGCTCCAAAATGCTAAATGCTTTAGAGACCTGGCAGTTTCTTAAGAGATTAACTAAAATGGAGATTGTTGTTCTGTAGGTGGCAGGTATTCAGGGTGTTGGTGAAATGGATGGGAAGTGGGGGACTGCTGCTGGATTTACTGGCCAAGAGAACTGTTAAAACCCCTGGCCCTTGCCAGCATCATAACTGTAGCACTGCTGTCTTGGATTTCTTCACCAGTGTTGCCCTCTGCAGAGTAATGCTGCCAGCTCTGTCACTGAGGGCTCTTTTTAGAGACTTGCAGCTCTGTTGCCTCTTGCTCTTAGCCACTTTATCTCTGCCGTTTGAAACTTTGGATTAGGGAAGCAGATAAAAAAAAGGCAGGTGTTTAGTTTTGCCCCTTAGTTCCTGTTGAAAACTTCAATAAACTTCCTCTTTCCTCTCCAAACTTTTGGAACTACTTTTATCAGGACTCAGATATCATGTGTATAAATAATTGAGATGGTCATTTGAATTAAGAGAGACGGTTTTAGTGTAAGTAATCAAAAACCTTCCCAGCTCAAAATCCCCAATGTGCAAACAATCTGCAGTAGGACATATCTCAGAAGTCATCTCTGATAAAAGTAGGTGTGCAAAGTTAATGGTTTAATTATACCTAGTTATGGTTTGCACATAACTGGAGTTTATCCATGTCACCTTTCTACTTCTCAAAAGTTTTATTTACTGAAGGACTGGTGGGTTTTCAGTTTCGCATGGATAACCCCTGTACATCTGGGGCACTTGGTGCAGGACTCTAATGATGCATGGATAACTGTTACATGTGTTTTACTGTTACCAAAGCTAAAGATTTTCCATAGTTTAGTGTTACTGGTAAAGCTGGTGTGTGTCAGTTTTGTTCTAAAAATTTATGTCTGTGGTTGTAATTATTCTGCCACAGCCTCTTCCAAACAGGAGATAGATTTTCATTTTTTCGTTAATATTTTTAGACTGTTCCTTTGATTGACAGTCTGGACAAGATAGATTGACAAGGGAAGAATAATTGATTTTTTTTTTTAATTGAATTTAATAAGAATGTTTGCTTGGAGTATTGTTGAGAGTCTGTAGCAGACTTGGAGTTTAGATCTTCTCTGCTTCTAGAGCTGGAAGAACAGCCTAAAGAACTAGGCCAGTTCTTTAGTCTGAAAGATAGAATGTTTCTTGAAGTGGTTCAAACAGCTACATTTTTTTTTTTCTTCACAGTGAAACTGAGGTGAAAATACTACTGTATTTTTGGTCATCTTTGTGCTAACTAAAGGAATCGAGGCTTCCATAATGCAAACTCAAAATACATTATTAGAAACCCAAACTGCTATATTTGGCATGGTCAGTGATAGCTGTAGCTGCCTACTCCCCAGCTGTGAGAGCTGTAAGATAACTTCCAAGGTGTGTATGCAGATAATTACCATGGACCAGTTGATCTGTAAGGTATCAAAGTGTCATTAGTGTCTGTTTTCAACTGCGAGCCCAAAGCCTGCCTGTGGATAGTCACTTTCTGTTACTAAAGGGTTGGATAAATTGGCAGAGAGGTGTGAAGGAAGGTTTGAGATGAGGAAAATGTGCTCAGCTAAGTTGCACTTCTGGCAGCCTGCACTGCCTCCCACGTGCAGTGCAGTTTTCTGTTCCTCAGGACAACTTAGAGAGCTTGAGCGTTCATCCCTGTAAACCACTGCTTACCCTCCAATGTCCTTTTTGGGACTTCCTTTTCCTAAGGTGTTTGGTTATGTTAAAGAACTAACAAGCTCGTGACTTCTTTTGGGTAATATCAGGGTAAGGATGATTCACAGAATTAGCCCACAATCAGGAACTGAAAACAGGATCTCAAAATGGGGAAGGAATCTCTAAATAGAAGTGTTCAAATAAAACGTAAACATACCCTGTGTGTACATGGGAAGACTGGTGTGTGACTACAGAACATGTTGCAGAAAAGAGGCAGCAATAGTCTGTGTAACACTAAGGAGAAGTGTGCTTTAAAATTCAGTTTAGTTGCATGCAAATAAAGCGGTCAGCTTGTGAAAGTGGCTGTGTACTAGTTAGCTATGGAACAAACAAATGTATGGCCATTTGCTGTGGTTACCCAGCTGGCCGATTTTGTAAGAGATACAAATATCAGTCTCACTTTTCTTATCAGTGTTTCTCTCTTTGATCCAAACTAAGCTGATATTTTTGCTCTTAGAAAATGGTATTGTACCAAAATAGCTTTTGCAGTTGCTTGTCTCAATGTAGGATCTGCTATTGGTAGACTTGATGTGAAAGAAAAAGGATGACCTTGACTGATAATATTTAAATAATATCAAACTACAGATACTTAGTTATTTTTAAAATACAATAATACCAGAGGCGTGGGGGTGTCTTTTGGTTTTTAAGAAATAACATGGTTCACCAAATAAGCAGACTTTTGCCATCTTTGTAGTTTGCCTGTCTTAGCACCACCTTCTCAGCAGAGAACTGGAAAGTCTTAGTTCCTGTACACAGTGTTGCTGCCCCGTAGCTTTGGGCTTTTGGGGCCCTTGAAAGCCTGCAGAATTCAAGGCTGGGGTCTGGACCTCCCTGGAAGTCAGTTGTTTGCACATGTCCTAAGAGCAGTCTCTGGCCTCAATTGCTCGCTGTTACAGTTCTTGGTACAGAGGAGGGGAGAGGGGAGCAGAACAGAGGAGATGTGACTTGCTCAAGATACCAGGTGAAGTCTCCCTGGGCCTCTTGGGTTTGGCAGCTAAATTTCAGAATGCTGACTGAGGAGTAAAAGCTGCTTGGTACAGATGAATACTGGTGCTAGTCCTGACAGCGATGACTACTCTAATAATATCTTGCTGAAAGTAATACATGTATTTGTTTTACAACTGCTGTAAATATGTCTTCAATGAATAGCTTTATTTTGCAGATGTTATATTGCAATATGAGAGCAATAAAGTGTTAAGAAGCAAAGGTAACACTGAAGACCAGAGTTAACACAGCAAAGCCATGGAATGCAGAATTAAAGTTTTGTTGCTCTTTTTCTGCATCTATCTTTATTGTGAAAGTGTAGAATTTTCTTCAAATATAAGTAACAAAGAATGAAGTAACATGCTTGGGTCTGTAATTTTAGAACTTTTCCCATTTCTTTTTAAAGCTACCATGGTTTTGATGCAACTTCTATAATACTTGTCAGTGTTACCCTTCTTTTAGTAAGGGTTTTGCCCTAGAATATTCATAAAATTGTTAAACCTGTTTATTGTAATGGAGACTTCATTCACATAGGAGAGACAAAGCCAGAAGTAGGAATGTGCTGTTGACAGAATTGTCCTGGCTGTTTTGAAGTGCACTGTTAAGAGAACTCAAGTTAAAATGAGGTTGGGGAGGGGGAATGGGATGGACACCCCGGAGCCTCCAGGGGAGCGGTAAGAGCCTGCTGGAACTCATTCCAAGCTTCGGACTGTATTTAAAAGTTCAACAATCATTCAATTAACTCTATTATCCTCTAAACTGAAACTTGAACAAAATGTTTTGAAGTCTGTTACCCTTCACTGCAAACTGTTGTAAGTTCATTGTTTGTTCCTATATTTGTTTCTGCAGTTGTGTGTATAAGTGTGTATGCCAGCAGCATTCGGAACAGATGTATAGTGACCTAATAAAAAAGATAACTAACCACTTAGAGAGAGTCTCAAAGGAGCTGCAGGTAAGAAGCTGCACAATCTAATTCTCTCTTTCCTGGGATCTGTGATTATATCAGAGCAGCATGTAGGTGGCCCATGGAGGGGATTGCTATTAAGACTGATTTACATTAACTTACAAAATTGTCTACTACTTCATTCACTAATGGGCTGTCAGACAGAAAACCAGCTACTAGGTTGGCACTGCCAGACCTTGGAGGTCTCAACCATGTGGAGAGCAGTGGCTAAACCTGAATAGATGATACAGAATGAAAGAATGGAGAATGGGAAATCTAAAGTATAATCTGGAATGTAAATACCTCAGTCAAACATGATCTGAGCACATGAGATAAATGTCTGCCATTCCTGTGTAAATGTGTATAAACTGTTTATGGTTCTTGTGCACCACAAGCAGCACAAAACGGAAAATCTAAAGGAAAAAATTTAGGTGAATTAAATATAGATTGTGAAGTATAATTTAAGAATTACTGCATATGGAATTCTGTTACAGCTTATTCTGCATTTTTCTTGCCCATCTCTAGATGTCAGTGGTTTACAGCAGTCGTAATATATACAGTTTGTATTTCCCTATCCTTCTCTGCATCTTACTTGTGCATCCATGGCTGTTTTCATGTCTATTCCTTGTTGAACATTCCTTTTAGACTAGAATCTCCAGATATGTACTTGAAATTGTCACTGCTGTAGCAGCAACACTGCTTGATTTTTCCCTGCAGCTTTTTTCACTTCCGTAACTGATGTCTGAGTTCTGTACTCAACTGCAGTGCATGAAGTAGAGATGCCAAATATAAAGAAGCTCTAAACTACAGCAGCTTCTTCAGTGCTTCTAACACATTGATAACTAATTTCTGTCAGCCCAAAACACTCTTAATGCTTTAACTGCATCAGATATTTCTGGCTAAACGTGCATTCCCATGAAAATATATAGCACTGTGATCTCTCTGATGTCCTTTTTGTTGCACTGTTTTCCTCTTGTGGCTTTCCTTATAAAGAAAAATAACTATCCAGCATTTAATAGGCATGGTATTTGCTAGGTTCTTTCTTCTTTTCTCTTTTATGTTCTCTTTATTCCTCATGGAGTGACAGCCTCAGTGTTCTGTAAAAATTGCTTGGAGTTGGTGAACATAGTATTTAAAATAAAGCCTTCCCTTGGTTCTGCTGAGCTGGTGCAGCCTGTACATTTTTTCTCCTGTTTGTGAGAACTATGATTCATTTCAGCTATACAGGTTTGACCAGTTCTTCTGATATATCCCATGGTAATACACTGCTTTAGTTTGATTTCAGTTTGGGAATACTCCAAATTCTTTACTCCGTGCTAGTCCTTGACTCCTTTCTCTTAAGTCCCAGAACTGAGGCAGCTGATTTTAAAGTTTGCTTTAGCACATATGAGCCTAAATAATTCTGCCTAAAACCAAGGCTGCCTTCTGAACATCAGCTTGCTGAAAGAATAGTTGACAACTGTTTAATGCAATCTTAGCCTTGCAAAAGCTTCCTTATGTAGGTTAGACACACCTGTAATATAACAGGATACCATCTTTGTGTGCATTATGTGAGTTTTGTCTGACGTGTGAACATGACTTGGCTTTTGGATGACAAATGGATCTTTTTGAGCTGCTGGAGGTAAAACTCACATGCCTCAAAAATTGTTCTATAAAGAAACTGTTTTAGCTGTGGGTTGTGAAATTTACTCTTAAGAAATTACTCTACTACAATGTATTTTATTATCCTGATACTTCTTTGATCTTAATACATTTTGGTGACATTCAGTCACTCGGGGTTTATGTTGAAAATGCAGTTCTAGATCTTTATCCTAGCAACAACAGCAAATTACTTTGTAAATGTTAGTTGCTTGGAAGTTTCTGGTTCAGACAGGCAAACAATAAAAAAACCTATATATGTGAATCCTTTTAATGCACAGTTTGTGGTGTTTCGCTTTCTGACATAATCTCATTCACCTGCCAGCAACATTTGAGAGTTCTGTTTGTTTGGCAAGCTATGACTTGATGCAGGTTGTTAGTTTTTAATGTTCAGAGATGCAAAAGAATCACAGTATA
>NW_008246065.1:1578604-1595951 GCF_000691975.1 Corvus brachyrhynchos
ATGTTGGTGTGTGTCAGAAAACAGATGGTTATGGAAACTGAAATGTCAGGCAAGTGCAATGTCTTGCTCTGGACAGGCCAGCACCTTCTTTGCATAGCACTATAACAGCTAAATGGCAAGTGGGCTGCAGAATGTCTGCCTGTAACCAGCATGCCAGAGCAAGCTGTCTCCTACAGGAACCACTCATCAACAGCCAAACCAGTAAAACCCAGATACCAAACAGTAAAAGTGGGAGCACCTCAGGGGACTGGTCAGACTTGCTCTTGCATGGATTTAGTCTTAATGGAGTTTGGTTTCTCTCTCAGGGCATTCACTGCAGAAACTCCCCATATATATTTATTTCCCCCCTCCCTGTGTGTGTTGTCTGAGCAGCTGGCCACAGCTGGAGTCAGCAGAGTGATGGACACATGGACACGTGGGTGTCCTGAGCTGGGTGTCCCAGGCACTGTGCTGGCACAGTCAAACAGTCCCTGGTCATCCTGTGTGACTTCTGCTTTTCCAGACTGCAGGACAGCTTGTGTGGTGTTGGTGTTGCCCTGTGCATTTCTGAGGGATTGTTTCACAGCTTTTCAGCTCGAGAGAGTTACTTTCAGTGGTGGCAGAGGCCATAGGAAAATGTGGCTGGGCTGGTGTATTTTTGCATGTTGGACATGGGGTGCTCACTGCAGTGAGCAGTGGTTTTTTGAGTGAGTAATGATACATTTAGATGAGATGAATTGCTTGTCATCAGGCTGATATGGGGCCTCCTGTATGCCAAGCCATTTCCAGCTCCCTCATTACTGGATCTGTAAGTTGGTGATCCTTTCTTGAGGCTGCTGTGGAGAGACTCCGAGCTAGGATTGCTTTCCTTTCCTACAGCTGATGTCTGACCAGCTTCTCTGCATTAGTTAAGACTGAGTTTTGCCATGTGGAACTTTCAGTCATTGAGTATTCAATCTCCCTAATTCCTGAGTTGATAGGAATTTTGGATTTTGTCAGCTTAAAAAAAATAACATGTTGCTGCAGAAAACACAAATTAACTTGTTTCCTGTTGTCTTGAGGTCTGTGAAGCCTGTAGCATACAGATGATTTTTCTAGGATGCTGTATTTGGAAACATTTCACTGGTAATGGACATGGGTCATTATGCTGTGGTTTGAAATAATGTCAGCTGTTTTTGTGGGTAATTGCTGAGTCATTCAGATGTATGAGGTAGGGTGGATACACAAACATATGCTTTCAGATTAAATACGTCTCTCTTTAAAATGAGTAAAACTGTATTTGCATTAGGCAGTAGTGTTTCTGGCTTAATTTATTCTTATGCACTCTGATAAAGTAATTTAAAATCAAGCACTCTTCCCATTACATATCTCTTCAGCAAAAGATGGTGGAAAGTACTTAAAGCATTGACAATCAGAATGTGCTGTGGCTTTGAGCTGGCTTGTTACAAACATAGCTTTTTTGTGCAGGTGCAGTGGAATATTTTCCTTTTAGTTAGAACAAACTCAGTGCTTCCTTTGTGAAATGACTGAGAGCTGAAAGCCATTTATTTGTCATGTTGCACCTTTTTTTATCTAGAGGAGAGAGAAAAAGGGATCTGTTGTTTTCTGTTTGTGGTGGGGTGTTTTTTTTATGATAATGTATTATATTTTTTTTATAATGAACATGACTGCACTGAGGAGTCACTGGTGTTGGTAGATAATTTGCATGTCTGCTGTTTGGCCCCCAGGACCTGCAGGTTTATAGTCTTCGTTGTGCAATGCCAGAAAGGTTTCCTGCCTGATATTAATCTTTACAACTTCTCAGCCTCTTGGCTTGTCGGCTCTCAAACCAGTCAGTGCAGTGCATGAAAGTATTGTCCCACTTGCTGTTTCCTTGGGAGAATGTGCATGGGAATCAGGTGTCCTCAATGAGGATTTTAGGGTGCTCAAAGAACCCCTGGTAAAGGTATCAGGAAAAGCAGCTTTAATATTAAAGTGAAAGCATGACAGAGTTCATTGTCAAGGCTCACACTATAACTACTACATGGTTAAAGCACGCAGAGAAAAATCAGACTAAAATCAAGCGGTCTAAAAGTAAAATCACCCAGAAATGATCTGTGTGGTGGCAGGGAATAGGAAAAGGGTAAGGATAGGAAGGAATGATGGAGACCCTCAGAATAAGTCACAAGGTTCAGAGTGGATCCCTTTGCCAAACTCAGCCTCCAACTTGACCAGCGGTTTAGGCCTAATGGTTTTAACAGCATTTAAACTTAACAGCACTTAATCAATAGCCTAATATAAACAATTTAATAAAAGATTCTATAGAATTTACAATAAGCAAAACAATAACTCACAGGCCTGTCTTGCCTGTGAATCTAATGTACTTAAGAATCTAAGAGAGCAGCATTCCCAGTGTATTTGCTGTGGCACATTCACACCTAAACACACACAGAGTTAAAGGAGGCACTGCTGTCATCTGTTTTCAAGTATAGCTTAGCAATATCTTGTTGTGGACAATCTGTTCTTTCCTTGCCTTTTCCTGTCTTATTTGCTGTCTTGTGTTTACCTTCCCCTTGTCCCCTGTGATTATATGGAGTTTCCAGCCAGTGGTGAGGAGCCGGTCATCTCCTGCACCTACTCTTTCTGAAACACTAATCTGATTAATACAAATGCCTTATTCCAAACTTCAGATGAGGTTCTGAACTTCCTACTTTATTTGTGTTTTAGAAACTGTTGTCTATTGAAGCTTAAGTGGCTCGTCATGTTTACCCTGTGGGTTTTGCATGTGGTCAGGGTGCCGTAAAAATGCATCCAGGTAGTGCTTTGAGGGACTGGTAAAACTGAATTTCTAACGGTGGGCAGAGTTACATACAGGGGACCATCTCATAGCAATTCTTGATATTTACACTTTAAGGTAGTTTTACTCCAGATTGTTTTGCAGAGATGTATTTTGCTTTCCCTCCAAGGTACACTGGTGATTACATTACCTTTATAAAGTGCTGTATTGTAATGGAGCAGTTATGCCAGTCTGTGAAATACAGCTTTTGGCAGCATCATCTGTGGCTGCTTTTTGTGTACACTTAGTAAATCAGGTTGCTAATGCAGGCATGATTAGACTTTAGTAATGTACTTCTGCGAGGCCATTTGCTCCACCCATGTGAAGAAGCCAATTCTTACTACACTGTTTGTATGGGCATTGTCTGACTTGGTAGCTAAAGGAAATACAGGGAGCCTACTTCAAAAGTCATGCTTATTTCTTGTAGCATAGAAGTAACACTTAAATTACCTCTGGTAATTTGAAATCAGTTGATTCCCTGAAATAATATCTGTAGATCTAGCAGTTTCTCAAAGACTTAAATAGAAAACAAATCTGCCTCCTCTATGCTCTGCTTTTAGAAAAGATCAGAAATAGAGGTGGAGAATGGAAATTGAGAACTTTTTTTCTAACTCTTTCTTAATAATTATGTTAAATCAATGGTGTTTCTTGGAGTCCATTTGGGCCATCTGTTAATATCAACAGTTCATTTTTTCAAGAGGAGATGCAGACTGGGCATTTATCTGGTCCATAATATTTAAAATGGGAAAAAACCAAACCCAAATATTCAGAGCTGTAGGTATTTATCCATCAGTTTTTCTGGGAGAACATTGCTTAATTGTGTGTGTCTGTGAAACAAACATTTACTGCTGTGAATCCCACTGAACTGAATCCGATCAAATGGACGATTTGAACTCAGATGGTGGAAACCGGAAGCACTATAAATGTTTGTATCTTTATGTGTGGACATCAAAAAGATGGCTTTTAACTTAAGTAGTAGGGGTGACCATATTGCCAGAATTGCCATTAAAAATGACATTACCATCAGCAAGTTAAGCTGAGAGAAGCATTCTTGCCTGCAGCTTTTTGGAAAGGCTTGTAGTCCTGCAGCTCTGTTTAGTGCCTTGTCACACTACACTGGGGCTGCAGACCCTGATGCAATTACAGAAAGATATAAGTAAATACAGCACTAATGAATATATATTTAATAGGTAGAAAAGCTTCTGAAGATTTCTTACTGCTAAACGATTTTGATGGTCTTTAGATACAGTGTCTTTTTGTTTTACAAGCATGTAGAGTGGGAATGGAACATGGCCCACACCTGCTAACCTGCTGTAAGACAGTTACGTGAGAAAATGTCATGGGGCTGTACAGCTTTGAACAGGTTTGAGTGCAGGCTTGACTAGGAAGACACAGCCTTTGAATCAGTTGTGCTTTGGTTTGATGTCTGTTTTTTGTAAAAAGTTTTAATAATACCCATGTCTAGTGAGGTAGACCTGGGCATCACATACATTGCAAGGCAAGGTAAACAAATTATATTTTCTTGAGAAAGAACAAAGAGTGGTTTAGAAGATTCAGACCACTTACATGAGTAACAGGTTAATTTGTGTAGTCATAGCCATTCTCCCTTTTCACTTGGCAGGCGTGGGAGAGATGCTGCAGCATATGTGCTGGCATTTTGGCAGTGAGCATATTCCCAGGAAAATGGAACTGCCCATTCACCATAGGAGTGTAAACTCTACTAAACATACCGCTGATTGTGCCAGGTGACTCTTCATAAATAGATTAGCTTTGTGTTCCTCAAGCAGAGAGCTGTTGTCTCTGTTTCTTTCTTGTGAGCCATTTCCAAGTCGTCTTGAGCCAGAAGCTGCCTTCTGATTTCATATGTTCAGTTTAAGAGTGATATTGAGACTGTTTTTCAAGCTGAAAAAACCCAGATCTTTTTCACATACATAGTTTCTTGCCCACAAGTGCATTGAAATGCCTACATATTAGATTTCAAATAAGGGAAAGGTAATTCACTATGCAGGATCTCCAGTTGCTTGTTTTGACTATCTCTTGTATGTCATCCTTTCTCAAATGTGTTTTCTTGTTACTTCTCATTTCTGTTGGTGCTGAGATGTCCTCTGTGGTGTATAAGGAGATGAAACTGTGTCTCTAGCATCAGCTTTTAAACAGCAACCATAATATTTTATTCTAAGAAGCAGTTGACTCACAACCAAGCTGAAGATGTTAAACAAATGCAACTGCATCAGAGTTTGAGGAATCCAACCAAACATTGAATGCTCCTGTGCACAGACACACAATACAGTTTTTGCTGGAAAACTGTTCTTAACCTTATGAGTGGTAGATAAGAGCAAATGTAGGAGAGGATTTTTACTGCCTGTCTGTATGGAGTGTTTTAAAAAAACCTCAAACAATCCAAAAAACCAATAAACTTACAAAAAAACACCCCCAAACCCCTGAATTGACAGTTTCATAAGATTCAGAATGAGGAGTGAAGGAATGAGGGATCCTCATCTTTCCTGGAAAACCTTAGGCTAGGAGTGTGTATTTTGTATCTTTGAATAAGCTTCTGTAATACATCCTTCAGGTAAGATAGGAGTGGATGTAAAGACTTAATAGTTGCTGGGGAGTTGTAAGAAGTAAATGTCATGCTTAATTCTGCCCCTCCCCTTGTAATTTAAACAGCTGAATGTATGTGTTCTCTTTTTCTGGACTAGGACCAGGAGTAAAAAGTGTCACCCAAAGCAGTTTTTTGGGTTTTTTTCTTGTAATAGCTGTATGTGAATAAGTATAGATTTTAAATGGAAATTATGCTCTAATGATGGCCACTTAAAATAAAAATATTAGCAACTTCTGTTTACTCATGAATTTGTTGCTATGTGCTGCTTTTTAGTTCACAAAATTCAAGTAGTTTGTATAAAACTAATCCAGCTTCAGTTGCTGTCCTGTAAATGTGGATGTAGAGATGTGGAGAAAGATCCTGTGCTCAAGCAAATAATTGATTTCAGTTTGGAGCAGCCGTACTATAACTGTGATGAACAGAAAACAGATTGTTCTGTTTTCCCCACACAGATTACAGTACTTCATAGGTGAGCTGTGAAAATACTATTATTGATTTCTATTTGGCTTGGGTATTTTGGTATTTACAAGTCAAGCTTTAGTTGAGCAGAGTTTGATTGTCAAGCTTGCTTTTTTGTTGTTGTCCATCGCTGTTAATGTCTTGGCTGTTGAGGCTTGACATGAAACACTGCCAGAATAAAACTGAAAAGTGACATTTCATGCTGATAAAGCAGACAACACCATGATTTATGCATTGCAGAGGTTAAAACTAAGGCCTGATATCTGCCTGACACTAGTGGGTGCTTCCTCTGAAGCTGTCAGGACCTCTTTTAGCTTTTTCTGGTTTTATCCAGAGCAGTTGTTTTCCACTGATTGCAAGGTGTGGTGGTGGTTGACAGCTCCCAGGTATCCTTCCATTAAAACACTCCTGAGGTCATTCTCAGGAGACAGCTGGGTGTACAGACGTTGTTCCCTCATAAACAGCCTCCCTTACTGTGACATGGGCTTTGGGAGCGGAGCTAGCAGATTTCTCATCTGCAGTGGAGAAAAAGGGTATCAGTGCTTATGTCCCCTGTTGAAAGTGTGGCAGACTGGCTGTGTGTACTGCTGAGATTAAATCTGCACTGCCCAGCTTCTGTGTTTTTTTCTTGTTGGCTTTATTGTTGTTTTGGGTTTTTTTTAATGAAAATGGCAATCTAGCAGCAAGAGAAGAGTGGTGCCCTGTGTCAGGCTATGGCCTCCGTTTGTCAGACGTGTTCTTTCAAGTAGAATTTTCCTTTTGCTTTGATCTTAGAAGCTGTATACCAATCAGAGGATATAACCATATTTAAAGTTGAGGTTGTAAAGGAGTGAAGCAGGAATACATACTGCTTAGAAACGCAGATTTCATTGCATGTTGTTTGCAACAAATTATATATGTAATGTGTATATGAAAGGGAGTCCTTGGAGCTCATAGCCACTTTTATACGTTGTTGGCATTTTGAACTAAAATTTGTTTGGCCACCCCTGAAAACTGCATTTGCAATAAGATTAAAACCTTATGATCAAAATGAGGAATAAATATGTTCCTTTCTGAACTGTCTGCTCTGTATTGGTGTTTGCTGTGAAAATTACCCATGTGTTCATTAAGCATATTAAGAAGGGAGGCAAAAGAAGCTATTTTAAAGGAAAAAATCCCCTTTCATAAATTTAGAACACTTAATAGAGCAAAATATCCACATAAATTTTAACTGTTCTCTTAGGGCCCCTGGTGAGTGTCCGTACAAAGGCTGAAAATGTTTGTGGAGATAGCTTTAAGTTCTGATAAGGTGGTCAAGGTGCAGCTAAGCCCTGAGTCTTTCTCATGCCACAGATGCTTTGGCTTTTCGGAAAATCTTTGTTTTCTTGCAAGGTCCCAGTTACTGCTGTATTCTCCATCTTCTTTTGGCTTGGTGCTGTCAGAGGGGAAAACAGTGCAGGGGAAGAGAAGTTTTGCTTCTCATTAACAAGCAACACCTTGCCCTTGCATTTGTATAGGTGTATCTCTATGTGAACAGTAGGAACTCAGGCAGCCACCCAGCCCCTCTGGAGAGACAGAAGCAGGGGTTGAGCCAGAGGCAGAGCAGTGTATGGGGAAGGATTGGGGTGGAGAAGTGGATAGTGGAGGAACATGTTACTGTAGCTCCACTTCCATCTGTGGGCATCTAAGTGCACTTCTGAATGCTCCAGTGCAGCTCCCCTGCACACCTCCAAATGCATATTGTAACAGAAACAGTGGTTAGTGCTTCCCATTTTTCTGGTTCTCTTCTCAGTTTAACTTCACTTGCTGCTGAACAGATCTTTTAAGCTTCCTTATTCCCTAATTTGAGAAATAGGGTATTGTACCCAGAAAATAGCACATTCAGATTTTGTGTAGCCAAGTTTAGGCTGGGGGTCCAGGAGGAAGCAGTGTGCTGGAGCAGGTCAGGGGATTTCCCCAGGCCTGACCTGGAGCACAGGACCCGCATGCAGAACTCTCTCTGAAAATGTTGCTTTCTTTGTGGTCCTTCCAGCTGAACCCCCTGAACACTTGCCTTGCCTTAGGTGATCCAGCAGTAGCTTAGAAGGGTTTTCTGTGGAGGACAGTGTTCCCTGGAGCTGGAAGATGTGCCACTTGCCAGCTCAGCTGCAAAGCAGCAGCTTAATGCCACCCTGCTCTTGTGGGTGGGAAAAGCTCAGGGGAGTGGGAACACACACTGCAGCACTTGTGCAGATTTGGGTATGGATTCTAGGCATGACAGCTGGTGCTTTCAAAACAAAGCCCTGGTCTTTAATAAGTGTTTTTATTTGCATATGCTAAATGTCAGTTTGTTACAGGCTCACTGTATTTCTTACTGAATGGACCTTGTGCTGGGCACTGATGTATAGTCCTAGGCAAAACCTAGTTACTGAAGGGAGATTGGTTTTGCTGGAGGGAGTTAGAGCAGAAACTCTGGAATGATGTGTGGCTTGCTTTGTGTGGACCTACTGTATCAAATCCTTTGTAGCTGTTTGATATTGCTATGAAAGCATAGCCCATGCTGTTCCAGATCTTTCTCTTGTTCAAATTACAACCTGACTTTTACGGTTTCTTGCAGGCCAGCCCTCCAGATCTCTATATTGAAAGATTTAACGTAGCTCTTGGACAGTATATGGGAGCATTGCAGAGCATTGTGCCTCTTTTCATATATATGGTAAGTTTTAGAAAATTCTTTTCAAATGAATATGTCCATACACAAGATGCTGACTGAAAGTGAAAAGAATAAAATGGAGCTAATAATGATTTTTGACATGTAAAACTTATGCTTCATGCCTAGTTTTGGTGCCTGCCTAACAGTACTGATCAAGTTGTATGGGGAAAGGAAGGGGAAGCTGTGCTTTTTAAATGCAGAGTTTTGCAGTTGGTTTCTGCCCTAATACTTCTTTCTGGGAGTGGGGAGAATGGTTCTGATTTTGATGGGAAAAAAGCCATCTCAAATAGTTCATTACTTATATCTTTTTGAACAGAGATAATTTATTGACTTGTTAAGTTTTGGCTTCTTAGTTTGGGCAGGTTGTGGAGATGATTGTTTTTTACTTTCAGATAGAACAGATTCAGAAAAGATGGGAAGAAATGTGTCTTGGAAATGTCTTTTGGTACTTGATAAAGCTATTTAGAGTGTTGGATAGATGAAGACAAAATAATGTTTATAGCACTGTCAGGCATACTTGGAGTGGTTCAGAAACCAATAATTTACATCCTTTTTGTCAAAGTACCAAAACTTTTATTGCCTTTTTTTTGGTGGTAGTGAATAACTTAAGCTTGAAATTTGTCCTTCTCCCAGAAACTTTCCTCGTGTTGGCATTGCTTAGAAGTGAAAAAAAAATAAAAAGGGATTAAATAAGCCTCAAACTCTTCAAAGTTTTTCTGATTGGTAGTTTCACAGAGTTTGGGGAGCAGTATCCTTTAGAAGGATCTCCTGTGTTTCAGTGAATTTTGGTAACTTGCTACAGTATTTTGGCATAGTGTTACCGTACAGATTTGTTGCATTAAAAGAGGAATTTGCCTTTCTGGAACTTGGTGTTTTCTAATCTGCCCTTTTATTTGGTTCCGTTACCTGTTGGTTCTTCTTGCTGCCAAAAGCAATGCTGACTTGGCTCAGCTGTATAGCTGGTTTATAAGGCTAATGGCAAATCAGCTGTCAAACTTTTTCACTGAAATAATTTATTAATCAGTGTTGTGCATGATGTGGGAAATACCTCTAGAGAAGTCAGGATGAAAAATGTTTGTGTTTCTTAGTTTTTTCTGTATGTATTTGGAAGTACTTTTATGTGCAGGTACTCTTGCAATCTTACGTTGTAGTGTCCAATCAAGTTTTCTCATATAGCAACAACAGTTTCCTCTGTTTGGTCCAAAGATACAACTGAAAAACAACTGCAAGAGGTGAAAGCCTAATTACTCTACAGTCTAAATTACAGCTTTGCAGTTGCTTTAATAGATACTTTTCAAAAAGTTTTGAAGTGGACTAAGTTGTTAAACTCTGCCTTTATGTCAGAGGTGACGAGGCTTTCCTTCTCTGTGATTTCTTTAATCAGGAGTTTCCAAGGCTGTTGAGTTGCTTGAGGACTTAGTTCTGAAAGGATAATTACATTGCTGCTTAGGAGAACTTTTAATGTGCATTTAAATATTTTTTAAATCTATGAAGCTGAGGAAAAACTAAAGCTTTTATGTAGAACTGGAATATGGCATAGTATTTTGTCTTAGGCTTAGTCCTGTGTGTCTTAATAGCAGCAGCAGCACTTTTCTTTCCTGATACGTACCAAAGCAGGAAAGGTGATTTCTTACCCTGTGTGTGTATGGTGACCAAGGGGTGTTTCCAAGCTTATCAGGAGGGATGGTTGAGAGGGCTGACCTTGCAACTGATGGGAGTTTTTCTTTTTCCTTCTTTTGCTGGGAGCACTTTGTTTTTTTCATTGGTGATGGATTTTTTCAGTCTTAGGCTGCTGCAGCAGGTTTGTCAGAAAAGCACGGAGGCCAAAAGACCCTCTGAGATTCTGTGGCTTTACGCTCCTTCAGAAGTTCAGGGATGTAACTGAAGGTAAAATTAAACTGGAAGTTAGGGTAATACACAGTGCTTTATTCCTAGCAGAAAACTGGTTTATAAATTTAAGTGAGATTATTCTGGGTGCTTACAGGTTGTATATATCACAGTATGCTATACACATGAATGAAAAAATATTTCTGCTTGAATAAAAAAGTAGAATTTAGATGGTATATTTCTCTTACAGAATTTCAGTTTTTCATTTTACTTTGAGATATAGCTGAAAATCTGTTATTTTATCACATTATGTGAGCCTAACATTTGTGAGCACTGTGGTTTTGGGATAGTTAAAATTTATTTCATTGCCTGCAGCATATTGTTATCCCTACTGGTATTGCACTTTGTTGCTTATCAGCCAGAGGGCATTTTGTGTGTGTCTGTATACACAAGTATATGCAAGTATGAGGTAGTAAGCACTCCTATATACTGTTTTTTCTTCTTTCAAGTACTTACTGATCTCCTCTTAATATTAACTGAGTTTTATCTTTTAAGATTTGCCAGATTGCTTTATCGTAAGGTATTTAGTAGAATTAATGTTTGTATCATACCTGACTTTCTCAGTTACTCACATCTGCTTACCTTTTAGCTGTCAGTTAGACCTTTATGTGACTTGAGACATTTTTCTAGAAATACTGGCACAGCCTAGGTAGTGACGTGTTATACAGAAAATCTTCCTGATTTACCCCTAACAAGGATGGGGAAGGTGACAGCTCTTCTGCTCTCTCCTTTCAGCACTGTGGATTGGAAATGAAGCACTTAAGTTAGATGCTCTTTCTTTGTCTATTTAAGCTCACACAAGTGGAACATATTTTTGGAAAGGTGTTTCCAAGTGTACAGAATATTTTACATTTGTTCTTTGTTTGTACTGTCTTGTAACTGCTGGGTTGTGGGGGTTTTTTTTGGTTGCTTTCCTAGTGAAATTACTAGAATTAAAAGTTTAAGCTTTCCAGCTCCTGAGCAAAATGAGGCACCATAATTTGGCCATCTTGTGCAAAATGGTTTAGGAAAATGGTCTGGTGAAAGGCTGTAGTGTGGTGTGTAATTTAACACTTTGTCAAAGTGTATCTTTAGTTGCTGTGGGTTTCTGTTGCAATGGCAATTCACCATTGATCAAAACCATTACAAATAAGTTAGTCTAATTAGGTTATTCTCTCTGCAGAGCCTTTCCCTCAATCTTTGTTCACAGGTCCAGGTGAGGGGAAACAACTGAGTTGTAGTCCTTGATAAAACCTCTACAGGCAGGATACCTTCAGGAGGGAACCACCAGCAGCAAGTTTACTAAATTTAAAAAACCACCTTTTTAAGGCTGTTGTCTATCACTGCAACAAACTTAAACTACAATAGGGGCATGTATTCAGCCCTCAGACTGCCTTTGTTCTACCAGGTTCAGTCTTTATTAAAGGTGACTAACTGCTGGTGAAAGTTTGCCTCAAAAGTTTAAGGGGTTTCTGCCTGGACAGGTTGTTACGGTGTGTTTGTAGTTTTGGTAATGGCCAAGAGAACAGGTTTCACACAAAAACATGAAGATTGCTCTCTGTTCTGAGAGTTTGTTCCAGTTGTGTTAAATGCTTTAGTGAACAGGAGAAAAACTTAATTTAAAGTGTGGAAAAACCTTTCTCCCTTAAGATATCCCTGTTCTAGTAAATGCCTCAGATAAGTGGGTTATTTTTGAGTTGATTTTCTGGTAGGTTATCTGTTTAACTCTTTTACACCATTTGTCCAAATTATTTAATTCAGCTATTCCACTTCCAAGCTAGCTTTTTAATGATAGGAGATTTATCTTGAAGCAACTTTTTTCCCTCAGCATTTAAAACACGTCTATGAATAAAACACAGACAAGAAATCTTGCTATTAATTGCAGGCTGGAAATGGAGCATTGATACCAAATTAGGTATTGGGGCCCTCGAGGAACTCCTGAATAGAATTATCTCTGAATTTCCCTCAAAGAGATGAATTAATTGTTAATGCTGAATGGGTCAAAGTAATGGAATCCTAAAAATTTTAATGTAGTTCACTTTTGTATAGATTTATATATATCACTTATTTCCACAGCTGATTAATTCTGAGTAGCTGTCCTCTGAGATTGTCAGTGAACCACAGAAGTGGATAGTTGTACTGAGGATTTATTATTGTAACCTATCTATTTTAATGGTTTAATTGCTTTTAGTCATTGTAAAAAATATTTTCTTTCATTACAAACATAATGTCCAGCTGTATTTTGGCATTAAGAGAATATATAAAATTTTTAGAAGTTCTAAAATGAAGTGTTTTGTGTACAAGCTCTCCATTCTGGATCAATATGGAGATTTAGTTGTAGATACAGAAAACAAAATAAATAGGTATGGCTCTATGTAAATAGGTTTGTCACCAATGTTTTTTGTTGTACAGGAATGTTCTGTTTAGTTTAAATGCAGTCACCAAGGAAACACTTTGCAGGTGAAATACTCTACGGCTTTAATATTCTGAACTGTTTTTATTCAGGGAGAAAAAAAAAGTTTACTTTATTTGCTATTATGAGAAACAAACTTGAAAACTTCTGTCTTATTTTCCAGAATAAATTTTACATAGAAACCAAGCTTAACAGAGACTTAAAAGATGACCTTATAAAGCTGTTTACGGAACATGTTGCGGAAAAGCACATTTACAACCTAATGCGTAAGTAAAGCTGTTGACTTTTCTTATAATGGAAGCCTGGAGAGCCACAGTGCTTTCAGACACTATGAAAATCCACAGCAAATAGGGATAAAATGCCAAATATTAGTGAACTTCAATACAAATTCCTTTAAGGCATGAGAAAATGTGGCACAGTTCAACTTTCTTTTTTTTCAGAAATCTGACTTTGTATGAAGTAATGGTTTGCTTGAGATCTGGGGGAACCAGTATTTGTTTTCCCCTATGACTTGTGATTATGGCATAATGAATGTTTTATTGTTCTGTTGTTTATGCTGTTGCTTTTTAACTTCCTTACCAAAATATTGACAGGTGTCATTAAGAACGTGGTGTGGTCAAAAAACTGTGATACCTCTGGGGTTATTGCCATGATGTACTCAAGTACTGCTGTAGTTGGTGAGCTGCAGAATGATGACAGCAGTTTCTCTCTAAGGTTAATGGGTTAATGCAAATATAATGTGCTTCAAGTGATACCCACAGGAGCACTTAACGGGAAGCGTGACTCCTGTGGTGAACCACAATGTTTGTCTGAAACCTGCCACCTCTGAGAGTGTCTGTGTGAGCACAGGGAGCTTGCTGCTGGCCTGCTTTGCCCCTCAGAAGGGCAGCTAGCGAAGCATTAGAGCGATTGGAGTGGAGTTTATTGCTCTTTTTTTCTTTGCTTGGGTAGCAATGCCCTGCTCCCTCCAGCTGAGGGAAAGGAGCTGTGCTGTTGTTTCAGGCTCACTGAGAGGTGACATCCTGGGCAAGGGGTGGGTGAACAGGGTGTCTACGAGGTCAGGGAGCCTGGCATTCTGCAGTGATGGGAGATCATCAGCTCTGATGACGTTTTCTTCTTGCCATCTGAAAAAGTCACTAAAGAGCAGATCACATCACCTTGGAAATAGCAGAACAATGAGGAGTGCCCAGCCATGGGCCTGATGTTTTCTTTTGTGCCAAAGAGAACTACTGGTATCATGGAACCTGGTAAGATGATTGCTGCGACAAGATCGTGGAAAATTTGGCTGATATTGCCTTAAAATGTTCACATTTTTCAGGCAATTTTTTTTTTTCCAGTGGCAAAGCAAAGGTGTAACACTGAATAAACCTGACATAAGCGATGTCAGATGTGTGTTGCTAAGTAATTAACTTTCTGCAGTGATAATAGCAGAATCAAATAGAAATTGCAGATGAATTGTTGAAAGGAAAAGACCTGTGGTGTTGTGTGTGTGTAATCAGAAATGCTTTTTCCCAGCTCTGTTAATTGCAGAAGTAAAATGAAAAGAAAAAAATGAAAAAAAAAAAAAGTAAGCTGTCTGTGTTGCTGTATATGAAGTGTCTTGTTTAATGAGCAGCTTCCTTGGGTTCATTTCAGTCTGACCATCAGTTTGTTAAAGCTATGTTATTTGGATTTTATGTCCCTTCTAAGTAAGATGATAATTCTGACAGGCATGAACTCCTAACTGTGATCTGATTTAATTAAGTCTTGGATAAGAGGATCTATAAATTGAGTTAAAGTATGCCTAAATAAAATTTTAAACTTGCTAACAGGTTCTTGGGAAATAATTGAAGATACACAGCACATGATGTAGTACTGCAAATGTGCTGAAAAACTTCTAGTATTGTATTTTTTTCTGCCTTTCTTAGCTCTTTTTTTCTAGCTTCCTGAAATTCAAACCTTCCTTTTTGGAAATGTCAGGGCTCTATGAAAATAGAATGCAAGTTGGTGTTTGTTATTTGCTTTGCTTCCCAATGTCAGCGTTTGGTGCTCTTTGCTGATATTTGATACAGATTTGGTTCAGCAAAAAGATGTTTCTCTATTGTGAAGGGAAAAAAATGCAGATATGAATGGGGATACTTTGGAAATGAAAGTCAAGTTGTGATCTGCATGGAGAAATGAAATCCTGGGGCTGTTTTTTTAAGATATGTTGCAACTGCCACTTCAGTGAGAAGAAGGATGCCTTCCTTCTGTTTGAAAAAAAACCAAATTACAAAATTGGTTTAATCCATTTGTGATCTAGACTTGGAGGCTCAGAGTAACATCTGCTCTCACTCCTGAAATTTGTTGCTCTGTTTTTTTGTACGAAGTGGGTTTTGTTTATAGTACCTTGTCATTCTCTCAGAGCCTGGAAGCTGGCATTTCTATTTGAAGCTGTGTTCAGGAAGGACTGTAAGTACATTTCAGGTTCATTTGATTTTTGAAAAAGTTCCTGCTCCACTCCAAAAAGATGGGGGGGAAGAAGCCGGAAGAGCAGTGCAGCCCTGATCAGCTCAGACTCCCCCAGGCTGGGTTCCC
Source organism: Corvus brachyrhynchos (assembly GCF_000691975.1). Taxonomy (NCBI): domain Eukaryota; kingdom Metazoa; phylum Chordata; class Aves; order Passeriformes; family Corvidae; genus Corvus; species Corvus brachyrhynchos. The sequence continues at coordinate 1,593,966 of NW_008246065.1, forward strand.
TTGTCCCTGTGCTGGCTGGTGGGAGGCTGGAAGGTGCAAGATCAACAGCTGCAACAATGGTCTCTGTGATTGGGAGCACTTCTCTGAGCACTTGGTTGCAAAAATTAGAGCGATCAAGGTGTCAATTCATTATTTACAGAGGAAATATTGCCTAAGTGAACATTACTTTGACAAATTTTTCCTCTACCAATGCCAATTTGGTTCCATTTAGGGTTTGATAGATGAAATTTTTTTTTTTTAAAAAAAGCACTTCACTATCTGGAGCACTTCAGTTAAAGTAAATGCATAATAAAAACCCACAATACACAGATCCATGAACACAGTTGTGTTTGTGAAACACTTTTACACCCACACATTTATCAAGTCAATGCTCTTCAAATTAAAGTGGGTACATTTGAACTAAGTGAATATAACCTGATTATTTTCCTTACAAAGCCAAAGCTGGCTCTTGCTGATAAGACTGCTGCATTCAGTGGCAAAGGAGAAGTTGCCATGTGTAGAAGTGCTTAACTGAATGTAACAAGCAAAGATACAGCATCTTATTTACAGGAAGCTTCAGAAATGAGGGTGGGAGGGGGAGAAGATGCAGATAATATCCTCATGTCACTAGGGAAGGGGTGGTGGAGAATGTCATCTTTGTTCCTGCTACAGTCCTGCGTGAGGTGACTTGTAAGCAGAAAAGCTCAGAAATAGGTTTATTTTCTCCTTATGCACCCACTGTCTCTTCTGATAGTCCTGCACTGCAATTTCCATGCCCTGGAAACATCCTACCTGTTTATTCTCATCTAGAAAAATGGCAATCACTGCATGAAAGTGCATAACAGCTTCTGAAACTCTCTACTTCTAGTACTTGCAGTGGGTAAAATTCAATGGCAGAGTATTTGCAAGTAACTGCCACTCTTCTCCTTTTGGACATTGGCAGCTTAGTGCCCAAACCAAGCTCACTTTTGAATCTAACAAAAGAAGAAAAGCCATTAAGGGCATAGTGTTGTGTCTCCTTGGTGGAGAGATCACTTGGGTTTAAATTACAAGAGTTTGCAATTACTTCTGTTCTCTTCCTGAAAACTAAAGAAAGGACGGTGAATGCTAGGCTGGAATCCTGCTCTGGGAGGTTGGTGAGGTTCCCAGCATCTCCATATTGAGCAAAAAGCAACAGAAACTCCAAGTTGGTCATAGAGGTGAAAGCTGGTTTAGAGGGCAGTCTGAGTCAAATATATATAGAATTCTTTGCTTACAGCACTGTTTGTGGGGGTAGTAGGATGTATCAGATTGATTATGGCACTTCCAAATAAGCCTTATCATATCTCTGTAGTACTTCAGCCATTTATATCTGTGTGTGTAGGGGCTGTTTCTTGCCTTAGACATTATTGTTGTGAGTTCAAGAAGTTTTTTACTCTTCAAAGAGCAATGTGCTGGTACAGATCGTTCAGTACAAGTTGGTTCTTCCCAAAAAAACATCTGTCTGCACTTTTGTACAGTAGTTACTCAACTGGGAAGTCAGGTGAACTTTATGAGAGGGAAAATTGCTTTGTGCTGCACTTCTGATTTTGTTCCTGTTGCCTGGGGTAGTTACAGAATCAGCCACTGAAGCCTGAGCACACAGAGTGGTCACTGTGTGTGGATTCTAAAGGCACGCAGGCAGTTGCAGAGTGTAGTTCTCCATGTCAGTGCCTGTGTGGGTTCAGAGCTAAAACCCAGTGTAAAAATACATCACATAATTTGCTGAAGTAGAAGTTTTTCTCATGGTTTTCCAAGGAAAACTTCTTTGAAAAAAGTCAGGAGGAGGGAGACCACTCACAGTCTACTTCATTATGTTTTCAGCCTCTAGCTAATTACAGAGGAAGCCTTTTCTCTGAAGATTTTTACATATGACAGCTTTGTTTCTTCCCAGTTAGGTCACTTGGATTCAGATGAGGGGAAGAGATCTTGTTGTTCCATTTTATTTTTTTGTTGGAGGTGTATTAAAGTTCAATAGAAGAGCAGTAT
>NW_008246065.1:1596039-1732735 GCF_000691975.1 Corvus brachyrhynchos
GAGCGGTTTATGTTGGAAAAGGTTTTCCTTTATAAAAACAGGAAAGATATTTCCACTGCATTGGTGTTTTCTAAAAAGTACCAGAAAAGTTACTCGAGCATTGGAAAGGGTTGCTAACAGCTCTTTTAACAATGAAGTTGTCCAGATTTTTGATGCAGCAGTAGAAATGTAATGCAAAATTACAGAGAATGAATCTATTTATAGCTGTTAGAGGTTGATGAATGTAGCTGGCAGGATGTTGCCTGCGCAGGGATTCTCCTGTTGTTGTGCAGTGGCTCAGTAGGAGTGTTTGTTGCTCTGTGGGCACCCAGCCCTACGTATTTAGCAGCTGTGTTTTGCTGTGCTGACCTCCCAAAGCCTGTTGATGTCAGTGAAGCAAGGGACCCTCCTCATCTCTTTGGCTGTGTGCTGCTTTGACAAAATGCCTTTCACTAATAAATGCCGTATCCAGCTTTTGTTTGTGAATACAGAGCTCTCTGTTTGAGAGGAGCAGTGCAAAAGGCTGAGAGAAGGACTGATTGATGCCAAGTTCATGGCCTGACTCTACAGCTACAACAGAGACCGCAGGGTTTGTTTTGAAGTGTGCTGGGGTTTTTTTATTCACTCCCCATGCCTCACCCTTTGGCAGAGATACACAAGAAAAAGATGGATTGAATTGACATTCACGCTGTTTGAGGTGACATTTCTTTCCCCTCCCTCCCTTTTGACATCTGTCTCAAACAATCTGCATATGAGAAGCAGCCTGTTACTGCCTTGATGCACAAACTGTGGAGAAAATGCCCTGACAAAGGGAGAAAACACTCTCATGGTGTTTCAGCTTCTTGCAGAGAGCATTGCCCCCAGCCTTTCTGTGTGCTGCTGACAGTGAAGGAGTTGTTCATTGTGCTTCTCATTTCCGTGTCACATCTAATGACTGTGTTTCATAAGGAAAATGATCTTGTTCTTGAATGTCTGTCCTGAGTTGGTTTTGACAGAAATGCCTAGAGCATCATTATAGGTTTGGTGCAGCAGAACCATGGGCTTTTATCTGAAAAGTTTGGGCCCTGTAGGCAAAGCTGGGGGTTTCATTGCATGGTTTAGGCTAAGTCTGCATTAATCAGTGGGGTGGTGTAAAGGGAGCAGAGTATAAAACACCTCTGTGTTGATGTTGAGGACCCAGTGCTGACCTTTCCCTGCTTTTTGGAGAGTTTTATTTCCCACTTGCTAATGTCTGCTCCTTTGGACAGAGTGCCAAGGAGTAGCAGTTCGAGCACATCTGGTTTAATCTTGCCCAAAAGGAATTGAAGTAATATGCTCCAAGGCAGCTCTGTCATACCAACCAAGGAGCAGCAAAGTGGGGATGATCAGTGAATTTGCTTCAAAATCACATTTCTAATCTGAACTAAAGCTTTAATATAGAAACTGCCCTCAGGCTTTCGAAATCATTATTCTTTTTGGTTTGGGACACAGAGTGATGACAGAAGCAATGTGTTTTAAAAATGTCTTTTTGGATTACTGAGGCCCTTTCCTTCTGTAATACATTGGATGATATTCAGCCTCTAGACACTGCTTTGTTTTCTCCTAAAACTCTGAAAAGTTAGTATGAGAAGAAAATCTGCACAACTCCACTCTGCCACGTTCATAAACTATATCTCTTGCTTTTTAAGTTTAGGAATGAGACAAAAACAAAGGGAGATATCGTTAAAAAATAAATATTAAAAAAGGCAGAATTACTGGCCTGTGGAGTGTCTCTGTCCTTAGAATTAGCATATGTGTCAGGATAGGTAAAATAAAATATTTCTTCCTCAGGGCCTTAAAAATGAAGAAAGGTAGTGGAGCACTAGGAGGAAATAACAATTAATTCCAGTGTGTTTGTGCTAGACTAAAACAGGGTGATTTCTGTTAGAATTCCTCTGAAACAAAAAGCTAATGTAGCCTTTTCTCCAGCTATAAAGCTGTTGAGGTTCCAGCTTCTGACAGTAAATGATTTGGGGGGCAAGAGGGTTCTCTAGCAGAAAAAGTGCTTTTTTTAAATAAAAGAAATTTATGCATCTACAGGATTGTAAATTTCAGTATTTAATTTCTAGCTTATTTCGTCTTGGCAAATAGTTTAATCACTTCAAATTTCCAATTCTAACCTTATAAACAATGTTCTCCTTCCTCTCCTTCCTTCTTTCCTTCCAAATATTGGTAGACACGGATAACTGAGATCTGTGAATCTGGAAATCAACTGCAGTATTGTTCCACTTCTTTTCTGGCCTGTGGGGAGGGTACTGAGGTGCTGCTATTGCAGAAAAGTTGACCATTCCTTCAAAACTCTTGTCACATTAATGTCACCCCTTTCTTAGACTTCAGCAGTTAACCCTGCACTCTCCAGGGCTAAATAAAGTAGCTTTTGTAGCTGTTAATCTTTTACACCCCCTGTGCTCTGCAAATCTGATGGAATAATCAATATTTACACACTGAGCAGTTTAAGGGTGCCATTGCTAATACTGAAGTCGCAGCTGTAATTTGACAGCTAAGGACTAAGTAATTGTGTTGTAACAATACTGGAAGCAGTCTGTGTTGTTACCAAGTACTGTAGAACACATTCAAATTCTTTAAACAGCAATCTACATGCAAATTTTGCCTCTGAACTAAACCTTTCATCCAAGAGTTTAGGACATTTTAAAAAGTTGCAGCTACGTTTCTTATTTTCCTTGTTTCATGTTGATTAAGTTGCAGCACCTCAAATTAAGTTGGAAAATACAGTCTCAAGTAATGACCACCATGGTTAATCTGGCTCCTTGTCAAAGAAATAGGAGTAATATTCCAATTTCAATAAGGCCTCATAAAAATATAAATGTGAAAATACTACCTTATTTTCCAATTATACAAGTCCCAAAGCATATATCTCTACATTTATAGCTGTGTTTTTCATATTTATTCTTTTTACAACACTGAATATTTTCCGTGTGATTAAGGCTCGGAATTTTTATTTTGTAGCATTTTTATTAGGTACTTAATAAAGCTTTTGGTCTATGTAATGAGTATTTTTAAAGTAAACTGTGGCTTTATTAAATGCCTAGTGGCAAATGTGTAGTAATAAAACCAAATTTTTATCTCTTTTCTTTTCTGATCTACATTTTAATTCATTACAAACTTATAAAGAATTTAAGTTGGTAAAAATTTGTTTTTAGTTCTGTTTAAAGGAAGATAAAATACCAGGATCATGAGGAGTTTGATGTAACTGCAAGTGTGAGGGTTAAGCCAAAGAGAAAGTCAATTTTCATTCAAAAGGCTTTTGAAGTTCTAGGTCAGTAATTAACATGGAGGAGCTGTACCTAGATTAAAGGAGTGAAAAGGTAATAAATGATCAAGCTTCATCAGACAATTTAATAATAAAATAGGCAGCAGGTAAAAAGACCCCAACAAACCCAAAATGCCAAATAACAGCAATAACAAACAAGCACAAAAACCTGACCAACCTTAGAGAAAAAACCCACAACCCAAAATGGCAACAACAAAAACTTTCAGCTGCATCTTGGGCGCCAGCAGTGGCAATTCCCTCCCTGTTTAATTGCTGTTGGCATCTGGGTTCGATCCAGTGCTTTGCATGGACTGGGATAAAGGAACCATCTTCAAGGTGAATGGGATTTTATGACAGTGAAGTGGAAAGGTTTGTGTGGTCAGATGGACCCTGGATAATTTAGCTGAGAGAAAGGCAATTTATCCTAGTACAGATTTGACTCTGTGGGATCTGCAGGTCCTCCCAAGGGGCAGAAATGATTTAGGTATGATTTGTTAAAATAGCCTACTTTGTAGTTCTGTCAAAATTACTACAAAGGGAGGAAAAAACCCCTGGTTACTAACATGCAAAAGTTTCACTTTTCTGCCAAAAAAGTTACATCTTTGCTAAGTAAAGAAATCTGTTTTCAAAGGAATGTTGAAGAATAGAAAAAGCTTTTTAGAACAGCTAAATCCTAGTTTTTGAAGTCAATCTTGAGTTATAAACAAGTGAATTTGAGCTTGTTAAGATATCATCTGCTACTCCTGGAATTACTGGGCTCCTGGATCTTGCCCCAAGTGCCCCACTGTAATTAGGAAGTAGCTTAGTGTTCATCAAGGGTTCTCCAATGCTGCTGTGCAGTAACAAGGTACCTTGATTACTGCAGAGTATCTGAAGTGTTGCAGGTTCATACCTGACTTATTCCAGTGTTGTTCATTCATTGTTCCTCAAAAATCCTTGAGTCATTTTGGGTATTGTGTCTTACCTCAGTTCGAGAATCTTTCAAATCATCTTGTACCTTTCTGCAATTAATGCATTTCATCATGGGAACCCACACTTCTCTTCTTTGATTCTGCCAGGAGTTATTTTCAAGACTATTTACAGGTTAATTAACCTGTTTGCATGTTAGTTAGTCTGTAGAATGTGATATTAATTCATGAACACTCTGGAGGTGGTCAGATGGTATCATGGTGTCATTACCACTCTCATTCAGCTGAGGTTCAGTTTTATTCTGCCTCTCCCTCCTCTATCTTTGTAAATGCTGCAGGTGCAGTTCTGGGAGTAGGTAGAAGGAGTCTGTGCAACTTCTGTGTTGCAGACTCTCACTAATGATTCTAATAAAGCAAGAGTCAAAGCCTTAGTATTTGTTAGTCTTTTATAAGATTGTAAAATAACAACAGAGATAATTTCAGCATGTCTGGCAGAGCTGTTTCTATTCCTTGAGTGAGCCTCTCAAGAAGTCATACAGGACTGAATGAATGTCGAAGTTTGTTTCATTGCAAAACTGAAAATGAATTTGTGTGCAAAGAAGTTTTACATCTTTGCATCTTAATTTACAGCTTTGTCTTTAAATTTACATTGAGATCTTTTGGTTCTATCCAGAGGGGAGTCTTGCTTGTTCTTACGGAAATTGTTCTGAAAACACAAATCCTACAGCAGTGCTGTTCATTTTTCGAGGCTTGATGTCCAGCTTTTGGACAAGCTGGGTTAGTTTAAACTGTATGGCTTATTGAACAGGATATTGTTTAATTTTCTTTATTGAGAATCAGGTAATGCATGCCATTGCATTGTTACATTGTTGAATATGATACTGTCATGCTTTTATTTATTGACTGTAAGTCAGGCGTGAGTGATTTAAATCTGCAGTGTAGTAGGTGATATGTGCATTTCCAGAAAGCAAGATAGGAAATACTAATTTCTGAAGCTGCAATAAAGTGATGAAGATTTTTTGTTTTAAATAATTTGTTTTGCATATTTTAGGAATGTAATTTAATGTGCACATATTAAGAACAAATTCACAGTTCTTTGGGTACTTTGCAGTTCTATTGGTGATGCTTAGGCTGAAGTGGCCACAGTCTAATTAAATATATAAATATTTGTGTATGCACACACATTGTTTGGATTGTGCATTACTGTCACATTATAAAGCACTATGCCCATTTTAATTCAATGATTTCCAACTTTCTTGGCTGCCAAGAGGCTGTTTGACAAATCTTTAGGAAAAGGGCTGTAAATATGTCATTACAGAACAAATCACAGGCTCTCACACCCTCAAGGCTTCAGCTGAAATGAGCAAGCACTTTTAAGATGGCTCTTTGTAAAATAAATGCATCTATAACAGTTAAATATAACAACTGTGATTACTTGAAGGTTACAAAAGAGTACTTTGTTTTAATTTCCCTATGACATGAGCACTTAAACAGTTTCAGAAAGATAAGAAAAAACATGCTACTGAAGATTTTTCTTTCTATTTAAGTATTCTAGTGGCAGATGCTGAAGCCAGAATTGGAGATGCTCTGAAGGTTAAAAAGCAGAGCTTCTCCAGTGTAAGCCAAAGAGATATGTCCCTTAGGTAGAACTGTAAGAGTCAGTTCTCCTCCATATGGTGGGCGCAGAAAGGTGCTCAACTGCTTGGTAGAGAAATGAAAATCAAGAGGTAGCAGTTTGTTTACACCTTCTTAATTTCTTTTTGTGTGTGTATTTCTGTAATTCAGATGTATGTACAAAGCTCATATAAATATAAATAAGGATAAAAACTTGTATATCATAACATAAACAGTAAATGTGCTATTGCCAGGTTTTTCCTCAAGAGGAAGGTGCAGTTATTAACTTGTGTTTAAAGGAAAAACTTTTCTTCTTCAACATTTACAATTTTAGCACTACATGTGCATAGACTTTGAATCCATCCTTAGTTTTGTGTGCAAAATTCTAAATGCTGTGAAGTATGGATTTGTGGATCTTCAGGTGTTTAACACACTTGGTATAAGAGTGCTTTCAAAAATAAATTGTTTGCTTCAGTTCTGTGTCTGAATACTTAAAGCTAAAACTAATGCTTCGTTTTACCCAACCCCTGCTACCTCCAATAAATGAAAAGTAAGTTATTCCACATTTTCACTATACATAATTTGAGCAGGATACTTCTATCTAAAGGTGATGTTTTATTACTCTTGAGAAGAAGTTGAAATAGGACACATGGCTGTTTTCTTTGTGAGGACATCAGGTACCAAAAAAAGCACAATTACTGTATTATTTTGGTTAAAAAGAAATCTATGTGTAAGAGCCTGTATTTCTTGGTTGGAAAAGTTGCTGATTGTGTTAATTTTGTTGCAGCTTTACTTTTGGAAGCTCAGTCAACACCGTTTCAAATAACTCCTTCAACCATGGCAAATATTGTGAAAGGCCTGTATACACTACGACCAGGTAAAAAGGAAAAATGTTTGTATTGATCTCATCTTGTGATTGTCATTTGTTTGCCAAAATGTGTCTACTCTCTAATGGGTGCACTGTTAATAGTCAAAGTGTGTTGTGTTTTGTGCATCCTAATGCTCAGTTCTACCCTGGTTCTTGTTGCCCATCTTGTTGGTGACCTGGGCAAGGTACCATGTAAATACCAAATACATTTAAAAAAAAAAAGCCAGCCCTCTCTTCTGGAGACAAAGGGAAGATCCATTCCTTCTCTATAGAAATAAAGAAAGAAGGATATTAATGGGTCAGTCAGGGCAGAAATTTAGAAGTATGGAAATGGTGAAAGTTGTGTTAAGAGTCACTCTTCAAACAGCCAGGTCTTCAGCATGAGTTGCATGCCGAAGTTTCTTCTATGAAGCCATTTTTTTTTGGTATTATTTCTAATTTAACTCATGAACACATCGTGACAGCTTATGCAAACAACAGTTATATTGAAAGGAAAATGGTATTGCAGATTTTAATCAATTTTGGATGAGAATCTTTGGAGATTCCCTAAGTTTTGGAGAACTGAGGAGAGCCTTACCCTGTATTTGAGAAGTTTTTAGAAACAGGAAGTGTTCAAAATATCCATAAATAAGTGGTCCCTGTTTCCCTTGCTTTTACAGTACTGACAGTTTCTTACTTTGGCATGACTGAGAGAAGGATTGTGCCTGAGCTTCAGTCCATTTTTGCTTTGAAGTCCCCATTTATGTCAATAGAAATGAGGATGGGAATCCTTTACAAAAAGCTTTGGTGCAATATTTAGCATGTGTACAAACCAGGACTCTCTATTTACAAAATACACTTTCTGTAAGCAAAGATTATTTTTACATCAGCAAAATTAACATACTTCCATCAATTTTAAGACAATTCTAATTTCAGTTTTAGAAGGTGTTCAGGACCAAAGATAGAAGGGTGCATACATAAGTATAAAAGTGTTACTCTTTTGAAAGCAATTCAGGGTGGTTGTTTGACCACACTTCATATTGTAGGTGATGGACTTGTGATTTCGCAGTTTTCCATTTCAGATGATCCCTGTCCTGCTGTTCACAGCACAGCAGACACTGGTATGGGTTGGTATCATGGGCCTAACCAGATTCTGAGTAGTTGAAGAGCCCAGAATAGACTTCTTGGTGTGAAAGGCTGTTCTTTGGTGATCCTAGTTCTTGAGGATGAATTCTGAAACAGTCAGAGCAAGGGTTCCTCTGAGGCAGTGCTGCTCTCTTTCTCTGTGGGATTGCTCCATTGGATGTATCATGGGACTGGTGGGCAGATAACTGGGAGGTAAAGCAGAAAGTGGGGCCAGTGGAAGGTTTAGAGCAGCCTGTGAAGTGTCTGCAGTGCAGAGAGCAAAAGGAGAAGCGAAGCAGACGTGGCTGGCAGCCAGGGGCTTCCCCTTCTCTTTCTGTTCCTTTGTCTTCTCTTCAGGTTGAAGGTATCCAACAGCTGTCAGACTTCAAATGTTGCCAGAGAAGAATCTCTTTTAGTTCTAGCTCGGTACTGGGGCCAGTCCTTTTTAAAACCTCTATCAGTGATCTGGATGAGAGGTTTGAGTGTTGGTTTACAGGACAGTGGGAATTGTATAAAAATTTGTGATGTTCCTCAGTGAATTTTAAAGCATCCCTTTTTTCTAAGCAAAGATCAAATTTAAGGTAACTCCTACAGCCTGTGGAAGGTCTGGCTGCAGAAATAGTTGAGGGCTATTTATTTTTCTCAGAACTTGCTATACAGTTGCTGTAAACCCAGTTTTCCTCGTGTGCTTAAAGCCTTGAAGCCTTAAATTGTCTTGCTCCTGTAAAACAATGTAGAGAATGAAATCAGTGTAGAGAAATGAAATCACATTTCTGTCCTGAAGCTGAACTAGTACAGGTTAGAATTACATTATAAACATTAAAAAAGTGCTTGTCTGAGCTTTGGAAGATCAGTGAGAGAAATGCATGAATTCCTTTGAAATGGGGATGGAGCAGTAGGGTTGTATAGTGATACTACTGTGCTTTTTAGAAGAAAGGCTGAGGGAAGAGAAGGGTACGTTTTGGGGATAAATTTCTTGGAGTAAGGTCTTACAATCATTATCTAATTATCCAAGTGGGTTTGCTGATCATCAGTTGTCTGTCCTTTAGAGTGTCCAAAGGTCCTGTGAGATGCAGCAGGAACTGAATTTCAATTTGATGATGAGGTTTAGAAAAATAGTAGTTCTTTTATCTGCATGTAAACATTTGATTTCAACAGTCTCATTATTTGTTCTGCTTTAAGGCATGGTTTCTGTGGATTTTGGAGTTTTTCTTTTTTTCTTTTTTATTTTAATTCAAGATCCTAATATGTATTCAAAATAAAGTTACATTTGTCAAACAGTAAAATTTTCACAAAATATCTCTTCCGTGTATTTTGTTATTGCTTTCTCTGTTCTTACAGAATGGGTACAGATGGCACCAGCTTTATTTTCTAAATTCATCCCAAATATTCTACCCCCTGCTGTGGAATCTGAGCTTCAGGAATATGCTGCTCAAGACCAGAAACTTCAAAGAGAGCTTATTCAGAATGGATTTACTAGGTAATAATTATTAATTTTCAGGAGTGATTATGCAGGACAGTGCTGAAATGGTAAAAATGGATACACCTAAAAATATTGAAGTAATAATTTAAGAGTTAATAAAGAAAACCTTCACAATTCAGTATCTGAAATATGGCCTTATTTTCAATGTCTTTTGAGCACTAACAACCCTGCAGATGGTACCAAAAAAGTAGATGATTGGGAGGCTTGAAATTTTTTTATCAGATTGCTTGCCATTCATGCATTCCTGTGTTTTGGTTGTGTTTCTATTGCATGATCATGCTCCTGTTCAGCCTTTACTTTGGCTGTTTATTTTCTATAAGCTCTCTTTTATTCGTAGTGCTTCTGAAAATGTCGGTTTTCTCCTTACTTAACTTTCAGCGTTATTTATACAGTCAAGGTGTTTATTTTAAACAGGCATTTCCCATCTGAGTATTGAATTGGGGAGGGGGAAAAGGGAGAAGAACAAACAGTAAAAGACACAGCAGAAACTGTTCATACTGTAAATTGTTCCCTCTGGGAAGTGCCTGTTGCTCTGTGCTGTTCTATTTTTCTGCCCAGACAAAGGCACAGCACTTTCCACCATTTCTGCAGTAGTTTGACAATCTAAGATCAGGCTGGGAAGCCTCGTGCTCTACTCCCAGGAGGTTCATTTCTTCCTAAAGAGAAAACATCTTCATCTTTCAAGTTACCTGTGCAATGCTGAGAGTCTGGCCCTGTAGTTTGAACACCCAGTAGATGTGGGTATGTTTAGTGGTGGGTATATGCCTGCATTTCATACCCCATGCTTTTCCTCAAAGGTCACGTCTCTCTTCAAAGCTTGTTAAATTATTGAGCTTCAGAGCTCTACTATTGACCCAAATGCAAATGACGTGGTGCAGACTCTTTCCTTGTAAGGCTGTCTGTTGAGGAAAATAATTTTTTGAGAGATAAGCATAAAAATAAAACCATAATACCCTGGGCTGAGAAAAGCAGTGCATTTGGCCCAAGAAATAGGAGTGTGAGACTTTGTAACCAAGTAGGCATTTAATGCTGACAAAAGACTGTAATGTACAGAACAAAACAAAAAAGGGAACAATTTGGTGTTGTCAAACTTTCAGTCTTACTGATTCTGTAGGTGGCTGATAATAGTTCTGCTTACAAGTGCATTCCATCAGTTTCACACTGCTTAGAGAACTAAACGTGGCATTTCAAGTAGTAAGTCTATATCCACAAAACCAAACTGGTTTTTCAAACCAAACTGGTTTGAAAAATGTTTTTCTTTAGTTACCTGAAAATGAGAGAGACTTGGCTCTTGAAGTTCTTTCGGTGGTTTATAAAACTGTGTGAAAAAACTCTTAATCTGTCAGTCTGAAAAGATGCTCCTGAATCTTACAGACTCTCAGCAAGTCTGAGGTGACAACACTTGCTCTTTAAGCAGATTTTAGCACTTAATGGTGTTGATAAGCTGCTGTTGTTCAGCTAGAAGCTGATGTGCCATTACTGCTGCTGAATACTCCTCACTGTGCTGTGTTCCTCATGGTTATTGCTCTCAATCTTACTAATTCCGTAGGTGGCTGATAATAGCTCTGCTTACAAGTGCATTTCACCAGTTGCACACTCCATAGAGAACTAAACGTGACATTTCAAATAATAACAGTCTATATCCACAAAACCAAACTGGTTTTGAAAAATTTTCTTTAGTTACCTGAAAATGAGAGAGACTTGGCTGTGAAGTTCTTTTGGTTGGGGTTGATAGGGACCTTTAAAGGTCCAACCTCCGTGTGAAGAGCAGGGACATCTTTAACAGAGGTTTTCATGAAAATACCTTTCTTTGCCTTCTCTCCCAGAGGTGACCAGTCACGCAAGAGAGCTGGAGAAGAGTTAACTTACAGTAAGTATGGATCCAACCCTGCCCTCCAGTGTGCTCCAGCCCCTCACAGCTTGGGCATACAGGTTGTGGTGGACTTCTGGGTTCTCAGGGTCGTGGGGTGTCAGAGGCTGCATCTCTGCATGTAACAGCTGTCTGCAATGTAACCTTTACCATGCCAAGAAATGGTACAAACTGCTTGGATGTAGAGCCATTGGGGAATGGTATCTGTTCTGGTAGTGCTGTTAATTTCTGCTCATTTTATGGCCCTCTTTCCACCAAGTTTCCTCTTGTGCTTTCAGCTGAGTATGTTCACTTTATTCCCCACCGTAAAATGTCATACAGTTTTAAGATGAACTCTTACTATAGGCTGAAATGAGTGAATGGGCATTTTTGTGGTGTATCAGCTTCTGTTTACACTGTTAATGTTTCACAGACACTGCTGTGTTTTGGGGGAAGGGTGGCGAGGGACATAATGTGGAATTTTAATATGAGAGAATTTCTTTACTTTTTATATCATTTCAGATGGCTCATCAGCTTGTGCAAGCTCCAGGGGATACAGATAGTGAATATACTCGATCAGCTTCTATTCCTAGCCAGAACAGACACTGGAGGAGCGCAGGTGGTATCTGGAGCCTCCTTTGGCAACTGCTGATACTCAAGCTCTGACACGAACTATGCCTCAAAGAAGAGTTTTGGACTTTCTTCTTTATATATTAAAATGTCAGTTGCTGCTACAGTTGGGATGACTTTGAAAGACACAATTCCTTGGTCCGGCCTATCAACAAGCTCTTGTTCTGCAGCCTTTGTGAGGAATGCACCTTGAAAAACAATCCTTTCGAAGTGGAAATGGGCAGCCGAAATCAGCAGCTTCCAGAAGCATTAGAATGGAAGAATCCTTTTTGCACTCTTTTCTTAATGTTAAGGACATTCTTAAAACTAGTTAACACGTCAGTGTATTAGATTTTAAACTTCAAGTTATTTTCTGGAGCTTCTACTTAAATAATAAGAATAAAGTTTCATTATTTTGCAGTATTTGTTTGTTAGTTTAAAACCTGTCACCTTTTAAGAGTTGGTCCCATATAAATGTATCTTCTGTCAGGGAGTTTTGAATTCCAGATTTTTCTTTTAGCTCTTTTTTTTGTTACTTGGTATTTTGAAATCTGTTTTCCTATGTGTTTGTACTCTGTGCCTTCAGCTTGTGCACTTTGCGACTTTATAGACCATATTTTGTTACTGCAAAATGTGTTCTTGAGGAAAAACTTGATGTGAACAAACATGCTGCAAAGTTGCACTTTTCTCTTGCATTAGTGGGAAGTGAATATAAGGAGGAAGGAAGAAAAGTTGAACCTGTCACCATCACTAATAGTGACTTGGAAGTTTGTCCCCATTTATTTTTCACATGTATTATTGTTTAATGCAGGGACCAACTCTTGTAGAATCTCCCTTGCTGACTTTTCATTGGCCTCAGGAGTTTGACTGGATCATCCTTGTCCCTTCCAACTCAGACTGTTCTGTGATTCTATGATTCCATAATTGCAGTAGACGGAGATGAAAATTCCAGACTGAACAAAATACCAAGATGTGATTTATGTTGTGCTCTGTAGAAACATTGTGGGCAGAACTCTCCAGTCTGGTAGGTCACCAAAGTGCATCTCCATCAGGACAAGATTTGCACTGGGCTGAACAATGGTACCTGTCCAACATCACCTTGTGGCTCCTGTGCCATTTCTCCTGGTGGGGGGGATGTGATGGGGCTGTGACAGTGGATGTAGTCAGAATCAGGGATCTGAGGAGTGGTGTAGCGTGTTCATGTGCCCATCTGCCTCCTGCCTCCAGTCTTGTGTACTGGAGATCCAGCTGAGCCCAGTTCCAGGGGATCTGGGCCTAGGGGCTAAGTCTGCTCATTGTGATGTGGATTTTAATCAGCAGTATGGCTAATGCAGCTCTTTCATGAGGGGAGAAACATACTTGAAAAAGCAGTTTGATTACAGGGTTTGGGTTTTTTTCATTCCTATGGATTTTTTTTTATCACCTTTAGTTACGAAGAGAAATAGGTTGGTAATATAAAAAGTCTTTCTGAAGTGAAATAAAAGTTTGTTCAGTTTTTTCTGGCACAACGCTTATGCCTGTTTCAAAAAACAACACAAAATACCAACACAACTCCTTTCATGCTTGTATGGGTTCATTACACAATGCAAGAAAAAAAGAAAAAAAATAGATGCGGCAGGGACAAAGTTTCTTTTTGTTTTGTATCCAGGCTTTATGTCAGTGAATTGAATTCCGTCAGTGTCTCATCAGCCACTTTGGCAATGTGGTTTGGTTGGAGGGTGGAGGAGGAAGAATGAGTTTGACACTGCTGGGATTGACAGATTCAAATATGATTTCCCTATGTGTTTCTTGGCATATTTGCAAAGCCTGTTTAATTTTGAGGAAGTGTTTCTTTTAAAATGAAAACCTAATGCTTCAGTGTTTTGTGTTCAATGTGGAACAATGCCAGCAGTCTGAACTCATCCCCAGTAGTGTAAACCAAGCCACTCTGAGTAGGGGTTTTCAGGTGTTGGTAGTATCTGCTTCGACCTTGCTACCAGGTACTTAAAATGGAGCAGAATTAGATAAAATCAGGGGGTTTGAAAATTTTGTTGAAGTGTGCTGTGGAGAAGTTAATGAAGGCTAATAAGGAACAAAAACAATTTGCCAGCTTCCAGGTTTTTAAAGTTTTGGCTTTAAACAAAGATAAAACCTCTGATAGTGTCCTTAGCTTTAAAAATCACTGTCTGCTGAAATGGCAATATTCTTGAGTTAAGAATAGATGCATTAACCTAATTTGGTTAAAGTTTGTTTACAACTTTATTACCATCCTAGTTCACACAGTACAGTAACCAAGCTCTGTCATCTTTGTCAAGGGATCAGTTTTTCTCTGTTCTTAAAGTAGTTTTACTGGTTCAGGTTTGTAAGTAACATGTAGTGCTTTTGCTTCATGTCTGAGGCAAGGGTTTAACATTCATTTTCCATTGCATTATGTTTGGGACACAAACTTCTAGAGTGACAATTCCATCAAAGGTAAAGCATTCCTGTCAGTGTGGTCCACTGTGTATGCACTGAGTAGGGCTTGGATGCTTCTAGTCCTGTGTAGCACTGTCACCACTGGCCCCCATGCCTGAGAAATCTGTTTGTTAAGCACTGTATTATGTTGTAAATTTGGCATTACAATTCCTGTATGTTTTGGCATTATTTACATAATGCTGAAATGTTGTTTATCTGTTGAAGACATTATCATTGTGACTGAGCATGGAACAGAATACAGGATACTATACTAAATTATTTTGTTTCTCTGTAAACTTGCATTTTACTTACAGTCAAACTAACACAGCCAACTTGAGCATTGGTACTGTAAAGCCACAATTACCAACAGCATGATCCTAACTTCAGTATTTAATTTAACCAAATAACTTGTGGTGAATCTGTTGCATCTGTAGCTTACTCTGTTAAGCAGTAAAGTTGGTTATACAATGGGTGTCCTCTTTATGTTGCACTGGTTCTATAGCCAAGCTTGCTACATTAAAATATTTTTAGATTAATTTCATTTCTTTATTTGAGAAGTTGAACTATTTAAATTCCACATGCTGACTAATGGTCAGCAGTTGTTGATACATGGTTCAGATGGTCTTTGGCACAAATGGTGGGGTGGGGGGCCTAACCAGATAAGTACCCAACTCTTCTTCAGCTGCGTCTCCTTCCTGCAGTTGTTGGGGAAATGTTTACAGTTTAATGCATTGAAGAAGAAGTTTTTGACTCCTGCAATTTGATAGAAATACCATCAGCCAGACTCATCCCTTTTAATTTGTCCCTGACATGATTATTTACTTTCTAAAAACTAAGAAAACCAAACAAACCCCCAAGAACTACAAAGGCATGTTTTAAGTGACTGAAAAATGTTTTTCATGTACACTGTGACAACCCCAGTGAAAGGAGTATTCTGTAGAACTATGGAATAAAAAAACAACCACTTGAATTTGACTCCTGTCATCAAGCCCTCTCCAGCAGAGAGAAAACAAAGAGTTTTGTTTTGTTTTGGTTTTGATTTTTTGTGTGCTGCATTGACATGCACAAGGTATCCAGAGGGCACTTAGTTCAGCTCCCAGTGTGGGTCTTTAGGATCAGTTGACTGCAACCATCCTGGATTCCATCTGGCATAAACAATTATCTTTTTGGTAGCTTACAAACTTCAGGTATTGGTAACCATGGCAGGCGTGAAACGGGTGGGTGTACTCTGGCAGGTGTCATTCCAGTAATTACAGGTTATGGGAATTTGTCCCAGGGGATTTAACACAAATTAGTGTGATACTGGCCCAACAAGGTATTTTTATGCCTGTTAACAGAACAAGGCTGAAGAATCTAAATTCCATCCTTGTAGCACTGAAACAGACTGGCTTTGAATGGGGACCAGAGTCACCTGTGAGGGGAAGTTGTCCCCTGTCTCTGTCAGGAGGGACAGAAGATCAGCATTACTTCATGAGCAAAACGAGACAAATTCGCTGATTTGGCCTCACTTGAAAACTTGACAAAGTGCTTTGTACTTGGCTAGAGAGAGTGAGGGAAGGGATTAAACCAATGTGTCTTGATCTAACTGGAGTGACTTGTTTAAGGGGATTCCAAAATTTCATAGGCAATGAGTACTCAGAAATCCCTTCTGGCTGTCTCTCTGTCTCTGGAATGCTCCAGATACACTTGGTTAATGTTCTTCTTTCTGGGCTTCTGCTATTTGACCTAATTAGCACAGAACAGGAATGTTGACTAGCCTAATGATGACAACAGAACGGATTTAGTAATAGCACTTATTGCCTCATTAGTGTTGTTTTTCAATTAGTCGTTACTTAGGAAAAACTGTTCCAGTTCCTATGATGACCTGGGTCAGCACTGGATTCTATTAGAGAGCAGCAGGTAATTTGTTTGCTATTACTCGTGGTTTGCACCAGTTGCCATCTATCAGTAGCCTGTATGCGTTTGGACAGAGAACAGTTCATAAATTAATGTCTCAGGATGGTCGGTAGGTGCTGCCCTGTGGATGAGGTGCATTGCCAGGATGGGAGCCTCTACACAGTCACCATGGGAGAGCTGATGGAATGTAAACTCACCTCTCACCTCCACAGTCGCCTGTTCCTGTGGCAGGAGTGGCTGAGCAGTGACATACAACACGTTTGAAACAGGTCAGGGCTTGAAATCTAAGGATTATCTATTCCTGACTTAAGTTCCCTGTATGGTCAATGTGAAACAGAAGATTTCTCCAGCAGGTACCACACCGCAGTAAATGGATGTACTCCCAGATTTCTGATTTGGGATCTCAGTTACTGGCCATGGGCTGCTGGTACTTGAACCCACCTCGTGGAAGGAGCTGGAAGCAGAACTTGGCAGGCAGGGCCAGTCCTACCTGTGCAAGAGCAGAAGGAAAACAGGCCTGTTTGGTTCTGTTTCTTAATTACTTTTGTATTAAGTCTTTATTGAGCAGGTACCTGCTGTTCCCAGTTGCTTAGACAGCCTGACTTGTTTAAGGTACACAGTTTGGATGTCTGTTGGAATGGATCAGAATTCCATCCAAGCTACAGAATAATAATTTCCCTTAAAATACAGAGATGCGTCGTAGCTGGTGATTATCTACTTTTTTTGGAAATAATCTCGTTATCCTATTTGTTCCCTCAGTTACAACTTCTGAATGCATATTCAAGTGAAATGTGCTTTCCAGTTACGGCTCTGATCTTCTGCAGAGAATGCCATAGTTACAGATATGCAGGGAAGGGACACCCACAGAGTAAAGTGAAATCCTGCTTTCATACTTCTGTCTCGTGTTTCCATCTGGGAATGTGACATGGAATGAAAAGCTGTATGCACTATCCTTCAGTTCATTCATGTTCTGGCATAATAATGTTTTATTCTTTCTTTTTTAAAAATTCCCAGCATTGATTTTGCCTGTTCTTACTAACTGCTGTATACCAAGCTAACCCTTCTTAGAGCTGTCTGTTAGAGTGCTGAGATGTCGTTTGTGAGTAATAGCAGCTCCTCCTTGTGAAAACAGAATTAGGATCACGTTTTCCCAGTGCATCACTTTGTAAGTCACTAATCAGATGTGGTCTGGAGCTCTCACCCCCTTGCTGAGTGAAATGAAGTCCTGTAGCTCTTTGTAGTCAAAGTTCTGCACTTCCCTGGCTGATGGTGCAGGAACGTCACATTTCACTGTTCACCTTCTTGTCGCCTTATTATTAACACAGCAATGGGCAGGACCCCAGTGCTGTGGTACTGTGATGGTGACCTCTCTCTGTTGGGAGCACTGTCAATTCCTGCTCTGTAGCTTCCCAGTGGCAATTTCTTCATGTGGAAAAGCTTCTCCATTATAAGAATTGCAGGGCAGACCTAAGGGTCTGAATTCTCACATCACAGGTGACAAAAGTGCAAGTGCAAATTTGTCATGTCATGCTCTGACCCTGCTGATGAATTGGGGATTTCCTTGGGTGAAAGGAAACAAGAAAAATGTTTAGCATAATATTTAATCTACTCTATTTAGCAAAGAGTTTCTGCAAATCTGCTGCAAACTCTCTGAACTCGGACTGACAAGCTTATAACTTGCCAGGCCCTCTTATCAGCTTGCCAGCACAGCTGCTCATCTTGTGAGAATCTCCTGGCATCTGAAGGTCCAAACTGAGCGAAGGAGACTGAGCAGAGCAGTCCAGCAGCCTCAGCTGTTCTGGCTGAGGTTTCACATCCACAGTTGCTGCAGAAGGGGCTGTTTCATCTACAAGGCACTTTAATTCCTCATCATCACATTTGCTTTTCTGATTGTTACTTTAAAATAAGCCACAGCTGTGATCTGCGAATGTCAGGAATCACCTTTGAGGCACGTTTAGCAAAGCCACTGTGCCCCTCCTGAGCTATATCATCTCTGGGCTCTTGTAAGAAATCAAAATCGTGGTTTCCTGTTTCCGGATCCTGGGTGGGATGGGCATGGAGGGTCTGTGTTCAGCTGGCAGGGGCTGGGTGCACAGAGGTCCCTGAAGCGTGGGCCATGTGTGCTGCAGGAAAGTTTTAATTACAGGTGTAATGACTGTGTGTATGGCCCAGGGCGAAGCTTCAGGGATGGGAGGTGGTTTGCCTAATAAACAGGGAAACAAAAGATTGTCCTTTGCTCTGTATTTATACAAGTGAGTAGAAAATGGCTTTAAGCTGTAAGAGAGCAGGTTTAGATTAGACATTAGAAAGAAATTCTTTACTCAGAGGGTGGTAAAGCACTGGCACAGGGTGCCCAGAGAAGCTGTGGCTGCCCCACCCCTGGCAGTGTCCAAGGCCAGGTTGGACGGGGCTCTGAGCAACCTGGGATAGTGGAAGGTGTCCCTGCCCATGGCAGGGGGGGGCACTGGATGAGCTTTCAGGTCCCTTCCAACCCAAACAAGTCTGTGATTCTATGAAAAGACCACTCTCCCATGGGTTTTTGGGAAGAAAGGAGCAGAAAGCTGAATCAAGCTGGGCAAGCTACCAAACCAGTGCCCTGCCAGAGCAGCAGTGACTGCTCCTGGCTGGTTGAGTGCACTTTTCCATGTGTTCCAAAGTTTAGAGCTATGTGTTGATAAAAGTGTGCTGAGGAGAGCAGGACTACTCAGCCTGGGTGGGGGAGGTATGTGCTGGGGTGGGCAGGATGTCATTGTTTGTACAACCAAATGGTACTTGTGCTTCCTTTTAGCTGTTCCCAGGGTAGGACAAGCCACCCTTAAACTGATTCAGCTGCTTTGCAGCCAGTCGTTGGTTGTATATAAAGTATTGCAAGAGCTCTATTGATTTTTAAAAGCATAATACATTGATTTTTAAAACATAATACATTTGGAGCTAGTTCCTAGGGGAGCTAATTCAACTTTCTGCTGGTCTGCATCCTCAGAGTGACAGGTCAGGATTGCTTTAGTCCGATGAATTCTTCTTCTGTTGAATACAAACAAATGCTTTGCCCATTATTATATTATTCTGTTTGTGGGCTACATTCGAACAGGAAAAAACCCAACATGTCTGGCTGCTTTTAATTGAACCATGTGACTTATTTGATTTTTAGATCAGTCAAATTAAGGCTAATAAACTGAATTTAAAGCAAAAGAAGGATATTCATACAGAAGAAATAATTCTTCTCTTGGCTAGATAAATTTCAAACATTTGAGGCTTGGCTCTCAGTATTAATCTCTGAGAATTTTCAGAATCATAAAGAGCTAATAATAAAACTCCAGGGTCACGTTGGACATGACAACTCATGAGCAGAACGGGGGGAGCACTTCACCACTTGGAAGTTCTTATCTTTCACCACATACTGGGGCTGTGAAAAACTTGTGTGTGCCCCAACAGGCACAATTTCAGTATTTTTTAGCTTCTGCAGTGTGTCGGCTGAATTGTGTCTGAAACTTGTAGTTTTTCATGTGGTTGTCAAACATTGTCTCTATTTCAGAAATCCAGTGCCTGGAATCCTGGGTGATGCTGGACACTTTCAAATCCTCATCTTCCCCCCTAGCCCAGGGCAGAGTCTGGACTACTCAGTGTGTCTCTAAAAGCAGGTGCTTTGAGGAGAAAGGCTGGGACAGGACAAGACTGCTTCGTTAAGGAAGAGCAGCAATGCACGTAGGCGGTCTCTGTCCCTTTCTGAGGAGAAACATCATGACCTGAATTCCTCTGGGTTTAGTAATCCTGATCTGTGCTTCTGGCTGTCCAAACGTGCTCTGGAGAGCCTTTACACCATCTTAGAGCTGTCTGCATCCTTTCCCCTGCGTGTCCTTGAGTGCTGCTCTGGAGTGGGCCGTTCATCTGCTGCAGCTGGGTGAGGCTGCAGCTGTCAAGGCAACTTTAATCTCTCTCCTGTGTGGATGATGTACTGGCAATCCTTGAGCAATGTTGCATTTTAATTCCCCTTAACGGCTATTTGCAAAATGGATGAAAATATTGACAGCTTGATATTTCAAAACAGATTGAAATCTTAGGTACTTCTAACGTCAACATAATTGCTTTCTCGGGAATGGGGGAATTAATTTAAATATATTTAAATTTTCTACCAGCAATTCTAGTCTCTTATTCTCTAGGTGTTGCTGTGCTGTCAGTCAGGTTCTCCTGATTTGTAGGTTCCTACATTGTATGATTTTCTTTTGCTGTCACTTTTCATAGCCTACTTCAATATGTGTGAAGTTGCAGATGTGTTCTCTCTGGTTTTATTCTCAAGTCATACAAACCTGTCACTTTTTCTGGCTTTCACTCTGACTCAGAGCTGTCAGAAAGGCTTATTACCACTTGGTGGAAAATTCCTGGAAGTCGAAGAGATAAAAACACCCAGCTTTAGTAATCTGCCTGATCGCTGAAAGACACTAAGAGCCACTCTTTGGGAACATCTGTGTGCTGAAGTTGGATGTGTCTGGCCAGCCAGCAGTGCCGGCCATTGCCTCAGTGTGTCAGGGGTTTGCTTCACCACAGAGTAACTTCTTGTCCATATATTAATAAGAAAATATACTTTGGGTTCCTCTAAATCACAGAACAAAACTGGCACCACAAAATGAAGAGACGGTTGTGAGGAAAACAGTGAAACAAGGTGACAAAAACCGGCGGTGAAGGGTGCCGGGGTACAGACACAGACTGAGGCTCTGCCCCTGCTGAGCTCGGCAGGAACTGCCCTGCAAAATACCAAATGCTGCGGTTTTGAGCTGAGGTCTTTGTGCAGGAAAGTGCTCAGACATGTGGCTGCAGCCACTCTTGCACAAGGAAGGAAACAGCACTCAGCTGTTCCTTAAATTATGTACAAACCAAATAGGGATGTTGTGTTAAACTGGGACATGTGAAGGATCCATACAGAGTCTGGTTAGACAATAAATGACACAGTTTATTAGAGTCTGCTGAGGTCTTTGACCTCAGAGTTCATTGCAGATCATTTCCTTCACCAAGAAACGGTAAAAGAGATGATGTGGGCTCAGTTTGCCTGCAGTGTTTTCTGAGCCTTGGTGGTGGAGGGGTGGAAAGGCTTTCCCCAAGGAAATGGCTCTGCTCAGAGCTCCTAAGGGATGGCAGAACTGAACCAGCTAAAGAAAACACATCTGTGGCCATACAAGTGGTCAGCCTGCAATATCTGCCAAACACAGATTGCCCAGCGCTCTTTGGGCCATTCCCTGCCCCCCCACAGCCACCATGGTGCTGCTGGGGGGTACATGAGGTAAATGCCCAGTTGCTTTGGGCAGAGGAGGCAAAATTCATCCAATCTTGTCAAGCCTACAAGTATATGGATAGATAGATTTCTCCATCAGATAACAGAGCTGCCTGGCCTCTGGGTAAACACA
The DNA here is from genome assembly GCF_000691975.1 of Corvus brachyrhynchos. NCBI lineage: Eukaryota > Metazoa > Chordata > Aves > Passeriformes > Corvidae > Corvus > Corvus brachyrhynchos. Next base: position 1,617,468 of record NW_008246065.1, read on the forward strand.
GGGAAAGCTGTGGGTTCTAGTAGCAACATAACATTATACAAAATGCCATTAGGAAGACCAGGACTTCCCTACTTAACTTGCTCCAGAAGGATTTGTGGAATTGTTGTGCAAGGGACTGTCAGACCAGTAATCTGTGTGAGGAAAAGCAGGTATAGGTATTTGTGCTGTTTTCAAACTCGTAATTATGTCCTAATTCTAAGTGCTGAATGCTTTTTTGAATTGTTCATAAATTGCATTACTCCAGCATTAACATTAATTTTGATGTTAGTGAGTAACTGTGCTTTGTGGAGGTCATTGAGTTACACCAAGAGAAATCTCATTTTAAGGGAGGGAAGGGAGACCTTGTGACTGGTACAAAAGGTCTCCTTATGATTATGCCATAAAGTTACTTATCAAAAGTCATTGGGGGTTTTCCCAATTCCCTCCTGTATAAGATTTTTTTACATGTCTCTGCCTTGGTAACCACTCACAGGCACTTTAAAATGTCTAGTTGGATGCTTACAGATCAAGCTCAGAAATGTTCTTTTTTTTTGTTAGAGATTTGATTTTGATGAAGCCACTTTGATACTTATTTTTAATGAATTGATTCTTTTGAATTCATTTTACCAACTCTCTGCTCACATTGCTCCCTTGAGATGAAAAGGTGGTGTAAAATGACTTGCTGCAAAACCCTGGCCTTGGTAAACTTACTTTTTTTGATTGGAAAAAAGGTGAGCAACAGAGCCTAAAGGCTTTTTGATTTGCATTCAGAAGTTCTTGATTGATTGGCTTCTAGGGGATTACCCAGCATGAGATGGCATCTACGCTCCAGTGTTGCTCATGGAATAGTCTGGTTTTTTATCTAAATTCCTGAAATCAAAAGTATTTATAAAACACATTGCATTATTGATAAATGCACAACTTTATTTTAGACCTGTAGCTATGATCTTGCACAAACAGAGGCAGATGAGAGTCAGCAGTCAGAGATTTGTTTGATCAAAGACACTCTGAGCACTGCAGTGAAAACCCAACATGATTTCACCTGCTATTGGGCAGTGCCCAAGTGTGTACCTGAAGTGACAGCTTAAATAAACAGCGAGTAACCAAGGGCCATGAAGTTCTTTGAGATTTCAGAAACGTGTTGGTCTGCTTTAGAGATTTTACCCTGAGCAGTCATTAGTAATTTCCACACACTCTCTTTGGGGCAAGCATTTTTCCAGTTCGGTGTTCCTTACTTTGTAGTGCTGACTACAAATTCTTCCTTTTTATTTTGGGCATTTATTTAGTATTAACAAACTTCCTGGTCCCATGCCTCTCACTAAAGATGTTCTTTAAAAGAGTGACACAAATTACTGTTGGTTTCCCATTGGCCATGAATTCACTTTTCATTAGGAACTGCCTCAAAAGCAGCGCTTGCTTTAATCAGCTCTTGTCTGCTTGTTTGGAAAGGCTTGCAAGGTTGACTGCCTTTCTCAACTTGATCTGTGCTCACAGTAATGAGGCATCAGGCTAATGAGACCACTGCCATTACAATTACCAGCTTATTAAATCCTAATTAGGGACCCAATGCTGTCGGGTGCTGAGTGCTGGTTGTAGGCAGTTGGATATTTTCCTGTGCCCATTTTTGATCTCCAGTTGAAAGCAGCACTTGAAGAGCATTGAGGCTCCCTGTTCACGTATCAGGTCTGTTTCAGTGCTAATAGGGTAATTGACTCTAATGATGTTGGCTGGTGTGTAATGGTCAGAGCTGCCGTTCCCTCCTCCGAGCAGCCCAGCATCCATGTCATTGTTAAATGGGCTGTGATTCACATGGCAGAAGGCTGCAGGATGCTGAAGGACAATATTTCCTATATAATGTTCTGTGGCAGGTTGTTTTCTGCACATTCATGCACTGGTGAAAGGAGTTTGCAACTTTATTGTTCATCAGTGCCAATTAAATACAAATTCAATGTTAGCCAGACATGCTTCCTCCTGAATAAGCAACTCAATTCTGTCCTCCTGAGGCTGGAGAATTTTAAATGCACAGTGTCTCTTTTGGAATCTAATTTCCACCTGACATTCCCGCTGCCTGCTCTCTGTTCTGTGGGTGTTATTGAGCTGAGCAGGTAATGTCAGGAGAGCAGCAGGGCACTTTCCAGAAGTGTGTTACAGAGCGTCTCTCTTGCCTGCCAAGGGCTGGTTGTTTTGCTGTTCTTTCTGCCAGGGCAAGACTGTATGAGCTCTTCTTGAATTTCATCTTGTGGAGATGAAGTTTTAGGCTCACCTCTGCCAGCCTGTGGAGTTCTGACGTTCCTGGCAAGTGTGGCTTTGCAGGATGCTCAGTCTGACAGCAGTGGCTGCTCCCAGGTTTGGAGAGGCCTGGACTGTGCTCCCTTCTCACCCATCAACCCCAAATCCTGAGCTTAGGGAGTACCTTAAAACTGAAACCTGAAGGTACAAATGCATCTTGCAACACGTTCTCTTACTGGAGGCCAGGTGTATTCCTCCAGGTCTGGTAAGACTCCAGACAGGTTCTGTGTGGAAACTGCCCAGGTGGCACAGAACCCACGTCCTGCTTTTTACTGCTCCTTTTAGTGAGTCTTGGTCAACTTGTTGTCCATGGGAGTAAAATGCTCACTTGCATCTCAATCCCATTTCTCATTAGTAACCTTGCTAATGAAATCCCAATAATGATGTGGACTGCTAAAGTTGTGCCTCATCCAATCCAACCTTGAATGTTTCAGGGATAGGGCATCCACCACCTCTCTGGTCTCCTGCTGGGCACTCGTGTGAAGGCAGCGGGGAAAAAGTGGGCTTTAAGTGCTCAAGCTTAGTCCAAATGATCCTTTATGCTTGGCTAAGAGCTTTCCTTGTGTCTGTTTTGGGGCATCTCTTTTGTTCTTAAAATGGACTTGGGCTTTAGAAAGAGACTGATCCAGAAAGAATAAATTCTGATTCTGGGTGCCAGCCCCACATGTCAGCCTGCTCTTACCTTGTTCCATGAGGAAAATCACTGTCCCAAAGTAGGAGCCTTTGAGCCATGAGACACCAGATGATTAAGAGAGTATTTTCTGGTTTTTCAAGCAGGCAGATGATCTGCAGATTATGTGGTTTTTGTCTGTTTGCTCCTAAACACTCTTCTCAGAGCACCCCGTGTATGAAATGGGCTAAACACTAAATGAATGAGCTGATTCTGGCAGGGCTAGGACAGGAAACTTATCCAGCTCTGCTTGAGGATGTCGTGGCTGTCAGGTTTGTAGCTGATGTTACAGATGTGATTGATCTCCTGGGCAATGCTGGCTCTGCACCCCACCAGGAGCTCAGTACTTCAATTATGTGAAATTTGGCCATTCCTCGTGTAACTCTTCTGCCACCACCCCCCAACACAGACCTTCCTTTCTGTGCTGTCTGCAAGGCTCATCAGCTTCTCACACTCTTATCTATCACGTCCAGCAATTTCTAGTGTCACATCTAGAAGCTTTCTTACATCTACCCCACTTTCCTTAATCCCAGGCAAGGGCCTCGTAGCAGTCACCCAAGAAACACAAAGATACAGGTGTGATGAAACGTTTTGCTGCCACAAGTGAACAAACCAAGTTCCTGTCTGCTGCAGAGAGAAGCAACACCCCTTCCCTAGGGCTTCTCATGGCATAGCCCTCTGTGGGTCACTGTGGGAATTTGAACTTCTGCAGGAGAAGTGAAACTCTTGACAAAAAAGCCACAAGAAAGGTTAAAATGTTTGCATCTGGGGTGCTGTTGTTCATCCAGGAGTTTTAAAGAAAAGGGTAGAGTCTTCCAAATACACCCCTGGGTTCAGCAATTAGACCCAGAAGAAATGATCGGCTGGATTTTGAAGCCTTCAGCCTCGCAGAGACCTGTACTTGTTTGTGTTGCTCTGAATCCCAGAGAAAAACTGAGGAGTCATTGTTAGGCACTGCCCAAAGCTCCGGAAGATGTGAATCTGTGATATCAATCTCTTAATTACAGCGGTTGAATTTCCTGAAACCTTTATTCTCTGGCATAACTTCATTGAAAGATCCTGGTTGCAATTAACCTTTAAAGGACTGCTGAATCCCTTAATGCATTAAGAGCTTAGGGATGCCTTTTGATGGCAGGAATTCAGTTTCTGGGCTGTCTGGGAATGGGTAATTTCCACTGCCTCTCCCCAATTGAGATTTTGCGCTGTACACAGCTCCTTTGTTCTTATTCATCTCCCCGAGGTCTGCACTGTCACACCTTCATCCGTGCCCTCGGGCTTGGTGCTGCAGCCAAGGTAAAACCATCGAAAGTCATGCATAAGTGGCTGCTGCTCAGGACAGGCTGCAGGAAAACCACAGACTCCTGAGGGTGCTGCATCCCTTCCCACTTGCCCTGTGAGCAGCAGATGCTGCAGATCTCACCTGTGCCATGGCTCAAAGTTCTTCAAAGGCTCCATTTATTGCTTGAAGGAAGGCTATTTACGGCTTGGCGTCTTACACTGGCTTTTCAGGGTTACAGTTCACCAAAATAAACGTTCCTAGACTTCTCCAATTTTCCAGCAATTTGACTACAGCAGTTATTTGTGTAACACTGTTTCTGCCTGGCCAGGAGATGCTGTTCAAGCCATTAATTGAAAGCGGGAGTCCTTAGAGATACCTCTTGCTGTGTGAATGGCATGTTCTGGCTTTCACACCCTTTTGTGCATCTACTCAAGTGGAAAACAACCATTTTCACTATCTTGCACATAAGATATGAAGTTTAATTTATCACTGGAAGCACTCTGAGGTGATTGATTCTGGGACCAGGAAAAAATGTGATTTTGCTGCATGCTTGGTAAATTGGTAGCTCTGATTTACAGATCCTTAACAGGCTCTCTGAATAAAAGAAAATTATCCATGGTGGTGGTGGAGATGCCTCTGGGATAACAGAGCAGAAAGAGAAAAGGGTAATGAGAACTTGTAGTGATTGATAACTGCAGGGAATTTTGATCAGATTAAGGTAATTACTGATGGGATGATGGTCATTAGTACTTTGTTTTTAATACAGAGATGAATTGCTAAAAAGCAGAGAAGTGTGCTGAGATGAACAGGAATCATTCAGTGCTTATCTTTTTGCTGGTGTCATTTTTTTTTCTTGCTAATCATGATGCAAAATAAATGGCAAAACGGGCTGGCAAATGTGGGTGACTGAGCAGGGAAGCAGTGTGTGGGAGCAGGGGGAAGGCGTGGTGCCTGTGTATGCTGCTGGTGGGACCACCCCTGGGCAGGGTCACCATTCGTGGGCTTAAAATGAAGGAGGAAAAGTCGAGTATGGGCAGAAAAGAACCAAAGGCAAGAAAACAGCCTGGCAGCAAGAGTCAAGCAGACATGCCTGTTTATCTAATGGAAATACTGACTTGATCAGAGCAGGCTAAAGCCTTGGAGATGATTCTTGGTATTAAAAGGGCTCTTTTATATAGCAACATAAGTAACAGAGAGAGGAACTGATCAGAAGTGAAGCTGGAGGAATTAGGAGCAATTTCTTTTTATGATACCAACTGCAGGAAGAAGCTGCTGGGATGGTGGCAGGTTCTCTGTATCCAGATGTCTCCATGTCTAGACTGGCTCATTGCTAAGAACTCCATCTTTTGCCAAATTTTTCCTCAGTCAGCTGCAGACTTTGCTGTTTCCAGCATAGGCAGGCTGCAGCTACATGTGAGGGTGTTTCAGGGACCTCTGTGTGTTCATCCCCCTGCTCCACCACCAGTTCTGTGTGTCCCTCGTCTATGGGCTGGTCTGAGGAACAGATTTGCTGTGTGACAAGCCCAGTCCTTGGGCTTTAAAACATCTGCTTAGAAAAACATCCCCCATCCCAGTGGGCCAGGGGCAGGTAGGGGAGAAATCGCCTGCCACTGAGCTTGGTCCTGCCCACGAACCCTACTGAAGGTAAACATTTCCAAGAGGAGCTATAGATACTTTCGTTAAAAATTCCTGTGAGAGTCCTTTAGTGAGCTTTAGAGTCGGCAAGTTCCAGGTTTCTGAACAGGTTCACATGTGTAGTGAAACTCCTACAGCCATCATGTGAACCCTGATTAACGAGCTGTGTCACACGGGTGAGGCATCTAAAGGCTGGTATGGAGCCAGATGGTGATCCGTTAAGGAGAACATCGTGTTACTGATGCTGATGCTGATAATTCTGTTTTTGAGGTAGAGGAGATGAGCTCAGCCTGTTGCAGCTGGCTGGGAATGCAGATGTATGCTGAGGGTGAGGATGAGCTGCACTGACATTTACATTGGCAGTGCCCAGCGTGGATGTGGACAGACTCAGGATGGTGGCACTGATGAAGCCGAACTCTGGTACCACTGGCTTCAAAATAAACAGCTTGAGGAATGAAGTCAGTTTTGGCATGTCCCCTGAGGAGAGGCAGAGGAGGCAGTGCTGGGAATGGGGTAGATGTGAAGAGTCCTGTGCCCTGGGCAAGGGTCTGTCTCCTGCCCTGAGGAGTTTCTCTGGGCTGTGGGACCTACAGACAGGTTTTTTCCTCCTTTCAGTAGGAAGCCCTCTGCACTTTGTGAAGTCTGCACAGCTTTCGTGAGCTGGAGATCCGGGGTTGCTGCCCCTTCCCTGGGTGCAGCAGTGGTGAGATGCTCGGCATCTGGGGGGATGCTGGAACCAGGGCAGGTGCTCGTGCAGATCCAATGGATTCAGCAAGGGAAGCGCTGTCAGCAGCAAGTCTGTAACCAGTACATGCCTTGGCTCTGCTGAGAGGAGTGCATTCATTCACCTTCATTTTAGAGGGGATTCCTCAAGGGAAAGGGAAGACTCTCAAGGTGACCAAAGAGCAAACAGTGGACTTTGGGTGTGGAGGAGAAGGAAAGAGATCAGGTTTGATATTTGTTTGCTTTGTGTTTGCCTTCCAGGCATCTGGTGTAAACTGCAAGGGGAAAACAAGTGGGCAATGACTCTGCATCTGCCTGTTCCTCTCCTTCCCATCCAGGTCTGGATTGTTCCAGTGAGCTCTTGGGCAACTGCAAAAAGTGCATACAAGATGTGCTCTTTGCCGAGCTTGGGAATGCAACCAAGCTCAAAACCAAGCCCCAAGTTAGCCCCAGGTTTCATGAGCTTGTGCTTTGTATTTGAGAAGATCCTCTGCTCACCCATAACGTGAAAACACCAGCTTGAGCCAAAGAGAAGTAACATCTCAGGAATCAAAGACTGGCCTAATACTGATGTTGAGTCCTTCTCCCTGGCAAGGCAAGCCAAGAATAACTGGAGGACTCCCTGAGTGTGATATCCAAGCAGTGGATTTGACTGCTGCCCTTCATGAGTGAGGGGAAGCTTTTTCAAGCAGGGAGACATGAGATAGTGAGCTGCTCCCTGATTCTGAGGTGGTGGTCCAAGTTCACAAAATGTGGGGAACATATCTCACATTAAAATGTATGTCTGGATTTGTAAGCATTGAAAAAACCCCTGATCTTATTAAGAACAAACAAAAAAAGCCACGGCCTTTGGCAGAATGAAATATCTCAGTCTGAACGCAAGACAAATTGGTATTTCTGTAAATCCCACAAGGAGAAGTTGTACAGATTTATTCTTTTGCTTTGCATCTCATTTTAGTCTCTCATTCCTTCTGCTTTTTTTGTGGACTGTTCCATTGCTTGGCTGTCCTGGGAGCTCTCTTGTCTTGCTTGTACACACCACCATGGGAATTTGCCTGCAAAGAGCCTTTTCCCCTAATTTGCCCCCATAGCCACGGTAAGTCTATGGAAATGAGGTGGTGCAGCTGTGCATAAATAATCACCCAGGTTTGCCCTGTAATGTGCCACTGGCTGATCTGACACTGTCCCAGCACAAATCTCCTTTGTGGGTGGCTCCTTCATGCCCCTGCTGGGAGCATCCCATGGTGGCACCAAGCTGTTCAAGGAGGAACAGTTCCTGCTTGGGGCCGTGGGGATGGGTGGGAGGTGGCAGGGGGTGAATGGGGCTCCTCACCCCTGCAGGGGCTCTGGCACAATCCCTCCCTGCTGGAGTGCTCCAAGGAACTGTGCCTGCACCGTGAGCATCCATCCTCTCCTCCTGCCCAGGAATAACCCAGCAGCTTGGGGGGAGGTTCTGCTCTCTTGGCTCTTCTTATCTCTTCAAAAGAGACACCTCCTCCACCTCCTCCTCCTCTGGACTTGCTGAGGTGGCAGCATGGCATCACATTTTCAGGCTTGGCAAACTCCACCCACCTGCTGCTTTGGGTCTGAGCTGGGATTTTGTTCCTTGGCTTTTGTGGTGAAGTGGGCGAGCCCTTTTCTCTCGGCAGCAGGTGCAGAGGGCAGACCCTGTCTGGACCACGCTGCAGACTGGAGTTAGCTCCCAAAAAGGGGGTGAACAACAGAGAAGAGGGAGGGTTTTGTGCTGTTGGCTTGTGCCCATGGGTTTGTCCTTGTGGAAGCAGAAAGCAGCTCACCTTCGTGGTGACAGCAGCTCCTCCTGCGCAGGGTGGGGCTGGTGCACGGTCCTTGCTCAAGCCTCAGGTGGATTCAGCATCCCTCTGTCCAAGGGAGAAGCTGGATGAATAACTCCAGGGTGATAAATGGCCCACAGCTCTTGCATACAGGCTGTGACTGGCTTCTGCTGGAGAGGCAGATAAGGCTGGAGATTTGGAAATCAGCAGGCACGTGGATGGTAGCAGGCAATGCTGATGAGCAATGCTGCTTTCCAGATATTGTTTTGCTTTTAATCCTGCGTGGTTTTTGGATGGCACTGCTGATGGGGATTCTTGTCTTAACTGGAATTTACATGGAATCTTGCTTCTTGGAACAGGCTGCAAATCCCCAACCCCCAAATTACGCAAACTCAGTGCAAGGTTTGCTTTCACTTTTACATAAAATCGTCACTATTTGTAAATGACCTTCCCTGACTTTGGGTTGTCACAAGGAGAAAATACATTTTCACCAGGCATGTGGATATGGAGTCAATTTCCACAACAGCAGGAAATTAGCCAGGGCTTGTTTAGCTGCTGGAAACTTGCTTCATCTGGGAACAGGAGAGTGAATGTTTCTGATTGTCAGGCCCAAACCAGTTCTTAGAATGCTGTACAGCTGCATTTGCTCTGAGATCTGCACTCTGTCTTGCTCTTGGCCGATGGGGTGATTTGGGATGATGAATTTTCCTGTGAGCTGCTGTCCAGTCTGAACTAAAAAGTAATAAATTTAGGTACTAATCCATTTAGGCTGAAAATGTGATTCCAGAAGATTTTTGCTAAGTGCAGTCCTGTCCCATGAGGGCAGGTGCCCTGTTGGTTGTAAAACAGTTCTAAATGTATTCATTTATTTTCATGAATGCTTGTCATTGCCTAAAGTATGGTCAACCAGGAGTGCACCCCTGTTAGATTACCTCTGTAACAATCCTACTGAGCAGCAGATGAATATTTTAATCATCTGTTTAATGGTTGCAGGAGACTCCACTGGCTTGACAGGTTTTAACCTGATCTGGTGAAGGGCTCAACAGAGGGAACTGACCCCAAAAAATGAATGTGTGCTGTGATTTTGGAGAAAGGTTAGTGACTTGTTTCAGTTGGGCAGAAAAAGAATCACTTTCTTATTTGGCAGCACTGATTTCTTTTTTTATTTGAAATGTTGACTTTTATTGAACAGTTTCCCTTATTTAAACTTTGATCCAACAGCAAATGTTAGTAAATGGGTTTTAATGACCTTTCAAGTCAAACAATTTTGTAGGCTGACTCCAAGCAGAATGTTCTTGTTTGCTTGTCTCAGTGATGACTTGAAAACAAAAATTTCTAGCTTTATTTATTTGGACAGGAACTGCTTTCCAAAGTTCACCCTAAACCCCTGAAAAAAATCATTATTTATGAAGTTTTGGTCACTAATTGAAAAACAACATCATTTACTTTGGCTAAAGCAAATTTATTGCAAGTGCAATTTAAAAATAGAAGTATTCATTTTACAATTAACCCTAGGTAGTTTTTACATTTCAAACTAATATATAGGGATACTTTGGTCATGACATACAGTTTCCTTTAAGGTTACCTTAGAGTGCTGAAACTGAACCTATGTAATTTTTTTTTAGATTTTAATGTAGTTGATGAATTTGCCAACATCTTTCAATGACCTTTAGAACTTGGATCTTTCCAGAACTGACTTAATTAAGGATGAGATAGAACCAAAGTGAATTTTTTAAAAGTCTGTTTTATTGCTCCCTTTTAAAATTCTCCTTAATTATTCAGCTGTCAGAGATGGAATGGAATTTATCATTAAGTTTTTCACTTAGATAATTAAAGGAACCTGCAGCTTCAGTAGAAATGAAAGTAGAAAAAGGCAGCAGGGTGCTGCATGTGACAAGTTCACTTCCTGGCAGAATTCTTGGGATTATTTAATTGTCCACCCAGAGGTTGAGGAAGGTCCATTGAGTTCCTGCTTTTGATTTTTAAATCTATAATAGAGTATGCAAATGCAAGAACTCCTAACAGTGCCCAGCTCAGCTCTTCCCCGTGTGTTGAGCCTGAAGGTTATTACAAATACAGGTTACAAGATCCAGTCCTTGGTGCTTCTGTTTTTCCAAGTGCACCCTGAAACAATTTCCTGCCCACATCATCACATTGAAAATCAGTTGCAGGGAAATAAAAGGACATCTGTTAAGAAGAACAGTGTGTGATACAGGGTCTTACATGAGGGTGCCTGCCTTGCTGGGCACCACAGGCTTTTTTGAACAGAATGCTTAATTTCTGTTGCTGTGGCTCGTGGTAACTGTGCTGGAAGAAGGCTTTCTCTAGGGTGGGTATGATCTGCTTCTGGCCTTTAAGGGAGCCAAACTGGTTCAATGAAGCCATTTGCTAGTCATAATTATTTTCACAACACCTGCTGGATTAATTTAAAAATAAATATCCTGAAATGTGAGGAAAGCCTAACTATAGAAAAGAATGACTAATGGGAGAAGGAGAAGCTTGCAGTGCCCAGCCTGGACCTAGGGATGCTTTTTTGTCCATTAGTGATTTAGCAAATTCTGTAAGAAAGACAGTGGAGATAGTGAAAAATTGGGTGTTGAAGGGGATGTGATGGTGAAAGCATTTGTTAAAACCCCAAACCTCCAGCCCTCAGCATTTCCTTCAGTGACTCTTAAACCTCCACTGCTTTGGCTTTCCTAGGTGGCTGCAAATTAGATACCATGTCATAAATCCTGATCTGTTTATCACAGAGCAAATTCTGAACGATGCAATCTTCATTTTAATGAACAGCTCTCATGAAAACAGAAACTTATAAATTCAGTGCTTTCTTGAGGCTCCAGTGATTGAATGCGGTACTAATTTCAAACTTCAGTGGCTTTTCTATTGCACCTGCAACTCTTAGATATTGCTTTTCTTGCCTGACTGTGTTATTGTTCTGCCAGTGAGTGCTGGCTGTGCCAAGAGTGTATAAAAAGGATATATAATCCAAAAAAGGGTTATGCCACTGGCTGTCACAGCTGCCTGGAAGGAGTCTGTAGTGAGGTGCAGGTCAGTCACAAGTGACAGAAATGGACAAGAAATGGCCTCAAGTTGTGACAAGGGAGGTTTAGATTGAGTAGCAGAAAAAAATTCTTCACCAAAAGGGTTGTCAAGCACTGGAACAGGCTGCCCAGGGAATTAATGGAGTCACCATCCCTGGAGGGATTAAAAGGATGTCTAGATTTGGCTGGGACAACTCTGAAAGGTTTCATAGTCTTGCTGAAACATTTCCTAGCTATTCCTCCAGGTCTGTTTTTTCCAAGCCCAAAAATTAGTCTCTGGATTTCTCCAAAGATTTCTACTATCTCCTCCCACAAAAATGTCTTAGTTCTTAATGCTATCAAGGTAAAAATAGATATTCTCTTGCATGGTGTTTGCAGTCATAGACTTCATTTCTAGATGTCTCCATAACAGCTGGATCAAACAAGACTGATGTAATATCAGAAAGGAAAGTGTGCTTCTACCTCCTGTGCTCTCTCAAGAGAGAGAAAACCGTTTTTCAGGTGTTGAAACGAAATAATTTCTAGTGTCAGGTTTTGTTAATATTCTCTTTATAAAGAGTGGATATCCCCTGGGGGAGAGCAGTGCATTCCTAAACAAGAGGCAGCAAAAATTTGTGGGACTTGTTGTGTTCTTCCATGAAGATCTGAGTGGAAGAAAAATGCAAAGATTGAAATACCTCATTCTTGAGGTGACTTCCACACACATGCTCCTCGGCTGTGAGCAAACCTGGGCTGTTGCTTCCTTGGCTCTTGGCCACCAGGACTGCTGCAGGCCCAGGAATGCATCACACATCCTCCTGAATGCCTCACGGAGCCCTCTGGCAGCCACCCCTCGAGACTTGCTCTGTGGAGGAAGGAGTTTTGCATTTCTGATAGCGATGGACTGGTGGGTAGGGTTGTAAGAGAAAAATAAGTCTTTCATCTCATAAGCATACTTGGGTTTGCTTTTCAATTAGGCCTAATTTTTATTACAAGAAACGGAGTGTTTATTGAAAAAACATGTGATGGAGAAACGGATCTGCCCACTTTAAATGCCCCAGGGAGTTTGATCAAAGGCAGGCAGGAGATTTGCTTGCCTACGGGTGACAGCCTTCCTCAGAAATCCCAGCCTATATCTGAACTCATTTCATACCTACACATAGTGCTATATGATTTTTGAAGCTATCTTAATTAATTTTCCATAATTTTTTTTCCCCTTAAATATTTTATTCAAGGGTTTTACAGTGGGCTAAGGAAACCAACAGATTTGTGGGAAGAGGTTTGCTGTGGAATAACATCTGAAAGCAACATAGGAAAAAGTTTTAATAAATAACAACAGAGAAAATGAATTAATAAAGAGTATGAGTGTTTATGGAGAGCTCAGGGCACAAGGGAATTATGCTGATGGATCTTTTCTTACAGCTTGCTCTAGGAAAGAGAAATGTGTATCTTTATCTGGACCGCGATGTCATGGGCTGCCCTGGCTAAAGAGTGGTGTTTGTGTGGTTACTGCTCTAGTGTTCATTCTTTAACTCTTCTTCTTGGGAAAGGTGGTTTGTGTCTGTCCCTTTGTCTCCCACCTGCCCTCTATCCCTCATCTAAATGGACAAGGTGCAGCAGCTCACATCATGAGCTGAAGATGCAGTGAGTGCACATCTTTATTTCCCGAGTAGCTAAAATATTATAGGCTGTGAGTTGTCCTGTGTCCTCTGCAGATAGAGAAGTTTACTGTGAAATTATTATGACTATCACCCCTCTTAGCCAGAGTTGTTGTTGATCTCTGCTGTTGTCATCTGAGCAGTTCTCTGAATGTTGATTGCTTCCCTTGAGAAGGTTCTTGGCCCACTGGTGCCTGACAATGCCAGCGTGCTCTGCCTTCGACCTCTTAGGTTCACGTGAGCAGCCGGGACACAATGGAACTGCTCAGCTGGATAAAAAGAGAGCATCTGAAAATACTCCAGTCCTGTCTGCAGGCACCAAAAAGGACGAGGGTAGCTAGTTAACATACAGCAGGAGATGAGTGTGCAGAGCTGGCTATGTGGTAGTTATTCAGATAAATATCTCTTCCCTTTGAAGGCAGAAAGGGCAGCATCAGCTGCCAGCAATCACTTTGGAAAATGATGACTTTATTCACTGATAAGGTTTGTCCTCTCCTTGTATGCATGCCAGAGTGACTTTTATTTTTTTAAATAGGTGCAAACTGGATTTTGTGACTAGTGAGGGAGTTCCCCAGGTCTGACAAAGAGTGAATTACGTTGTAGAAGCTGTGATCCAGATAGTGGGAATGAGTGTGGTGGCAGTGTGATTTATCTGCTGTGCCTGGCAATCTGTGGGTTTGGACTTGCTTGAGAAATGTAAGGATATGAACTCAAGCTATCACATTCTGCACAATCATGTGGCTTAATGGAACAGGCTGGAAGCTGAATTTTCTCTTTAATGGGTAATCCACACTTTGGATAAAGTGTGACAGTTTCAAGCAGAATGAAATTCTGAAAACAAATTTCAAACTAGTGGAAACGTTCTTATAAAATTGGCAGGCTCAGCTGATTTTTAATGCTGGAAACCTTGGAAATTCCTGGATGAAAAATCTTCTAGGGAGAAAAACTAAAGTTCTCTGATGGGTGAAAAAGGGTTCATAGTTGGTTTTTTTTCATGTTAACTAAGTGAATTTGCCATTAAATTCCATTTTTGAGGGTGAATTCTGGATGTTCACATGTGGAACAAAGGCCAGACCAATCCCTAAGCTGTGCCACCCATTTACCATTTTACAGAGGAAGGCATTCGTATTTTCCATGGGGTTGCAGTAGGATTCCAACTGTATGTATTTTTTTACTTGCTCCTGCCATGAAGAATAGAGCTTTTAATTAAAATGACAAAGTCAGACTAGTCAGACTCCTATTATCATATTTAAAGAGGGCTTTGGGGAGCTATAACCATGACAAGGTGATTGAACAGAAAAGTGCCTAACTTCCTAAGCTGTTCCTTGAGGTGTTCCAACATGCCTCTTGGGGTATTTAATATCTCTTTTGCTGCAGGACCAAAGGATGTGCTTTGTTCTGGTATTTGTACAGCCCTTTGTATCCCGATTAATTTTTCATTATCCTCTCTTAATTCTAGCCTCCCTCACCCTCCTCGTTTCAATTTATGCTCTTCTGTGCTCCCCAAACCTCAGCAAACCCTGATCTTCCTTGAGCTGAAACGTTTTTAGGGAGAAGTAGCAGCAAGACAAGTTTTTTAGAGTCCTGCAGTGAGGATTATGGTTGTTATGGTTACTAGATTAACTATATTGCTGCCACATCCGAATTCATCCAGAGTCTGATCCCCACTGGAGAATGTGGAGTCCCACCCTGCAGGATAAACCTTGGCAAACCAGTCCAACCACTTGAAATTGAAAGGGGCCAGAATGATTTCTCTTGTTGTGGGTAATTCAGACTCTGTAGCTGCATCCATGGACTCCAAGTGTGTTGGATGGGACAGGTGATTGAGCAGCCTCAGAAATGACTCTTCTCAGAACATTTATTATTTCTTAATAAATCCAAAGTGCAGAATACAAAGGGTAAAGATATGAACTACAAACTCCACATAAGTATTCCCTTAGGAAAATACTTTTTGGTTATTTTATGAAGAAATTTAGTGCATTTCTGACCTGCACTCTTACCAGCACAGTCAAATGGGAGGTTTAGAGACAAACATGTTTGAGCAAGAATGATCCCCAGAGAAACATGCTTTTGGCAAAAGGATTCTTTTAAGTTTCATTTGGGAATAAAACAAGTTGGCTACACAAGAACAGCCTGTGGAAAAGCTGCGTGGAGAACAGGAGACCTTGAACTGTAAATCTCAAAATACTTGAAAACAGCGAGGAATTTAGACAGAGAAATGCAAACAGGACTTGTGTTGCTGTCTCTTTTCTCTGACTTGCCTAACTTATGAAAATCCTTCTCTCTGTAAGGACTGATCTGGCAGAAGGATCAATGTCCTTTGATCTCTGGAAACCAAGCCTTGTTAATACAGCCATGATATGCAAGGCTGGATTGGATTTTTCTGCCTGCATTTATGTTTTCTTATCTGGAGTATTTTATCTTCAGGATATTGTTTTCCTTTCTGGTGATTGCTTTGTCTGCAGAGATTTAGCTCTGCCTCCTGACATGCAGAATTTCAGTGGTTTCACTGCTGCACAGGTATTGAACTCTCTGCAGTGACTCTACCACCTTGAATCCCTGGACATAAAAATTGACCTTGCTGGTTCTGTGAGCCTCTCTAGTACCTACCTGTAGGTGTTAAATGAAGCCTTTACTGATTCAGTATAAAATTATGGATGGTGCATCACTTGTGAAGAGCTGTCTCCTGATTTGTTTGGATCAGCTCCCGTTTGCATTGCTGGCTGTACCCACAGCCCTAAAAGCTGTTGCTAAAAGTTGTTGGTAGGAGTCAGAGGCTTACAGCATTAGATGAGGGAGAACTGGGGCTGCAACATTTTATGAGGTGTAACAAGGGGCCTGAGGGATTAACTGCTTGTGTCAAAATAATCTGTTGCAGATCAGGTAGCAATCAAACTTCACCACCTGGTCCTCTGCTTGGGTTGGAAGGGACCTTAAGGACCATCTAGTTCCAAACCCCTGACCAGGTTGCTCCAAGCCCCATCCAGCCTGGCCTTGAACACCTCCAGGGATGGGACCTCCACAGCTTCTCAGGTGGATGATGAAGAGCCAACGTTTCAGCTCTTGGTTTAAAAAGCATCATCTTCAGAAGCACGGGCGCTCTCTGGACATGAAATCATTAGAAAACAATAGCTCATAACTGGAGAGGTGCTGCCCCTGCCAACAACAGGCTTCTTCCTGCTGCAGAAGTCATGTGGATGTATGGACTGGTAATTTGGGGTTTTTTTGTGATTTCCTTTGGGCAGAGGGGTTAATATGATAGAGAAAGACCCATTCAGAGAAAGGGGGCATTGGAGATGGCAGAAACTCTGCATTTTCAGCTTCCTATTATTTTCTCACTTCTTGCCCTTCAAACAATTTGGTGGCTCCAGTGCCAAATGGAATCTGAGGGAGGGAAACACAGGCAAGGAGACTAAAGGGTGAATGGTGCAAGGAATTAGGTGTCCCTGTGGACCACAGTGAGGCATGTGGGTGTTCAGCATCTTGCAAATCAGGCCCTAGAGTGTCCCAAACAAACATGCAGCCTCATAAAGCCTGTTTGTGTTCCAAGGGGGTATAAAGTGCAGAAATGACACTGCAGATATTAACCAAACAATCTGGTTACATCATTCTATTATAAATAATGTTCAGTGTCATTGGCATGCTGTTATAGAACCACTGTCATTACAGATGTTTATTTGTGATTATTACAGTGGATAACACACCAAAGTTAGACATGTTTCAATGATTTTTAATGTTTCTGCAGTGTAAGGGATTCAAACTGTGTATAAAAGTTCATGTCTAAGACATCTTTTTATGTATGATTAACTTAAAGAATCTGCTAAAGCCCTAGTGTTTTCTCTTGTTGATTTAATTTCTGAACTCTTGACAGCCTGGATTTAATAACAGATCAGCATAGTGCCTTTAAATCATCTGTGTAAATCTCCTTGGCTATACTCAGTGCTGTGAGAACTTGATTACCTGAGTTTCTGAGATTAACTTGAACAACAAAAAAGCTCCAGTTCCTGCATCAGACAGGTGAAGACTTGCAAGTGGGATTTAAAAACAGAAGTAGGTGAACTACTCTGCTACTTCAAATGAAATTTAAAAGTTTATTATTGAATATTGTCTGATTTTTAGAATAGCTCCATCCCCAAAGCTGTAATTTACACCACCAGCTAAGCTCTGTGAGTAGAGTAATTATTTACAAAATAAAAGTTGCTAAAAGCTGGTGTCATTGGGGATAGGACTTTATGCACCCCAAGGTGGGTCAGGGAGCCAGAGGAATACACAATACATAGTTTGACCTCAGCATGGAACCCCTAAGGCTGAAAAAAGCAGTAAGATGCACTTCCCATGAAAACATGTTAAGCATATGATTTGGAAACCCATTGTACAATGACTGTAAGGTCAAACTCTTGAAGCTGGTATTAGAAAAGATTTTTGCTGAGTAAATCCACTTCTTCCACCCAGAATCTGCAATGATGTGTTGGAAAGAGTTTCTTTCTATGTCAGGAGTTGCTATCTATATCTATCTATATCTATCTATTTATATTTATATCTATATCTATCTATATCTGTATCTATATCTACATCTATCTATAGAATCTATCTATCTATCTAGTTGTTTATCTATATCAATCTATTTCGACATCAGTATATTTCTATATATTTTTCTCTCACCCTGGCTGTTCTCTGATGCTCCTCTGCAATGTCTGTGCTTGTGCTGGCTTTGTTAATGACCATCCCTACTTCTATTCCAAAGGCTGTAATAGCCTGGCTATGAAATATTCCACAAGCTGCTACAGGTGTCAACTTAGAAATGTGTTTCCCTATGCAGGGGAAGAATTCTGCCTGAGTTAGGAATGCCTGCATAAACTAAATTTTATTTGGTTCACAGGCCTCTGGGCTGTGACATGAGTTACTGCCTCGGGTGAACATCAATAGATTTGACTCAACCTCCACATGGCTGGCGCTGCACCAAGCTCGTAATTTCCTGGGCCTGTGCTATCTTCTTCAATGCAAGGCAAACTCCTGGCATAGGGAAAGGCTAATCCCTTCCCTGCCCAACTGCAGGAGTAAATGTTGGGCTCAAATATGTAGATTATAAATGATTTTGGAAACAGTGATTTATGGTCTTGGTGTTCTGAGGCGACAGAGTGTGTAGTGAGCTGTTAGATGCTGTGAGAGGCTGCTCCCAGTTCAGGCAAACCTGAAGCTGATAAACTGTAACCCCAAGGAGTATTATTTCACAGATTGATGGCATTCCATTGGCAGCTTCAATCGTTCAGATTGACTGAGCCACCTGATCCACAAGGACAGTTTTCACATCTCAGGCAGCAGACCCAGAGATTAACAGTCCCAGTGTGGCATATCTGTTCCCAGGTGTGCTGCTGAGACAACTGCTAAAAACAAGTGTACATAATGTGAAATGGTAATTTTTTTTTTTTTTTTTTTTGCTGTTTGTTAAGGTCCTAACAAGGTGGTGACTTTTAATCAATCCAAGAGGCACAATCAATTGCAGTTCCTGCTCTCAAAGTCACAGTCATGCCCAGTTCTATCACTGAGTTTTCTACCACTGTTCTATCACTCTGGTATATTTTGTCATAAAGCCACGAGTAAGATCAGTACTGAGGAAAGTTCTCATAAAGAATCTCCCTATAACACTTCAACTGTTGAATTTTCCCTGCTCAGCCGTGGTCAGTCTATTATAGTTTTAAATAATTTCAGCAGCACCTCTTTGGCATCTCAATCTCCTTGCAGGTATCACTTCTCTCACCTCTTCAAGGAAACGGGATCTTGTGAATGGAACCAAGGAAATGGCCCAGTGATCCCTCACCCTCCAAACAAAGCCTCACCCTGCTCTTTGGAGAGATCTCTGCAATTTATGTACCTCAGAGCCTGGACCATGGACATTCAACACAGATTTGTGCCAGTAGAGGCAACAGACCCCTGAGCTTTTTGCAATATTCAAAATCCACCCATTCGCATCTTAATCAAAGCAATGACATGAATTTTTTCTTGCTTGTTCTGAAGGATTCTTGGCCACAAGGGCTCCAAGGAGTCAAAATTCACACATTAATTATTCATGTGACTTCTCCTGAGATTCCAGGAATCCTTTCTGCTGTTGGCTTCTTCTTCTGCTGTTGATAGAACAAAAAGAGCTCCTTTGTTCCCTGAATTCTGTTTTTCTCTGGAATCCCTACCAAGTGCCAGTGCTGCTGTACTTTTTTATCCCCAGCTATTTTCACTCTATCAAGGAGGGATGAGTTTACTTCCATAGAAGTAAAGTTACAAGAAGTTAGTGAAAACAAAATTTTCCAGGAATTGCCCAAAGTTGCTCTCCCGGGCAGGATTCACTGAGCTGCAGCATTCCTTCATGCTCAGCTGGACACGGATTCACAGATTCAAGAGATGTGTGCAGGCTCCTGAGTCACACAGCAGCACAAGCTAATTGTAATATAGGGATCCTGCAGCTTGGATGAGTTTGCTCAGATGTCTGGGTATCTGTTAATGTAATCCAAGTCCCATATTTAAAGTCAACACTTCAATTAAAAGTGAATTAGCATGTCTTTTATGCAAAGTTGCTTGTTAGAATTAGGGTTTGGTTTTTCTTTAAAGTGTTCAGCAGCTGTTTTCCAAACCAGGCTGTCTCACAGTACATCTAAAGTGAGACAGGAGAGAGAACCCTGAGGGGGAGAGAGCCAAGAGGCAGCTCCTGGTGTGTTCTGCCAGGGCTCACAGCAGTCCAGCCTCCAGAGGCACAATTCCCCTGCAGTTTCCAGGACTGTTGGTTTCACTGTTTGAGCTCAAAAGCTATTTCTTTGGTTCCTTTTAATTTTGTTTGTTTGTTTGTTTGATTTTTTAAATGGGATTCCTTTACTCTCATAGGTTTTCCTGGTTCTCCAGTTCTGCTTAAAGCACCAGGATCACATTCCTTTAGCTGCAAGTTTTTCCAGGTCTGGCAGCTGCTTTATCTAATAGGAGACTGGAAGTGTAAAGAAGCCAAGGTTCCATTCCCATAGAGCACCAAAGCAACATTTTTTTTTTAATTAAACTATTTCAGTTCTCTCCTGAAATTGTTGTTCAAAAGAAACTACCACTTGCAGAACATTTTGATGAGCCATTCTTTTACTTCAGTTGCAGGGAAAAGAGAACACATTTCCAGTTCTCCAGTTCCAGATGGCTTTGGACAGCAAAGCTAACAGAAAATCCTCAGACTGCTCAGAGGTCCAGAGATGATTTTTGCCTGTGTTTTCTCTCTTAGTACAAGTAGTAGTAACTTCATTTATTTTTAACTGGATACTGTTACTTTAATGAATGCTGTACTCCAAAGCTCTCATTTGCATTCCTGTGTGAATAAGACTAGATTCTTGGTCCCTTTTTTTCCCCCCAGCAGTCTTCCTGACACTGAGGATCAGATTTAAGATCACTTGAAGTCGATGGAGAGATTTTGATCCCTTTTAATGGACTTAGAGGCAGAGCCATAAAGACTAGCTGAAACAACTGCTAGCATTTCAGGAAAACCACAGCTGAATTTGGCAGCATGTAATTAATTACTGAAATCCAATATTGTGTTGCACAATACTTGGCTCTTCACAGAAGCAAGCAGGCACATTTTTAATATTTCTATACCCCAATGCAAGACACATTTTAAAAGTCATTGCCATGAAACAGAAGAATGTCTTTCATTATGTTTAGACTTTGTTTGGTTTCTATCCCCATCAGAGGATAATGAAAACAGCTGGAGCCTAATTACTATAATTCAGAAATATTCACTGTCATATTCCTCTCTCAATATGCTCTGTCTTGTGGGTATGAGTTGTGTGGAGTCGAGAAGATCAAGAGCAGTGGTATAGCAATCTCCTGACTTTTGAGATGGACAGTCCCTGCCCTTCTCTAGTTGAACAGATCCTCCAAACCAGCAGACAGTCCCCTATTCAATATGGTATTTAGCCCATCAAGCCACAAGTATTTCCATAAAAGTTTGCCTGTTCACTGTTAGCCCAAAACTCTGAGCAGCCAGTAGATTGACATATCTGTTTGATAATCTCTCCAACAAGCACAAAAAAGCTGCAATAACTTCAAGTCCCTGACAGATTGTTGTGTAGTGGATTTAGCAACAGGGTTGGCTGAAGGACAGCAGATGAGAAGAATGGCAAATCTGGCTTATGGTTTGCAAAATACAGAGCTGTAAAACACTTTGGAGAGTGGCCTCCTTCTCTGCTGAATCTCAGTTTAGTGACTCAGCCAGCAATGTTTTGAAACTTATGTGGAATGTAACAATCTTCTCCCAAAAGTTTTCTTTGCTTCACTTTCACATTTGTATTCTTACAGTTGTATGAATTTCATTAAAAAGATCATTTTACTGTTCACCGTCATGATGCTTGTCTGCTGAACACAGGATAATAAAACCATCTGTAATTTCTGTTCTAATGAGACAGAAAAGGAGGAAAGGGAGGAAAACTGCTGTGATTTTACATCTCCCTAGACATCTACTTTTATCTTTTAATTTTTTACTTTAGGGAGGACTCAGAATGATGCTTTTTATTTAATCTGTCATCAAGTATTGAATGAGTCATAGTTTCCCCTTATTGATCTGTTGTTTAATCTTATAAAATGAATAGTCGTCCTTCCTCCTCAGGGTGAGATATTAATTAGTATGAGAGAAAAAAGCAGGATATAGCCTGAAACCTTATTGCTAGAGCAGCTTGCTGCCAGTCCTGTGGCCCTGCATGTCCCAGTCCCGTCTCTTGAGATCCAGCTCTGACACCTCTATTTTCACCTTGGGGCTTGTTTATTTTGTGGCAAACCACAGTGAACCTGGGAGATGTGCTTTGTCAGGATCCAAAACAAATTAAAAAGCATGTTTTCTCCAAAAGGTAGGTGACCTCTGCCTGGGATCGGAGTCGGGCTGTGCCCTGTGTGGAGAAAGGCAGTGTCAGTATCCCGAGTGCCTCTGTGCTGTTACATATTTATATTTCTGTGTCAGCTTTCCTCTGCATCTGGCCAACTTCCAATGTGCTAGAGGAAGTAAAGTGCTGTGTAGAGCATGGCTGCAGATGAGAAAAGTTTATTCTTAGCATGTGTCTGACACACCACAGTAAGCAAGGCATCTAATTAAAATCCTGCTTGAACTTTGATCTCCTGTTCTTGCTCTCTTACCAGCAATGAATGTTTGAAAGGATCTTTTTACCAGTACTTTGCAATGTAATTAATGTTTTCCTGACCTGCTTTTCATGTCTACCAGTGTCATATCTCACCCTCAGTCCAGCAGAAAATTACTGTCTGTCCTGAGAATGCAGAAATCTGGACTGGTTCATTGTTTTTCTGACAGAATCACAAAGAACACCTTTACATTCCTCCTTAATGCAATGCAATCTTTATTCAGTCTGACCTTTTCTTTATTATCTTACACATTCCTAACCTGTTTACCAACGTTTCAACCTCCTCATTAAATGTGAAGAATTGTGCAAGTGCTGAGAAAAGGCTATGAATATTGACAAACACTTGAAACAACAGATCTGTTTCAAAGAGGAACTGGAACAGGTTTGCAGGCTCTGAGAACAGTGTGGGCTGGCAGTGCACATCCTACTCTCACTTTAGGCTATCATGTCAAATTCCCTAGTGAAATCTCGTCACAAGGTGGTGGCTTGGAAAACATCAGACAAGCTTTTCTTTCATCAAAGAGCAAGTGTTTTGTTTGCTGTATGTTCTTTCCCCCTGAGAACTATGAAGGAATGTACTGTTAGACCATACATGAATTGTGCATCTGTGAACCAGCTTTAAAGGAATCATGGAAGAAAAGAGAAAAAAAAAAAGGATTAAGAAAAGAACTGGGGAAATCAGAGGGAAGCAAGTAAAACAAACCCAGGATGTAAGTGCAAGGATCTCCCTTTCTACTCACATTCCTTGTAACAAACTTACTGGGCATTAACCAGGAATGGGGTAAAATAAACCTGGAGAAATACCACACACACAAAAAGAGCTACTGTGATGTCAGGGCATCAGAGCACGCTACAGCTCCTGCAGAAAGAAACACCACAACATGTGTGCCTGTTTGCTAATGAATAGGCAAAATTAGCAAAGAACATGAGGGTTAATACAGGGTGGAGAAATATAAATAGGAAAGCAGCATGGAAGAGAGAGTAAGAGGCTTGGTTCCATGCTGGCTGTGAGTCAGGAGCTGCCCAAGGCATGCTGAACTGGAAGCTGAGGAGTCTGAACAGGATATACAAAGATTTAGGTCTGTTTAAAAATTAAATCAAGCATGACTAATGTAAGGTCTGTGAGGTAGATGTGTTCTGTGGTGCTGTTACAAGCCACTTCAGATTTCAAGGAAAAACTATCCCAGTCCATGTTAATGCACTGGAAAAAAAGCCAACAGAGAGCTCAGCAAAAGTGCCACTTGACAGGAGTGACATGGTGAACAGTTTAAAAGCCTCTGAGTGGTTCTTGGAACCAGGAGCCCTACACAACAAAGACACAGAGATTCCGTAAATATTTTATTCCAGAACATCGTGTTCTTCTCCTGACATTAATAAATATATGGAAAACACACTTATTAAAGGTTAGGTGAAAAACTATTCTGAGAAGGCGCTCTTTGCAAATGTCATCCAGCCTCATTGCGTTCCCAGTTTGGGTGGAAGGTTTTTACGTCGTTTCGGCAACAGCGTAAAAATACAGATGATGATTCATGTATAGAGAGTTATTTAAGAAAAATGTAGGTGGCATTTTAGACAGGAAAAGGTATTTTGATTATTTGCAATTCTGGGGAAAATTGAGCTGAAAAATCAGCATCCAAACAAAGGGATTGGAGCCTACATCTAAGTTTTGTGTCTTCGCTTGGAAAAAAAAGATTTTATCTGATGAAAATATGAAAAGCTCAGAGTTCCTAACAAAATTAAACTATGAAGCAGTTGATTCATAGCAGTTAATAAGAATCATTACAGTTTATTGCTTGACTTTTCTCTCCCTCCTTTTGTCTCTTGAATCATTTAAAGAAAACTTCTTTGAACATGGCACGTTAAGATCAATTGATTAAATCTGATTGTCCTTTTGCTCCATTGGTTGCCAGTGGAAATGAGCACATTTAAAAAGAGCCTCCTCTCACTCTTCGCAGTCTGTCTGACAAAGGCCAGCAGTGCTGATATATATATATATATTCAAAAGCAAAATTGGCTGCTGTTGTCATTTTGCTGATGAACCGTTTCTCTATTACACTTCTTTCTGTCATAATCTTGGAAAACACCAGGTTATTCTAGCCAGATTTTAAATTGCCTGGGGGATTTATTTTGTAATTGTCCCACAAATTATAAACCCTGGGATAGACCCAGGTGCTTCTTTGCAAATGATTTATGGAACCGGATTGCAATTGAAAAAATGAACAACTTTCACAACATTTCCTCTGAAATCTTGTCATAGTAGCCAAATATTGACAAAATAAAAAAAAATCTCAAATTCACTATATTCTTTACCTTGTTATAAAATTATTAGAATAATTCTTTGGAATCATGAACTATGTGCCATTGCAAGTGGGGTTCTGCGTGAGACAGCCTTGATTTGAGTTGAGCTCCCATGTAAGCCTGTGTTCAGCTATCAGAGTAGAAATTAACAGGTTTGAGGACTGGAGAAGGAACAGGAGGACAACCAGGAGCCAGTCTGCTCTTGCCTACTGTGGTATTCCCCTAATGCCAATGTGGCTTCCCTTTTTAACTTGTGCAAGGCCCGGGCCCACGGAACCACCAAAGTACAGCCATTATTTCAGGTCCCATTGCTGAGCCTTCCCCCCTGCTGGAGGACAGGACCATGTTATCACTAAATTATCACCAGGCTTATTCAATTGCAAATTGCTGAGGCTCCTGTTGCAGTGGTTTGATTTCAACCAGAGCCTCTAGAAGAGGGACATAGACAGAAAACATACATGCTCTTAATATTTAGCTGAATCTATTTATTGAAAGGGGCTCTATTAATTAGCTGGAGGAATTGCCTTAGATTTCCCTTCAAGTCCTAAATCCAAATTGCCAGGGAGTAACCTGGGAGAATATTTCAGATTTGTGTGGCTTTCATCTTTTATTCAGAATACAAATTTTTGTGGACTACAGATACTTTGTACTGCAATTTCTGTTTAGGTGAGAGCCCAGATTTTTGGCAAAAATTTCTCTGAAAAATGTCAACAAGCACTTTTTACTTCCCTAGCAGTCTAAAGCCCTCCCCGAGATCACTCCTTGCCATGTCAGTTGGACTTACTTGGAAGAGAATTTGGTTTAGTCTCTTTTATGAAATAAAACTATGAGTCAAAGATTAGAGGACAGCTGGGCTTTGCTACTTGTGTTTGCCATTGGCATCGGGCACTGCAAGCCCCAAGGTAGCCCAGCTGCTGCTTTAGTCATGCAGTGTGGTCTGGGCAGCATTGCCACCTTCTGAGAAGAGCAGCAGTCTGGACAGGATGAATCCATTTAATTTCAGGATTTACTGTGCTCGTTGATTGAAAATACCACTGTTTTTGCAGATGGCTATATGGCATTTCTTCCTCTTCCATGGCATTGCTAGTGTGCTTTTCTTGTTCCTTTCAAAGGCTTGCAATGACCTGTTTGAGCTGAGGGATGGCAGGAATCTGCTCACCAGTGAAACACTTGACAGCTGTCTGAGGATACAGCCCGTGAGCTGCAGGCATAGAACTGCAACTTAGCAAGCTTTTGTCAGGTTGCACCAGGCAGTGACAGGCCTGGAGTTTGGTTATCATGAGGACAGAGCAGCTGCTGCTCAGAGGAGCAGAGTCATTATCCAAACGGCGCCATGGGTCTGTAGGCATGACAACCCCAGGGAATATTACAGTTAATTGAGGAACACAAACTCAGAGCTTAAACTCAGATTCCATCTCCTGTATGAGCATGATTTACTCCTTGTGGCAATAGATCTATTTATAGGGATGGGCACAGAGAGTACCTGATGGCCATCATCCTGAGAGGAGGTTGCCAGGAGGGTGGGCAGGTGCAGCTGCAAGGGCAAAGAAGCCACTTCCCCCCATCATCCCTTTTCTGGTGTTACAGATGTCCTTTCTTTTGTAACACTGAAAAAAATGTAGGGGGGATGGGAAAAGGAGAGGATGCTCTAGCCTATTCCTTTGTTCTGTAAGACCATCTAACAAAACTGTTGGAAACCCCTGGCTGAGGGCTCAAATCCCATCAGAAGAACACTTGGGCTTTTATTTGGACTACTACATTGATGAGATCCTAGTCATCACAGAATCTTAAAGATCATCTTGTTCCACCCCTTGTCATGGGCAGGAACACCTTCCACTATCCCAGGTTGCTCCAAGCCCCGTCCAGCCTGGCCTGGAACACTTCCAGGGATGAGGCATCCACAATTTCCCCAGGCAACCTGTGCCAGTGCCTCACTACTCTCTGAGTAAAGAATTTCTTCCCAACGTCTGGTCTAAATCTCTCCTCTTTTAGTAAAAAAATGCTTCCCCTTTTCCTATCATTACCTGACTATGGAAGAAGTCGTTCTCCTTCTTTTTTTGTAACTTCTTCCTGTTTATATTATTTCAGCTCTGAACAGTAGCAACTCCTATGCATTTTAAGTCTTTCAAGTCTGTTTTGTGAGTAGCAAATTCACAAGGCTGGAGGGTTTCTTCAGAGTGTGGGTAGGAGAGAAATTACTTGTGAATTTCAATTGAACTTAGGAAACAGATTCTGCCAGAGGTGAAGAGAAGGAGAAGGAATGTTAAAAACATGTCTTTTCTCAGCATTTTGAAAAAGCTTCACTCCAAAGTTGTCCCACATAGTTAATTTTCACGTTGCTGTGTTTTTTTCTCAAACAGCAACCTCTGCTTTTCATACTGACATACTATATTTTTATGTTGGATGAAAAGCTGAAGTAACCCCAGATGGGCAAAGCACAGCCCAGAACGAATTTTTTGTAGATTCTTCCTTGTTTCACTCCTGTCAAACCCCTCTTTTTTTGTAAAATTCATCCTAAGCCAAGCTTGTAGAAGATTTTTTCAATTTTCTACCTCAAAACTGATTATTTATGGAGCAAGAAGGAGTAGGTATGTGATAGATGGAAAGTCAAAGAGTCTACTTTTGTAATACTAATAAAAACATTGCACATGTTTTATGTTACAGAGCTTTTTTTTTGGATGACTATGGATCCATCTGAGGCCTTCACACAGTTCTAACTCCCCTCTGGGATGACATTCAAGAAATAAATTCAATGGGTAGGAAAAATCATGTGGTTTTTTTAACAGCTGGTGCCGAAACAAAACGAAAACCAAACTGGAGTGCTAAACCGAATTTGCATAATTTTCATTGCTATTTCAGGTATGTTGCATTGTTAACAAAAAATGGTGCTGAAGTATAGGTCAGATACACAGGGAACTGTCACCAGCAGGAACATTTCCACGATTATCCCTCGATGTGGGAGCAGGTCCCCTGCTTAGCTCATAAGGATATAAAATTCTTGCCTTCCCCCAACTTAATATAAAATCTGCGTAATTCCTCTGCTGTGTGGTGATTTCTCTTTATGCTGGGAAAAGTTACAGATGGAGCAGAAGCAGAGGCACACAGAGAAGAGACAGTCTGATGGGAGAAGAGTGTCTTAATTCTGTGTATTGCTGCCTGATTAAAATAGCATCAGGAGTGAGGCATGCTTTTACCCAGTACAATGAACACACTCAGTGTTCTTGAATTCCTTCTGTCTAGCTTTTAAACATGTCAATATTTGTTCCAGCAGCAGTCTTTTGTTTAGGAAATGCTCAGCTGCTGTCCCTGTGCTTTAAATTAATCTCACTGGTGAGCCCTTGTCGCCACAGATCCATTTATTCCAGGTTCAATCTCAAATTCGTGTTCTTGTAACACAGGGATGTAGCATGTGGCTCACAAACACCTCTGCTGATGGCTTTAAATAGAAGGAAAAATTCTTAGCAAGATGCACAATCAAATTGCAGGCAGTGAAGAAGGGCATGTGCATCAGACAGTGATGAGTTTAACTCTTAATGCATGCATGAATTTATACTCCCCCCACCACCACAGGAGTGCATTTTCCTCAGGAAAGGGGAGCTTTGTCTGACTAATTGGATGCTGTGTATGGCACAAGCAGCCTCAATCATAACTTAAAGCCTGTCAACTCTTAGTGAGGAGCAGAATATCTTCTAGAAAGGCAACCAGCCCTTAAATCCTATAACCTCTAGAAAGACTTTGAGCAACAAAAAGCCCATATTCTCAGAAAATTGCTCCAATGCCCAATAAACTTCATAGCTGATGTTTTGTGCCTTACTTTTAGCTTTAATTTATCCAGCTCCAGCTTTGGCCTGCAGCTCTCATTATGCCTTTTGCTGATTAATAGTCCCTCCATTACCAGATGTTCTCAGCATTTCTGTATGAATTAGAGCATCTTCACCTTTTAACCTCCTCCTGTGCACACTCATATTGAGGTCCTTTGAGTCTTTCCTGACAACAGTGAGTTCTAGGAAGAGCAGCTGCAGAGTATTTGGTTTTCTGGCACTTTTTAGAGGGTATTGAGAAACAGAAAGAACAAATAGCCCTGCAAGCATCCAGCACCCAGCCACAGTACTATAAATGGCAGGAGTGGGGCAGGCGCAGCCAACAGCCTGGTGCAACAGGGTTTTCCTGGCTATTTGAGGGAGATGGGTACTCTGGGAAGGATAGGCTACCTTAGGAGATCACTATGCACCTCAAGAAAAGAGACGTTTAGGTCTGAGCTGTGGGGCCATGCAGAAGGTGAGGACAGGGCTGGGAAAACATTGGTGTCAGGGACTGCAGCTGATCCATCAACAAGACCCATGAGAGCTGTCACTGAACTGGGCTGTGGCTCTGCTACTGCTGAGGCTGGATCATTTCCCATCAAACATTCCTCTCCCTTGAGGTGATATTCCTCTGCTTTGATGCCAGAGGCTCATGTTAAACCTCTAGCAGCTGGAAGCCACCAGAGCCTTCTCTGGCTGCTCTGTGGTAGCTGTGCATGCATACAGCCTTACTTGGTGACTGTCATACAGCTCTCTCTCTCAGCTTCCTCCAAGGGCTACTTGTTCATACCATAAGCTTAAAGCTGGTCCACAAGACAGTTTTGCATTTGACAAATGTTAATTTGGGTTCTGTGGCCGTTTCTGCCCCCATACTCTTAGCCAAGGCTGTAGGAAGGCTGGCATGTGTCTGCTCTTCTGTCTCTCGGAGATACGAGTCATTGCTTCATTCTCTGTTGGTACAAACCTATCCCTTGTGATTTCTGCACATTTTACAAAACAACTGAATAAACCTTTCCCTGGAGATGGTGTGATAACCTCTTACTCTCACAGGTACATATCATCTACATTTGAGCTCGCTTTCTACAATATATTACTTTTGTGTATGTTCTGTTTTTTTTTTAATCCATGTGCCACTACATTAAATGCTTTACAAAAGCTTATATACATTAACACCCATTTCTTCATCTACCACATTTGTAACTCATGAAACACATCAAATGTATTTGTGTGTGAGTGCTCATAACTGTAAATATTTCTGTTCAAGACAAAGTACATGGGGTTGATTAGAAAAGCCAGGCTCAAAGGCTGCTGGACAAAGCAGATATAATGTGTTAGAAAGAGTTAACATGCTTTCTTAGAAAATTCTCCCAGGCCTTGTGATTGCATTGGATCTACATTTGCATAACAATCACCTTGTCTAACCACTTTCCAATAATTTGTGTAGATGAAAGGGTAATTTTCATTTCAGTGTTCTCCATTTGATTTAATTTCTATGGACGTCAATAGGATTATACTTTCTAAGTGCAAATGATTTTCAGTGTATGTCACTCCCTCTTTTTATTTACTTCTCTATTTGTTTTTATTAATTTTACTCAAGGACACTTTAAATATTTAGTCATATTTTTGTGGAAATAAACATCCCTTTTGTATCTGATTGTACCCATTAAAGCTAATTGTTATAGAGTGCATCCAGGGCTTAAAAGTGATGACAGGCTAATGTGTAAAGTATAAAAAAAATAAATCATCCAGTGTAATCACTGAACTTCAGATCAAACTGTTCAAAGGATTTCTATTGATTGTCCAAGGTAGGATATTGGTAAATCTGATTCCCACCTTATGAGACAAGAATATTTGTTATCTGATGAAAGGGTCTGAAAAGACTTCTTAAAAGTTCCACTTATTTCTGGGTGCTGATGAGTTGGGAAGAGAGGGTGAGAAAGAAGAATTAGAAAGAATTAGAAATGCATGTGTGTCATGCACGCACAAAAACGGTTTTTCTGTTTCAGAAAAACAGGTAGAACTTTACTCCCTGCAGATGTAGTAGTTCTGTATTGCCTCTGTTTTGCAGACTGCTTCCTCTGGGAAGCTTATAAGAGCATATTTATTTACCTATACTGTGATTTAGTCATGTGGAACCAGATTTCAAGGTGGTCAATTTTGCTGTGGCCTCACTGAACCTCTGCTGAAAAACAGAGGTTGCATTGAGCCTGTGCTGAATTTTTAACACAGACCTCATTTTCTCCTCCATTCCCATGTGTGGAGAGGGAAACAAGCAGAGTGTCAATAAGCTCAGCCAAGAGCCAGAATCACTCTGCTCACAGCTGGGAATTGTGCATAAAAGGCTCTTTCTCCATCACCACTAATTGCCACATGTATGACTGAAGCAGCCACTTACCAGAGGGACTCAGCAGCAGAGCCAGTTGTCAGGAGATGGCTGGAATTTTGTACCCGTTGGAGCTTTGTAGAATAGGATAATTTCTGAGGATGAGTCATGTGGATCTGGCTGCCACTTACTGAAAAATATGTGTGCATGTGGGATGTTGCAAAAATTAGCTGGGCCCATTGGGTAGCAGTAGAGTATGTAAAAGGAAAAGATAAAAAAATATGTGAATGCTCTGAAATGTGGGCAATAGGGGCAAATAATCTGCTAAATAAGCTCTTCCTGGGATCCAGTGAGCTGTTAGTAAGATCTTCTGAATTTCAGTCTGGAGACCTTTACCAGAACAGTGGGCACCCTGGGTTTTTTTTGGCTTTGCAAACACCCACATATTTTCTGCCACTATCAGAAAGGCACAAGGGATGGTGTCAGAGTCATGGCCTGTCCACCTTCAGCCCCTGGGACTCTGTAGTGAGTCAGAGGTGCAGTGGTTTGAGAACAACCAACCCTACTTATTAATAATTTTTATTTTTCACAGTGTTATTTTTAAATCACACCAGTTCCCCAGCCCAGCTCACTGACCAGCTGCCCAAACAGTTCCAGCAGCTGACCTGAAGGGCAGGAATATTGCTGTAATTGGGAGGTACATCAGCTGGATCTGCTATTTGAAAGAAAACTGCATTTCCAAAGAAATGCAAAACTGGTTGGATGGTTAGCTCAGCACAGGCTTTTGGAAATTTGGACCTGGGCATGATCATAACATGAGAAGAAGAAAAGTCTCTCCTGCTTCTAACAGAGTTGAGTGCAGGACCAGAGCTGGGAGGCTTTGAAGGATGGGAGTGTTTGACACCAAGTTGGATGGGGCCCTGACCAACCTGGTCTAGTGGAAGGTGTTCCTTGTTCCTGCCCATGGCAGAGGGTTGGAATGAGGTGATCTTTAGATCCTTTTGAACACAAACCATTATTCCACTCTTCTGTCAAGCTGTACACTTGTCATGCAGTCACCATGAGCTGGCAAGGGGAGTGAAACTAAAAAAGGAAAGTGATTTTCAAAGATGCAGAACTCAAGTGCTGGATCAGTCAAATTCCTCTCCACTGACAGGTCTGGGAAGGTCAGAATATGTAACCTTTAGCAAAGCACACATTTTTGGAAGGTCACATGCTGTTTTGGTGGGTTCATGAGAGGATCTGGAGTGCTGGCTTCCCAGCAAAAGTGACTCCTGTACATCCTCAGAATATAGTACTAATAAATCCCTGTTCTTTTAGTACTTCAGAACAGAATATTCTGTGATTAATGGTTGCAGGGGTAAGTGCCTGAAGCACTCTGTATGTTTAAAAGACCTAAAAAGACCACTTTCTCTCTTGAGGTTCAAGCAAAGGTATAATAAGGACAATACAGGAATTTCTGTCTCCTAATGCTGCTCTCCTCAATTGGCCTCAATCGATGTTTTAATAGACTGATGTCACAAATAAATCCTCCCTAACATAGAATGTACCTCTGTCTGGGGTTGTGAATTTTACTAACACATATTATAAGACAGTTATATTCAGGCTTTTGCAGTGTGATTATTATTCTGGAAACAGTCTAAGTTGAGAAACTCATCGTTGCAATATTAACTTTCCAGTCATCCAGTAAATAAAATAATCCTAATGCTGTTACGAACAGTTTTAAATTACAAATTAGTTTAAATTCCAATAAATTGCCTAATTTGAAAGCAGTGGCTCTGCTGGGAAATGTGTGAATCTCATGTAGACAGCACTTGAACAAAAAGGTCAATGATGCAGTTTATTACTTGGAGAAGGAAGAGATTCTTTTAAACTTATTTTGTGTTTCCCCGAGTAGCATTTATAGCTATTAGCACTAACCAGGCAAACTAAATCAATATTGTTTCCAGATCATATGCCTGGAGTTTTCAAAAATATTAAGTTTCTTTTCATCTGAGATTGAGCAGCTGATCTTTTTAAGATGAATAATAGATGCAAGATGCTCTTAATTATTAAATGATGACTTAATAAAGTTACTGGAGGACAAATTATAAGTGATCATTTTATGAAGAAATGAACACTGTCATTGATTTTGGATGAGGCTCATGGTGATTTATTGCAGTGTTAACATTGGTGAATAACTGTCCAGCTCACCATGGTGTCAGGGCTGCCTTCTACTGGTTTTTGCTGAGGGAGGGAAATTACAAGTCAAAAATGCTGAGGTTACTCACATCTTTGATATCCCAACGATTTGGAGAAGCTCTGACTCTCTGGTTAATGTGTTTATTCCGTGGCATTCAGCTGCTTTGGAGAACTCTCTACAGCAACATGGGATTGAAGGTGTTTATGAGAAATTCACCTGAAAGGACCCCAGCAGCAGAGTCTGAGACTCTCCTATGGGATTTTATAGCAAGAATTTTCAAAGCAAAAAAGGGCAAGATTTGTAGGTTAGAAAGAGTGAACAAATGATCAAAGCTTCTGAGGGTCTCTTGAGTTACTGGTTTTCTAGTTTTTTCTTAAGCATCACAAGCTTATTGCTTCAGGCAGAAAGAATTAACTAATGAAGACAGGACAAAATTGCTGAGGAAGGGATGGAGAACAAAAACTTGTTAAAATTTAACTACTAGATATCTGTATTTCATGTAATATCTGTTATGCTGATCAATTTTCAACATCCAAACCTTATTTTATTCTAATTCTGCAGAAATGCCTGGTATGTAGGTCTGTACCCTCCTGTTTCGAAGTTCAAGCTGCATCTTTAGCAGTACTCAAGAATAATTTTTTTTTTTTTTTTCTTTTTCTGTAGATTAAAGAATGCAGGAATTCATCAGACAGGATGTCTGCCAAAAAAGTGCCACGTTTTAATCGCATGACTTTGGTTTTTAAGCCTATTGCCTGGTGGATACCTTTATGGATTAAGTGTACCAAGCAAACTATGTGGTAGAACTTGAGGAAGCAGAAACTAGGAAGAAATCCATAAAGTTATCAATCAGGTGGTCAGCTTAAAGCCCAAAGTTGCAGAGTTAAAATGTGGCATGTTTTTGGCAGTTTGTTTTGGATATGGATGAATAAAACCCAGAGAAATCAGTGGAAGAAAAAGCCATGGAACAGATCTCTCTGGGTTAAACCATTGCCTTAGAGGAACCTGGAATGTTGATTGCTGCAAGGACTTCACAGGGAAGTCATCAACACATCCTGTTTCTCTTCCCCTTTTCCTTCTCCCAAAAGTCACTGCCAGAGATAGGCTGCTGGAGAAGATACATTAACCTAGGGCTGCAATTCTTCTATGACACATTTTAAATTAATTTAATCACAAATTTAGCTTGTGACTCCAATAATCACAGCTACTATTAAAGGGGAAAGAACAGGAATATTTGGTCAGTGTTGGCTTGTCATTACCTTGCCACACCTCATTTGATAGTCACAATTTGCCTCTTCAACCTGCTGTTATGGGGCTATTTCTCTCCTCCCATATTAAAATGTTTGAAGTATCATTTATATACCTGAATCATATTCTTAATGAGGCATGAGCTCAAGTTATGGAAGTATTGAAAGCATGTGTGATTCATGCTTTATATATGGCATAGGAATAATAATTTATATATTCCATTAACTGCATTATTCTTCATGTTTCTTCTCATACGCTTTTTTTGACTCATGTGCCTCTTTGCCCCCCAAAATTATCTATATCACTTCTTTTTTAGCTACTTGTATTTTTTCCTGTTTCAAAGTGTGTGGATATTATAACTCTGTATGTGTAGTAACTGTGTATACACAGATAACATCTGTACAAAATAATTAGGCATCATAATTTTAGGCAGAAATATCAAGCTTTCAACACCAAACTTTTATTGACTTGTAAAATTTAGCAGCTGTTTGTGTGTTGGAGTCCGAGGGCGTTCCTGTGACAGATTATGTTACTTTGGGGTTAGAAAACCTGGCAAACATCTGGTAAACAAATGAGTTCCACAGCAGAGTTCATTATTCAGCGTCTTTTCATCTCTATCATTAATATTAACTTTACTATGAGACATTCCCAGTGCCAGTGAGTCCTCACCAGTTGGTGGTTTTAATGGGGAGCCAAGAACAATGTGGTGAGAAAGTCATAAAGGACATGAGTTTTGAGACAGCTGCTGTGGTGTGGGAAATCTGAGATATCTATCTATGTGACCAGGATTTGGTAATTCTGTTTTTTATGGAACAACTTACTGGATGTCTGGGACAATGAGGACCCCAAGTTGTTTAAGTGACAGAAGATCACTGAAGAGGAAGACTCCAAACATCTCATCGTATGTAGGGCCAGTGCAGACCACATTGTGCCTGCCTGGTGTCAATGACACCTTACAAGCAGCTTGAGCCTCCCCTCACAAGTCTTGCAGCAGGATAACTCCTTCTCTGGCTGGAGTTAATGTCTTGTGTTTCCAGCTGAATAATTTTAGACTCCCCAGCTGGATAATTACCACACATTCAGACTCTGGGAGCCACTGAGCTGCAGCCCTTTGAGGCAGCTGGTTTAGGCTCTTTCCAGCTGTGCTCTCAGGGGTGAGGGTGGCTATAAACAGCAAGGCTGGGGTCCTGTTACATGACCTGGAAGACTCTATCAGTTTGGTGTAGTGAAAACTAAGGGAGTCTACACGGCTTCTTCTGCCCCCTCCTTTGCACCAAACACACTCCTCTGCTGAGCCTTCTAGACCTCTCTCCTCTCTTTATGGACAAGGTGTTTGAAACTTGATAACCTGGTGCATACAAACTGCTCCAACAGCTTTGTTGTGCCTCTTCCCATGGCAAGGATGTGTAGCTATCCCAGCCTTTGCCTTTCAGGCTCTCAGAGCTTTGTTCCCCTTTCACCTTTAACAAATGAGCAAATGTTTGTGAATGTCTCCTCCAAGCCCATTGACATGAAGCAGGTTTTTCAGCTGGTCACAGCTCCTGTGATCTCTTTGCTAATCGTGATTCTTCCTCACTGCTTTTGCAGCATTTTGGTAGCCTTTG
Organism: Corvus brachyrhynchos; assembly: GCF_000691975.1. NCBI lineage: Eukaryota > Metazoa > Chordata > Aves > Passeriformes > Corvidae > Corvus > Corvus brachyrhynchos. The sequence goes on from NW_008246065.1 coordinate 1,653,115, forward strand.
AGCTCTTTGTCATTTCAGTGACATAAAATAAGTCTGTGTACAGCAGCTAAACTGCCAGAGCGGATAGAGGCAACTCATGCTGAACGTGGCAGGGAAAGAAAAGAATAACTAAGCCCAAAAAGCATTTCAAGTGGGTTAAAAAGTGCTTTATTATGAATTATAGACTACTTTTGCTGTTCTGATAATGGGGCACTGTCTACTGTGATTCATGGTAGTCAAGCAGCGTTAACTTCAGAGAGAAATGGGACTGAGGGGAAACTGCTCCCTTGGTAAGGGGGTGTTTTGTGTGGGCAAGTATCGTGGCTATACTAAATTATTGTACTCTGCTCATTCAGATCTGACCTCCTCGGCCCTTTTGAGGTTGAAGTTATATGCTGTACAGAAAAAAGTGAGTTAAAGAGTGTCTGAGTAATTGAATCAAGGGTGTTAATCAGAGAATATAATCCTGAGACATGTTAACAGGTTTCAAAGAAATTAGGTTTAACAGAATAACAAAAACCCCAGAACTAACAAAACCCCATTTGATAAGGGACTGATACATTTGGGTTCCAAACCATTCAATAGATGAATTTAGCTGCTTTTTAGCTACCTTTTCTCAGTGTCACATTCAACAGACCCCAGGGAGATATATCTCACTGGAATAAATTCAGTCCTTGTGAACCTCTGCCACAGAATATCATACTGTATTTGAGATCTGGTTTTGCGGAAAACTCTCTCATTATGAATCATGAACACTGAGAGGCATTACAGATTATAATTTCTTTTTGGGTATGTGTGTGTGTTCAAATTCAATCAGGTTGGTATGCCACAATATACCATTTAATTTAAAGTTAATTAATCAATAGCCCTCTCATTTTAATATTGTCTTGGTAAAATCCTTGGCCTGTAGAAGTCAAGAACAAGACTCCTGGACATGATGGTAAGGGGACACCATGAGATCAGCTCTTTTACAAAATTAATGCAGCAAAATAAATCACTTCTTTCCTCACTTATCATCCTTCCTGTTTTGAACTGCTGCCATTTGGACTAACATCCTCTGTGTTCTGTTTCCATTTGTGGAGCAAAGTTATTGCAGAGATTTGTAATAGGGGGTTGACACCTCTCTCTGATTATTTCTGTACAAAATGGTAAGAGCTGACAGTGTTTTGCAATGCCCAGATCTGGAGTATTGTGGTTTTACTTGGAAATTTTATTTTGTGTCAAGAGAAAAGTTGCTATTTTCTTGATGTAGCTGGGAAATTCAAAGCTGTGGCCAACTCTCAAAGCTCTTTTTCCTCAGATGTGCATTTTTACTTTAAGTTAACTGGTCAGTTCTAGTGATGGATGATGAGGACAGACTTGGCCTCACAGAGGGCAATTCTAACCTTGCTGGAGCTGGAGTTTACTGTTTATTGGTAAATAAACGGACAGAACCTTGTATAATGACCTGAACAAGTATATTAAGAGAACTGGATGGTGACAAAAGATCTTGGGAAAACTGAATTCAGCTTCACTTATCCATAGGACTTAATCTCAATCATGGAGAGGTTGGTATTGAATGATTTAGACATCCCATGGTCTTTTATCCATGAGGTCTCTAGGGTCTATTATATTATCTTATAATTTCCATTCTGCCTCAGGTCAAGTGCAGATTTCTATAGCACTTGGAGAACTAATAGTGGGGAAGATTTGTCTCCTGATTAACCAGAGCTGGTCCCACACTAGAGATTGTTGTTTTATATATGTGAAACTAGGCCTGTAGGACTTTTTCATTTTCACTTTTCAGTGTGCTTTAGTTATTTATGACTTTGTGCCTGAAATTTTGCTATACCGTTGTAAATCATCAAAGAAATATTTGAACGGTTACTTTTCCCATTGAGTAAAAGCAGCCATAACTAAAAGGCTTATTTAGTTTATTTACATCTGGATATTTTTATCAGCCTTTTGTACAGTTTTCATTTAATTCTGGCAGTGTGTGCTGCATAGTCTACAGATTCACAGGGTTATAGCTGGGCATTCTGTAAACAATATATTTCTTTTAATGGGAACATATTATTTTTTAAATATGCTTTTGTAGATAAAAGGAAAATTCTCTGAATGTAAACTTGGCTCTGCTGAATAGTCATTTAAAAAGAGTGACTGGAAAGTGACATGTGTACCCTTTTTAACTTGTATAACATTGAAAGCCTTAGCAATTTTACCATCATTCACGTTAACACATGAAAGTATTGCTGGTTGAACTCAAATCTCTCTGAAATGCTAATCCACAGACTTAACTGTAGTGAAATGAACATACAGATGGTTCTTCTAATTACTTGGAGAAAGAAAAGGGGATGATTTCCTTTAATGATTTCCCCTTCTTTCCTGACTGAAAGCAGTTTCAGCTCTTCCCTCCAGCTAATTTGACGATTAAAAGATGCCTTTGTCTTGCTTTCAGCTATTGAGGTTTCATCACAATTTGTTAAAACTTTCTGTCATGAAGCGAGGTGTGAACCCAGGGCTATGTAGGTTTGTTTCAGAGGTCATGTGAAGGGGAATGACAGCCTTGAGTATTTAAAGCCAGAATGCAGGGGGTTATTATTGCACTGATGGCAAAGATGAAGTTTTCAGATTAAAATAGGATCTTGAGTCTGAGACGCAGAAAGTTATTGATTGAGGAATACACCCCAGGTATTCATACTCCAGACTCATGGCAGCTCCATTTTCCCAAAGATACAAATGATGAGATTTGAAACACATTCCTAGAGCTGTTGACTTCACTGCAGCTTTGTGGTGTTATGTACTTCAGGGGAACTGGAGAAAAAACAGTCTAAAAATAATTTCAAAGCTCCTAATTTTCACTATAAATTAGAATAAAGGTTGAGATTTTATAAACTCTACCCTGGAAAATGAGATCTGCACACTAGGAACAGCTTCTGTGAGCACTGATCTGTTGGTTCACTACCTCTCTTTATTTCTTTTGCCCTGAGATCTGGCTGCAAGGAGTAGCCCTTTCACTCTCTTTTGAAGATTCTGACCCACAGCCTTGCAGAAGATCTCCATGTCAACGGCAGTGTCGTCCTGCAACTCCTCTGAGTGCTTCACTTCACTCAACATGGAATCAAACTGCTGCTGTTTCTTCAGGAATCAACAGAGTGAAAAAAGTTACCATTTGATGGCATGTTTTCCTAAATATTCTAGAAGCTCTCATGTATTTTTTCAATTAAAATACTCAATGGGAACAACAAAGAAAGAAAAGCTTAAATAAATACGGGTACTCCAGTCCTTCTGAGCTTTTTAATATATGTCTTACATAGTCACCCCTCCATCAACAATGTTTTCTTTACTCTTTTTGAGGTACACCACTTCTCTCCAAGCTTTCAAAAGAATGGGAATAATATTTCAGTGCTCAGAAAGAGCAGTTGAGAAGCAAGAATTCAGTGGGGCTTTTTTCCTACTTCATTTTCTATTAGACAGAATATTGTATAATGTTTTTGCTGAGTAAAACTCTAACCAGGCTTAAAAGCTCTTTTTCCTACTAGATCAAAAATAGGAACCATTACTGATATAGAAAAGAGTTTTGGCCTTTTTGAAAGTACAATATTGTGGGCATCTTCAGAAGAGGCTTTGGAGTAGTTTGTTGCCTAGAGCTGTGTATTTTGACTTTGTCTGCTTAAATCGAGGCTTTAGAATGTTGGAAAAGAAACAGGAGAAAGGGAGAATGGTAAATAAGAAATTCTTGCCTTCTTGTTCCTCTTGAGTGATGACACCTCACACAGCAGTAGGGAAAGGTGGTTTGTCTACATAGGATATCAGCAGATCTGGATTCCCTTGTCAGTTCTACCAGGAATATCTGTCCTGCTCCAGGGTAAAACTTATCCAGTCTCAGTTTCAGCCTCCCTGGTGTGGAGATGACAGTGATCTTTGCTTGGTGTCAGAAAGACCTGTTCATTCTTGTGTTTAAAATGCTCTGGGCTTCTGGGCTTGTTGCAGTGATTAAATCGTCTTCTGTTTGGGCAGGTCTTGCCTTGTTCAACTGCAAGTCCCTCTGAACACCTGGAGAACTGCTAGAGCAATAGGGTTAAAATAATAAATGAGTCCTATGTAGCATACAGCATATACTTCTGTGGGGCTTTTTTAGATTACTCTAATTAGGATATGCTGGGAATGAAATACCTGGAACAACTCTTAAGTTTCTTAATAGGAAATATTTATTTTGCTGCAGTGAGGAAACAAAACATATGTAAAGTAAAGAATTGTAAATATCTGGGGCATGCTGGACCTCACAAATTTCAGCCAAGCTCTGCTCCATTAGTTATTTTGACATCACAGTGCTTAATTGCAATTTTTTAGAAAAACAATTTCCGGGTTAAGACTCCCATATGCTTTGTTTGATGAGTATGATTTCACTATAATTCACCACCATCAGAGGGTGGTCACATCCAGCCCCAAAGTGAGTGACCACTGATAACAGACACCTAGAAATCTTGCAAAGTAAAACAAATTTTCTCTGTGGAATAAAAATGTCTGTGGAAAAATGGCTAAATTATGGGATAGATATTTATAGGAGAAACTGCAGTTGAATATTTCTAATTGATGGGAGTTCAATCAGTGCATTCAGTTGAAAACAAGAGTATTCATAAAATTAGAGCTAATCTGTAACTCTTAGTGCTGCTCGTGTACTTGACAGAGCCCATGGATAAGAACAATTCTCCCATCACAAATGCAGTCACAAAATAAACAAAACAATTTTTAAAGAGGAATGTTAGGGGAAAGCTACTATGAGATTGAACTCTTAGAGCAATCAGGTAATGGGAGAGTATCCATGGGGAATAACAGGACTTATAAACATGAGCTGAGGAATTCTGCAGATGGGGCTGTATTCCTTCTTGGTAAGACTCATTAAAGAGTGGAAGAGTATCCAAAGGAAGGGCTGAAAGAGGTGAGACAGAAGGACTCAAAACAAAGGAAATCTGATGGTCTTTGTGGTTTCAAACTCCTTGTATTAGATAAAAAGATAGGGGAAGCTGACAGAGCTGGAGAGAAACATTCTAAAGCAAATATGTTAAAGCAAAGGGCAGGGGAGAAACTGAACAACGTTGAAATCTGCAGCAAAATTCACATTGATTTTCATAGGAAGAGATTCTTTAGTCAGTACTATTGCCATTTATAACCAGTGCTACACATATTAGAACAACATGAAAGAATAAACAACAGAAGTGCTGTGTGGGGGCAAGTCATGGAAGTAGGAGTCACCATGAAATGATCATTCACCTTCTAGGTTCCTCTAATTTCTTCCACATGTATCCTTTTTGACTTATTTTACTTATCTGACAGCAGATGCCTTTAATGGCTACTGTGAACAGAGAAACATAAACAACCAAATTCTACTGTGGAAGAGAAATGGAGACAAAGAAAGAGAATAAATGCACGTGCTGAAGCATGGTTAAAAGGGATCAGTGCACATACACACACACACATGCACAGTGAGAGAATAGTCCTGAGAGCAGATATAGATCTATACATTTTTAGAGGAGGTGATCATAAACCAGCCTGGCTGTGAACATGAAATGAAAAGTTTCATTTTTTATTTTTTAAAGCGACACTTCCTGATTATTAATGTAACTGTGCTGAAAACATGCATAAGGCTTCATCAGAAGGTCTGTTAAGTTTGGTTTTATTCTGATGATGTAGGTTATAGAAGTCCAGTCTCTCTTATCCTCTTTCTTTTTTTTTCTTCAAACATAAATTTCCATGAGAGAGCAGAACAACTCAGTTCTAAATAGTGTTCTTATCCCTACATAATGTTATTATGCAAACTATAATCAAACTAGATGACAGTCCTCCAGACAAACCTTTAGTATTAAGAGCTTTCAAAGCTCCTGGGCAGATTGTTGTTAGTGGGACAGTTAATTAAATGGAAGTTGGATTTTATTACTTTATATAGACAGCTAAGGGCATGATGGAAGGATGGAATGATGTTGGTCCTCTGGGTTTTTTTCCTTTCTGTTTGACAAATACTAATTGAACTCATTGTTCCATGAAAACAGAAGGTTTACTTATGGCAACACAGTTGCTACAGAACGTCAGGTAGCTGTTGATCTCGTCTGTTCTTTACCCATCACCAGGGTAGATGGGAACTTTGGGATAATGCAGTGTACTGGGTTTGGCTGGGGTAGAGTTGATTTTCTTCACAGTGCTGATACAGGGCTGTGTGCTGGATTTGAGCTGAAAACAGTGTTGATAACTTGGGATGTTTTTGTTACTGCTGAGCAGTGCACAGAGTCAAGGCCTTTTCTGCTCCTCGCCCCACCCCACCAGTCAGGGGGCTGGGGCCTCACAAGGAGTTGAGGGGGCACATCTGGAATATCTGACCCCAGTTGTTCACAGGGGTATTCCCTATTATATGGTGTCATGCTCAGCATATAAAGCTGGGGAAAAAAGGAAGGGGGGGATGTTTGAAGCAATGGCATTGGTCTTCCCAGGTGGCCACTGAACATGATGGACCCCAGCTTTCCTGGGGTCACCTGGACACCTGCCTGCCCATGGGAAGCAGTGAGTGAACTCCTTGTTCTGCTTTGCTTGTGCATGCAGTTTTGCTTCAGTTATTAAACTGTCTTTATCTCAACCTACGAGTTTTCTCACTTTTACTCTTCTGGTTCTCCCCTATCCCATCTGGTGGAAGTGAGCCAGTGGCTGAGTGTGGCTTGGTTGCTGTGATAAACCACGACATTCAGGAAGCAGGAAATGCTTTTTCCCTTCTTTAGTTCTTCGGGAGAGATCCCCACTGGGTTCAGGGTTCAGTATCACTTCTGCCCTGACATTTTTTCATGGACTGCACATAGAGGATTTCGGTGGGAAATGTACACTTTGTAGTTGGTGGGAGAACCCCCAGGTACAGGGGTGGCTCTGAGAGCCCTGCCCTTGCCTTTCAGGGGCACTCTGGGCTATCCTGCCTTGTCACACGGAGGGGGACCCAAGCCCACCCTGGGTGAAGCTGTGACTGCGGCTGCCTGGCGGGTGCTGTCCGTGGTGCTCAGGGCATCTCTGGCCGTGGTTTTGGGGGTGCCTCTGGCCGTGGTGCTGCAGATCCTCGCTGTCCCTGGTGCTGCAGGCGCCGGGAAACCTCTGGGAAGGTGCTCACACACCCCCTCCACTCACACCCGCTGCCAGCAAGGTGCTGCAGAAGGGCACTGCTTCTCTGCGGTGCTACAGAGAAGTGTAGCAACATTTTGTCCCATCAAGCCTCAGCTGCTGGGTTTTCTTGGCAGCCCTCTGGTGCCGCAGGCTAAACTGCCCGCAGGACCCTGAGGTGTGCAGTGACCCTGACTCCCGGCTGCTGAGGGCTGCAGGGAACAGTTGGAACACTGAGTTTCTTCAGGGCTCAGCACCCAATCTGCAGATGTTGGTGGCAGCCAATTCCCACAGTCTACTCTGGCTTGGGGCACGTATTTGTATTGCACTCTGCATCCCTTCAGGGCCTGGGAGCAGAGGAGAAAAGCCAGTTTTTCTGGAGTGGTAGGAACTGTTGGATGGGTATGCAAATCTGCCTGCATACTTTTTCATTTTTATCCTTCCTTGTAACAACCTTTAGATCAGAAACATTCAGATACCTTTTCCCAGGTGAGTTCTGACTGAGCTATAAAAACAAACAAGCACATTTTACCATGACATGTCAGCAGTATTGCCTAAAACTGCAGTAACAAATGAAGAAGAAAACTTCTAGCTCTGATATTCCTAAAGATTTTGCCCCAGAGGTTTGTCTGTCTGTTCGTTTGTTTCCCTAGTCCTGTTGATGGGAATGCTGAAGACAGAAGCTGTCTCTTACTTTAACTTGATAAGGGTTCATTTCAGTGGTGGATTTACAGAAAAATCTGTATTAAAAATTTGAAATTCTATTGCTGTCTGTCCAATCAACTCAGAGATGGTCAGGCTTGTTACCCAGACCCTATTTTTTTTGCCAAATTCTGCTTTAGCATGCTCAAGAAACATATTCAACACAAACACCTCTTCAATCATCCTAATGTCCAACCTGTTTATCCTGTGCTTACTTAGAAATTAAAGAAATCCCACCACCCCTCCCCACAAAAAAAAACCCAAAAAAACAACCCAGCATGCACACAGAGAAACAAAAAAGTCCCTCAACATATTCAACGCAAACACCTCTTCAATCATCCTAATGTCCAACCTGTTTATCCTGTGCTTACTTAGAAATTAAAGAAATCCCACCACCCCTCCCCACAAAAAAAAAACAAAGAAAACAACACAGCATGCACACAGAGAAACAAAAAAGTCCCTCATAACTGCACACCAAAACCCAACATTAAAAAAAAAACAAACCAACTTTTTCTTGGTCATTAATTCCTGCGTGGGTTTGTCTGTGAAAGAAAATATTAAGGGGGAGGGCATGTGGGGGAATCAAGTCTGCTTGTATCAACTCTCTCAGCAGCAATTTTGCAGGAAAGCAGATCAGAGAGAAAAAAATCTGTGACTGTATTGACTGAAGTTCCTTGTGGCTGAAATGATTGTACAGAGTGACTGTGGTGACCCTGCCTTTCTCTGTACTTTGCAAACCAGCTGCTCTGAGCAGGTGCTGGGACCAGCAACAGGAAAAGTTCATCTGGCAAATATTCAAGTGCTGTTCCAGTAGATCTTCGCAGGCACTACTGCAACAATCTCCCCATTGAAAAATGACAAAGAATACTTGAAACATCCTAAGATTTAGTCTGAGCTGTGCCCATGGGTGTGGGTGTGCATGTATATAAATTTTAAACGTATCTTTCGAATTCTATCTTCCTATTATCAATGGGAATACTGTTGAAAAAGGTGATAGTGGAGTGGTTTTCAAGTTGGAGTGAGTATAGTCTGAAGTCTGTGTTGATGAAGGATGGAAAGGGACATCTTGAAACCCAAGCCCCATGCAAGAAGTCAGTCCTCAGGCATGTTTTTTATCCCCCATAATACACTTATTCAAAAGGCAAGCAATTCCACAGGGCAATTTGTTGCCCTCCAACCTAGAAGTGTTCTACTTTCCATCTTAAATTTGACCACAGTGAATTTGTTCTTTCATTAGTACTGTTTCTTTCTCTAAATATGTGTTTTCCTGCCCTGGAATTCACCATCCTCCCCAGTGCTTTTAAAGAATACTGTGCAATTCTGTTCTGGTGAATAGACACTTATAGCAAGAGAATTGTCCAGAGGTTATAAGAAAGTAGAGGCAAATTCAGCCTGAAAACTCTCCCAGAGTAGTAGATTTTCTTTTGTTTGCAATTTCAAATACACTGCCTGCTCCTTTCTTTAGACCTGCAACACAATTTATGTCATCCTAAGCCACAGTGGAAATTCTTATTATGGTGACCTTGATTCTATCTTTTATGACAAGTTTTCCTTCTATTCTGCCTCAGGGTTTCAAAGTTTCACTGCTTAATTGTGCAGTCATCCTCCATGTCATCTCTGATTCCAAGCTTGGTGTTTCTATCAAATTTATTTGGTGCAGTCCTGCTTTTTGTGCTAACATGGTAAAATGAAAAGAGCCACCAAGGCTGGTCAGTCCCAAGCAAGGTTCTTGAGGACCATGAATAGTTGCTGTCTTCTGGTCCAAGTTCTTCACAGATGCTGTTATTCTTTGCCTGCCTCTCAGTTCTCAGGATATTTCCTCTGGTAGAGATGATGGTTTCTCATACGTTAGGCAAACCCAAACTGAGAACTGCTACATATTCTATGTTGAGAAAATAATTTTAACAACATAGATGGAAAGTTAATTTCACAAAATCTTCCTTTGGTATCCTATTCCATCTACTCTCTCTCTTGTATGCTTCTGTCCTTAAATCTGGTCTAAAACCTACTATAAAACTGCTATCAGACTAAAGGGCCTCCACTTTACATGCTCTTTTTCAGTTATAGTGAATTATTTTAATCTGAATCCTGTGTTTATCAAAGTTCAATGCCTTGAATCAGAGAAAAGCAGCAGCAACAACCAAAAAACTCCTAGCCAACAAAAAACCCCCCAAAACAACAAATGAAAACGCCCTAGTTGTAAACATGGTTCTTAGAGTTAAGGGACTGTGATGTCTCAGTCCACAACAGGGACAGACAGGATGCATTTATATGATTAAATGGGGGAGGGACAGGCTGCCCTGACTTGAAATTGTTGTGTGAAATACAATCCTGTTCCTCAGCTGGCCAAAAGGAGAATTTGGTAAAGGAACCCCCAGCTCGACATTATTCAAAATATGCAGAGCATCTGTTTTTATTATAGTCTCTGCAAGAACTACCTGACCTGTTCTACACAGAGCATTCCTGGAAGAATGTGAAAGAATTTTTAAAGTAGCTCTGTGATGCAAAGAAAAGTTGTGTTTTATGGAAAAAAAAAAAAAAAGACAAATAAACAGGAACATGGAAAACTAACACCTGAAACTGTGAGACTTTAAAGAGATGAGAAAATGTTTCGGTCTGTAAAGCCTAAAAGCAGCTTACAATGTCTGCACTCAGAGTTTCTGTGTGGAGCTGGACAGGTTGGCATAAGAGATTATGAAAGCTCAGCTGTGAAACATTTCTGTGAAGTGTTGGTCTGGAGATGTTCTCCATTGGCTCAAGGAAGACCAGGGTTTCAGCCAGACACTCATTGTCCTTATACACCTGGAATGTCAAAACAGTTCTAATATGATACTAATGCAGTTTCTGTGACCTTTTCTCTTCTAATGAGAAAATTCTGCATGTGGAAAGGACTTACAGTCAGTTCAGGAAGGACTCTCTTGGACAGGCTCAGAAATTATAAACAAAATTAATATTTGCAGTTTTAGAAGGGGAAAAGATGATTTCCTTGGGGTAAACTGCTGGAATACTTTTTCTATTCAAGCCCCTATTAAATATTATCTTTCCAAATCTTGGCTGTGGCATACAGCTGAACTGAAGACATTTTCTGCCTGAAGCCAAAACAAACAGAAAATCACTAAGAGAAATAGGTGGCAGCCTTCAAACAAAAGGTGTACTGGTTACTGGTTTCAGAGGCAAAGAAAAAAAATTGAAATGCGGGGGAAAATGCAGGAAGATTGCCTGGTACAACTTGAAATAAAAGAACATATAAGGTTAGTTCTGTGACCTGAGCATTTAGGTGACCTTGAAGGCTTTTTGAGATGATAAATTGTGTTTGATTTTTCTCACGTAGTGAAGAATAAACCTTTTTCTCATAGCAATATAATGAGGATATTTATGGGATCTCTTCCGCAGGTCTTGGGAACGAAACAAAAAAATTACTTAGTTAAAAATGAAATTTTCAATTATTATGTTTGCAATGCTATTATTGTGAGGCTTCTTTCCTAGCAGGAGCCTTGCCATTCCAGTAGGATGCAGGCAGTATGAAGGCCTTTTACATATGCCCCCTTCATTTTCTGTGTGTTTTGGCTTCTAAGAGAGGCCATGTACAAAGCCAACTGCAATCCTACTTTAAACCAGGCCATACTTTTCTCCCACATTAAATGGAGTAGTTGAATTTATGGGTGTTAGGAATTCTGCAGCATGCTGCTTATCACCAAGCAGTGTGGCTGCACTGGGGGGTGACAGTGGAATCCCCTATTTCCTGGCCTCTTTGCAACCTCTACCCTCAGGTCCCTCTCCTATTCTGGATTTGGGTGAGATAAATAGGTACCGTGTTCCCCCGGGTCCCATCCAGCTCAGACAGGCAAAATTGGACTCTGAAGTGGGTTATAACATCCCATCTTTAGTCTGGGTCATGGGGAGGTTACTATGGCCATAAAGTGAAGGGTGACACCCCTGCGCAATGGGGCTACATGCCCGTGCTCCCCTCAGGCTGGGATTACAGCCATGTTCCAGTCCATGGCATAATCTAACCCTGGAGGCAGCAGCACAGAGTCAGCACTTGCCATGTTTGAATTTCCCACCCTTCACAAGCAGAATGTCTCTGGTCAGAACAAGGGCAACACAAGATTAGCTTCTCTTTTAGGATTAGGGAAAGGAGTAGGACAAAAATGAAATCTATTTAAACTTCTAATTTATGCCAAATGGCATCAAATCAAAAGAAGGATACGGTTCTGCCCATAGCCTCATAGAGAATAATGGGTTTGTATTTCCTTAGTCTGATGGACTAGGACACAAACTGTAATTTAAAATTGTGTCTAAATCCCCTGAGTGCCTTGCAGAACCGAAAAATAGTCTCTGCTCTGAAGCATTCAGAAGTTAGGCTGCTCCGTGGATTTTTTTTTAATTTCCCTAACTGGTACAGATGGATGCAGTGGATTTTCACTCTTTTTCACCATCTGAGGTCCTGGCCCCGGGTTAAAATGCAGAAGAGTTAAGGGAGAATTAGAACAATAGACAAGAGCTGCATGGGGATGTCTGATTAAATGTTCTGTAAGCACTTATCCTGATTTTTTTGCTTTCTAATGTCTGAACCAAGCAAAACAACTATAGGTTGTTTTACAGACTGGTTAACATTTGTTGTCTGGTATAGAAAAGGTTAACAAATCTAATACAGGAATGAAGAAACACCCCAAATATTTTTGGGTAGCTGCAATATTAGTAGCAGTTTGCTGTAGTTCTCTGCAGGTAAACCCTTACAGCTATCCTACTTGATGCTAATATTTCCTTTGAGATGCTCACACGTGTATGTTTACTTTTAAAGATGCATAAATCCTACTGAAAACAGATACAGTGGATGAGCAAACATTATAGCACCAGTGGAAAATAGAATTTAAATAAAATAAGATCCTTTGTGCTACAAGATAAATGCACATTTCTAATCCTGGCTTCATTCACAGGTATATAGCTGAGACCCTCTAGTGGCATAAACATTTATTTGCCTTCAGCATGTGATTAAAATTCTGTTTCACAGTCACATTATAGCAACTAAATTACAGGTAGTATTTTTGGGGCTCTGGCAAAGTGAATCTGGGATTAGATACAGTGCAGGCTCACGTTAATGAATGTAAATTGATTTTTAGCTGTGAGGGGCAATTATAGATGCACTGGAAGGAGAGGGGAGTTTTTGAAAGGATATTCTAGAACTAATTACTATCAGTAAAAAACACGCAAAGAGCAACGTAATACCCAGGACAGCCAATGGGGATAAAAGCTTAAACACAAATCTGTCATGACCTAGTAGTGAAGACTGTTTAAAAACAGTGATCTCCACTTAGCTTGTAAATGCGCATTGCCCTCTTTCTCATCTATTCTCTCTCTCTCTCTCTCTCTCTCTCTGACACGCACACACACACAAACTCCTGGATTTGCAGAAGACAGACATCTAGGGCATTTCTTGGCATCCACAGGAAAATCATATGGGATTAAAAACTCACAGCAGTAAGTACTCACTGCATTAAATGTTTATTAAGTGGCATGCTGTCAAAAGCTAGATTTAACAGTAAATACAGGAGGACTTTAATGGAAATTGGTTGTATTTGATTTTTCTTAGGAATTGCTGAAAGCTGCTTCTCGAGGATTACAAGTTCACCTTTTGCATTTACGGCTGCCTGTTTACCATCCATGTGGTAACCTCTGGACAGTAATCCATTCATTATCCCCACTGATTGAGTGCGGCAGCAGCGCAGTGGTAACTACTTCACTCAGCTGACGGCAGACAACAAAAGGAGGAAAATTATGAATTCGGACAATTTAACCTCCCAAAGCTTCCTCTCTGCGATTCACAGCAACACCAGCAATTTGTTCTCAGGGCTCCAGTTTGTTCAGTCCTTCAAGCCACTCATCATCCCCTGCTACTCGCTGGTGGTTTTTATTGGTGTCATTGGGAATTACCTTCTCATTTATGTCATCTGCAAGACAAAAAAAATGCACAATGTCACTAACTTTCTGGTAGGCAACCTGGCTTTCTCAGACATGCTCATGTGTGCCACCTGTGTGCCCCTGACCCTGGCCTATGCCTTTGAGCCCCGGGGATGGGTGTACGGGCGCTTCATGTGCTACTTTGTTTTCCTGATGCAACCTGTCACTGTGTTTGTGTCTGTCTTCACCCTGACTGTCATAGCTGTGGACAGGTACTGTGCCATGGTGTACCCATTCCGCAGGAGGCTCACCATCCCTATCTGTGCTTACATCCTGGCTGCTATTTGGCTGCTGAGCTGCACTTTGGCTGCCCCAGCCTTGGTCCACACGTACCATGCAGAGTTCCCAGAGCTGGACTTCTCCATCTGTGAGGAGTTTTGGTTCCACATGAAAAGAGATCGCTTGGCTTATGCCTACAGCACCCTCATCATCACCTACGTTCTGCCTTTGGCTGTCATCTCCCTGTCCTACCTGAGGATCTCAGTCAAGCTGAAGAACCGTGTAGTGCCAGGCAATGTCACCCAGGGCCAAGCTGAGTGGGACCGTGCCAGGAGGAGGAAGACTTTTCGCTTGCTGGTCTTAGTGGTGGCAGCCTTTGGAGTCTGTTGGCTGCCCCTGCACATCTTCAACATGATAAAGGACATAGACATCAGCCTGATTGACAAGCAGTACTTCAACTTCATCCAGCTGCTGTGCCACTGGTTTGCAATGATGTCTGCTTGTACCAATGCCTTCCTCTATGCCTGGCTCCATGACAGCTTCAGGGGAGAGCTGAAAAAAATGTTTGCCTGGAGGAAGAAGAAAATTGGACCCGCTACAAACTGCATTATGGCCAGTGTGGTGCTGTAAATGAGAGCTGGTGGGAGTGCAACTCCTTTGTACATTTACATTGTAAGTCTTTTCCACTTTTAATTAGTCGTCATTCCTGACATTTGCCCTTAGGGCTCAATTATAACAACACAATTCCCATGTGCTTCTTTCCCAGCACCTCCACTTCTAATGACAGGCAGATGTCACGCCTCAAAAATATCTTTATTTCTTTGATTGGAGTTAGAAGGCAAGGAGATGTCAGCACAATAAGATACAGGGATCCTTCCTATCTGTTCTGGATATTACAGAGATAGGTTTTGCGGACAAAAAGAGGCAAGGATGAATATGAAACCTAAATATCTCAAAGAGGGAGTGTTCTGGATTGTGCAAAAAATTAAATTTGTGTATCTACCCAGAGTCCATTCCTTAGCACAGGCTCTAGGGTAGAGGACTCACAATATCCCTGTAGTCCTTCTTGGGTTAGGGCTGCTGTCTCATGGAGCCCCAATTCACTGACCCTACTGCAAGTCAGCTGCATTGTCCTCACAGCATTGCCAGTGCTGAGATGAATTCCACGAGAGAGCCAGAGGGTTTGGCACTGCCCTTCTGGAGGTGTCTGTTAAGAGACAAAGGGCTGGAGGGGCTGTGGATGTTAAGCCAAGCATGAGCATTGCACGGGCAGCCGAAGAAAGAGCTGCCAAACAGAGCAGAGGGGCAGGCACTCTCCTTTGGAGGAGTCTTTTGGGAAGAAACAATTTCCTTTGACATTCACCTTTCAAAGTGAGGTAGAAGCTATAATCAACCTAACAGTTTCTAGTTTCTTCCTCCCTGAAAATATCTGAGTTAACAGTTAAGTGTGCAGGATGGAGTTCTGACAGCACACATTGATTCTGAGAGGTTTCTTCCAACCTGCTCAGCTGGAATCTGGGTTAGCATGAGAAACTTCCTGGTACTGAACTGAGATCAGCCAGGGAAGCAGCACAGTCCAGGGGCAGTTTTGACCATGGTCAGCAAGGGCATTTCTCTGACCACACCTGCACATGGCCAGAGAGGTCTGTGCTGGGGGCAATGAAAATGGACACGAGGAGAGAGGGAAGAAAGAGAGGATGGTTGCTTTAGTTTGTAAATGTACTCCCACAGTGAAACTGTGAATATCATTTTGCTCATTGTGTTCCAGTAAGATCAATCTGATTAAAAATCCCCCAGATCCACATGCACACACTGGGAAAAGTGTTGGGAAAACTTTTGAAATCCCATTTCACGAGCTTCCTAGAATTTCAAGTTGTTCTACTGCTGGTAATGAGGACACTAAAAGCTGACTACAGAGGCACGCAATGAAGAAGGTCCATTTAAAGTGGGCATTACTTGCATTCACTCTGTGAATATGTGTGTCTGCCTTGCTTACCTCAATTTAAAGATCTGAGTGACCTTCTAAAGAGTGTTTTGCTTTTGCTGAATTTCAGGAAATGTTTTGTCCTTGGAGGTCAATATAGCAAGTTACAGGAATAACTGGTCACTTTGAAAAGGCAAAAAGCCCACTTTCAAACTAACCAATCTAATTTTAAATGCTTTTCACCCTTATTTTCAGGACTCTTTTAAAGAGCACAGAGAGCAGGACACCAAGACAGCACTGAAACAGCAATGCAAAAAGCAGCTTCAAGTAACAAAAAATCCTGATTTTTAGAGATTGTTCTTCTGTGGAATTAAGTAAATTCAAACTGTCAATTTTTCAGTTTGCAAAGGTTAATTAACACTGAGGTGGCTTATAATCTCTACAACCTCCTGCACTAAATACAGGCAGTGCTGTCATCTAGTGATCCAAAGCCCAGTGGAGTTTTCCCAGACTTCCTGAACCACAGCAGTCCTGGGATCATTTCCTCCTTACCCATCATATTTTTTCCTATATTTGCGATCACTGCAGTTTGACTTATTCATGTTCTCTTGAATGATAATGACTGGAGATGGTAACTGCAGAGACCTGCATGAAGCAAACAAGGATTTCTCTCTCTATTTGATTTTCCTTGAGACAGAAATGAAGGGCTTTTCAGTGCACAGATTGTTCCCACAGTGATGGATACACTGGGAATATCTCGCTTCCAGCTGCCTCTGGAGCTGCTGTTAGAGCAGTGCCAAGGTCTGGCAGCTCCTGGAGATGCCCAGCACAGCTGGCACCCTCATCTAAGTGCTGGCTTAACCTGTACGTGCCTTGATTCTGTCAGGATGCAGATTTGCAGCAGAAATCTCAGAGCCTGCCCTTGCTTCAGGCCCTCCTCATAAGGTTTTCAGATGGTCCCTGAAATGGTCTGCATTGCCCAGCTGTGGGCTCCTGAAGCTCCTTCTCTCTCCTCCACACCCCCCTTGGCCCACCTCAGTGGTCTGTAATGCCATTTCCCCAGGCTTTCCCTGCACAAAGGAGGTCCAGCCCTGAGCTTGAGGACTGGGGGTTCCATAGGGCAGGGAACAAAGCACAGCCACGTTCAGTGAGCCTCAGTTCTCCTAATTGAGACCCAAGAATCTCTGCCCAATTTAATTACTGGTTTTTCTGATATCCAGAGTAATAAACAATAATAAGATTTAGAGGCACATTGATGCACTTCTGTAATCCAGTTATGCAAATAAATATATTGAAAGCTGTCATGTGAAACGTGTTTGCTAATCTCCACCCGTCCCCAGGGAACTGCTGTGGTTCTTGGAAGGACCAGGGCTCATCACTGAGGTAATTTTGGTGGTATATTTTTAAATTGCAGTTTAAGAAATCAGGGCATGCTTTTATTTTGTAGACTGGCTTGGTTCAAAACTTGATAAAACTGTTAATTACTCTAGTGCTTGATCAAACATAAGCTACTCCCTGTGGTCAAAAGTGGGGCTGGCATTAAAAGGCAATGTACCCATGAAACACATAGGAAAGTGAATCAGTGTTTGATCAGAAAATAAACTAGAAAGTGACCAAAGGTCACTAGAGTTGAAATCAGGCAGCCAAAGGAAAACAATCAAACCTTAGTCAGGGTCAGGTAGAGTTGGTCTTTCCCCCACCTTAAGAATATCTTCTCAGAACAGTCACCAAAGACTAACTTCTCTGTGCAATGCATTGCTTTAAATAAGTTTTCCTTGTTCTTGGCTGAAGAAAACTCAGGGTTATATTTGTACTGTGTTTGGGGAATGACAGTTTGTCTGCATGGGCAAAAGCAGCTCCTGCCATGAGATCATTACTCACAGGAGTGGGGTGAGTGTTTCACAGCTGATAGATGGGCTGGGAAAAATTCGCCTTATATATTGATGCCGACTTCCATGGTGACTAATCTAAAGCCCAATATTAGAGGTCTATGTTCTCTTTTCTAAGTGGTGAGTTATAATTAGTTGTCTAAGGTGATAAAAGCTGAAAATGGTGCACCTGCAGCTGGGGGAAAAAAGTGCAAAACCAGAGAGAGCTGTACAATTCATCAATCAATCTGCCCACCAGATGAGAAAAGGGTAGGGACAAAAACAACCTGCTGGTGGTAAAACCACTGCCATCTTGGCCATTTCTGCATGAAGAAATGTAGTACAAACTTTTACCTTCAGCCCTCCCCTCTCACTGCCCACTATCTTTTCCTTTTCTCAGAAAAAAAATAGTCACATTCTTCCTCCTTACCCTGGAGAAAAGGTTGCTCAAGGGTCAAAGCAAACATTTCTGCCTCATGGAAAGCATACAGAAAGGGAAGGCTTCCTAAAGGGGAAAGGGCTTTCTAAAATGAAGAACATCCTTTTCTCTCTTCTTTCTGCAAGACACACAGGCTCTGAACTGAACCATTTGCTGTGTGGGTCTGCAGCTGGCCTGGTCTGACACTTGGAGCTCTGGCTTTTGTGTTTACATCAAGTAAATACCTCTCCCCTTGCTCAGTCGCCTCATTTTGCGTCACAACCATCACTAGCTCTGATCCTTTGTACCTGATTTCCCTCCACAGCAACAAGATGCTTTACTGAAAGTCCCAGAGAGGAGCTGCAGATGCACCTGAGGTATCCATCCTGTATTAATGGCACTTTTCCTTTGGAAATCATTATCACAATTCCTGTCTCAAGAGCAGGTTTGAAGTCTATTCTTACTATGCACTGAAATAACCAGATGACATAGGCTTTCCCAGGCTGATTTCAACCAAATTTTGTGTTATGTGTTTCTCTGCTCCCTGCTCTCCTAACTCTCCCCCAGAATTTTGAAACTATTGATCAAACTACTCAGCAGAAGCAGGAGCCTCAAGGTTGTTGCCACCTGAAATTAGGAATATTGGCACTTTCTCAGTGCTCCCTGGGGAAGAAAAAGACATCTAAGTACTCTCTCTTTTAGGAACTCACACAGGATTACACAGGGATATCAGGAAAAATTTCTTCATCAAATGGCTGGTCAGGCATTGGCACAGGCTGCTCAGGGCAGTGGTGGAGTCACTGTTCTTGGAGGGACTTAAAAGATGTGTAAATGTGGCACTTGGGGACATGCTTTAGTGGTGGGTTTGGAAGTGCTGGGTTAACTGTTGGACTTGATGATCTTAGAGGTGTTTTCCAACCTAAATGATTCAGGACTAATTACTAGATGGTCAGGCTGCCTCCCTACAGGGCAAAAAGTGAGAGGTTAAGGGCATGAAGCTCAAATATATCTCAATGGGAGTTATGTCCCTTTGGGATCTATAAATTTACTCTCTTCACCAGATAGGATTGGCTTTCCCTTTCTATAGCTTGCTTTGTCAAATTAGGTTAATGAAACCAGTACTTTATATAAATAATAAAGCACACACTCAAGAACTCCCTGATTCATGTCTCCAGCCCACTGGAAATCAATTTGGGATCACTGCTATCTCTTTGCAGCTGGCTGGGCTCTCCATCCTTTGCATCTTGTTTATGTTAATTATCACATTGTAATTTCCCTGTGTTTTTTGGTTTTATTTTTTAATTTCTGCAGGGAACATCCAAAAGGAGATGATGGCTTAAATCCCTACATCTACATTTCCTACAATTCCTACATTTCCATGAGGTGCTGGAGACAAGCAGCAGCAAGAGGACGGCAAAGAGAAGCTTGCTGCTTTCCAGCGTGGAGATGGGATCTGCCTCTCCTGCTGAGCACAGTTCTGGGTTTCCAGATAACATGCTGGGAAGGCAGCTTGTGGCTCACAGCAGCAGGAGTGGCTTCAGTGCTGTGGTTTGTGAGAAGCTGGTGCTGGCTGTGGGGCTGAGGACCACTCAGTGCAGCTCAGGTTCTCCCAGAAGCATCAGCCAGAAGGCAGCTGTGCTCTGGGGAAGTTGATCAGCTCGAGGTGTTGTCTCTCTTTCTACGGCTTCTCAGCCACAGTGAGATGTGTTTGTTTACTCCGTCACACCCACAAGACAGGTGAAAATGTGAGAGCAAATGACATGGGAGCTGTGGTGCACTGTCCCAGGCTGCCACCACCCACAGTTGAGTTTGTGACCTGCTGCGTTCAGGAGGGGGAAGGAGAAGCAACAGACTGTGCTGTAAACCAACCCCATCTTGGGCTCATGGTGGCACGGCAAGAAAGAAAGAAATAAATAATATTTTTAGACTTCAAGCTAACAATAACCAGCCAAAGAGTAAATCTGAAATCACCCAGAGGCTGTTCCTGTATGAGTGTAGGAGCCACTCAGGCCTTCTTGTGAGTGTGGCCCCTCACCTGTGGCCTGTCAGCTCAGTGTGTTTGCTTTATGGTATCTTTCTTCCCTGCCCTCAGCCCCTCAGCGCAACAGGGGCAAGCCAGGCAAAAGCAGGAACATTAGTGTGAGGTCCATGCACACAGAGGAGTTGAAGGCAGATGCACTTGTGAAAGGGTGTTTTTTAATAAAAATAATTGAAAGGTTGGGGATGGAGTTCCAAGGCAAGTGTTCAACACAACCACTCCTCAGCCACTGGAGGAAATAAAATGGAAATAGTTCAGATGTCATGTGCAAGAGTTAGCTATGAACTAAATAGCCAGTATACACTACATACAAAGTATTTCAAATCATTAACAAGACAAAATTTTCACCAGTCAGCTTTGGAATGATTTCCTCTTGATTATTGGATCATTTTAAAATTCAACATCTGTTGTTAATATGCATAGATTAAAACAAGTAAAAATAAATTTGAAACCATCTGAAGCACTAGACAGCATATGGCAGACCTGTTAAATCTTAACAAGTCAATAATATTATCATTGTGAATCACTCCTTCATTAAAACATGTATTAATGTCTGCTGTATAAAATAATGTTTATTTGTAAAAGCCTTTTGTGCCACCCATGCAATTGTCACTTGTCACAGCTAATTCTAGATTGCTTTGATAATATCTCCTCTTGGAAAATTGTCACAGACTGAGGACAGAGGAAATACAAATCATCACCTGTCAAAGTTCTGACAACATCACAGACAAAGTGCAGGGAAGGTTTTGAAGACCTGTGTTTTGCTGTAGTGACAAAAATATAGGTTTCTTTGCTTTTAAAGCATTGTGGAAAGCACTGTTCCAAACAGTTCTGACCCCCCCAAAAACCTCGTATACAATGTCTGACAAGATTTGCAATGTTTCATGGTTCTTAACATTCTTTGTTTATTGCTGAATGAAGAAACTATTCCCACGAATTAGTTTGGAATGGCACTGTTCACCTGTAAATGCTGCCTAAATGTCTGTAACGCCTGAAAATATTTAGGGATGGGGGGGAGGATATAAAACAAGTGGGAATTTAAACCCAGACTGCCTAGACCTTGAAATCATTAAATGGTTGGATAAAGGTACCAGAACATTGAAAAGTGGTCTTTCAATTGTTGACTGGGAAGACTTACCTCCTCCCCACACATATTTTAAGGAAAGGCTCTTGAAATTCAGGCTGCTATTTTTCATGCAGAGACATCTCCCTTCATCTCAGTATGAGGCACACAAATTCAGAGATGCAGCATTTGAAGTGACATTTTCCCTTTGCACCCTCAGCAGTGGCTGTGAGGTAGTTCAGCCCAGACAGGAGCATATTCTGCACTTCAGCATTACACATTTTGAGTGAAACCTCTCCTGGAGCATTGTACAAACAATTGCCTTGGGATGCTGTCTGTGCTGTCTGCATTCACTCACTCTTACACAGTTTAAGTCTGATTTGTGGGTTTAGTTCAGATCTGCTTTCCAGAAGTGGTACAGTAACCTGGAACCCCAGGCTAAAAATATTCTCTAGATGTGTGAAATTTATTGTCTAGCAAAAAACTAAGCAACCAACCCCAGACTCTCAAGATGTTAAAGGAATGGATCCACATAAAAAAATAAATAGTTCTTAAAATGCCTTGATTCCTGGGGTTTAGATCACTTTTGAGGGGGGTAGAAGGTGTTCTAATGTTTGTTCAACATTGAAGAAGGTATGGCCAAGTGGAATATTTGGTACTTTTCTAAACAATTGTGGGTTTGCTGAATAAACAGAAAAGCACAAAAGGTTTGATGGCAAGAAGAAAATGCACAGGATTTTTAGTGCTAAAATGATTTAGCTGGACGAGCTGAATCTGCAACGTGATGTTCAAAAAACCGCTTAATTTACACTGCTGAAAATAGGGATAATTAGGCAAGTGCTTTCTCATCCAGTTCTAACATGAGGTGTTTAAAAGCAGGGGTGGAAGGTGGCTTTGGAGAAGGCTGGGTTGACACAAGAATAATTTTAAAATTTTTAACAGCTGTGAATGAAAATTAAACGAAGAGTGTCAGTACAGCTTTCTAAATCTGAAGCTATTTATGTTCAAATATTGAGACTCAATGAGGTGGATAAAAGGTAATGTGGAGCTACACTGAGTTTCAAAACTCACCTATTTTAAAATAGTTGCAGAAATGGCAAGCCCTACAGATTAATCTGCATTAGTAGAAGAAAAACAGAACACAAGGGAAGTTCCAACTTGTTTCCTGTTATATAATGTTCCCAAGTTCCCTTTTGGGTAGTTTTTTTCCCCCCTATAAATCAGAAGCCCTCAGGATGCAGCAGCTCCTCCCTCCATACACTCTGTACAGTTTCCAGTAGGAGGAAGAATCCAAGATCTGATATCTCCTCCTAACAGCTCTGGAAGATTGGAGTCCATGTGGCACAAACCATGAGGCAGAGCACAAGTACATGCAATTATCATCCTAATGCAGAGCTAAAACTAAACCCTGAATTGGAGCTAGTAGGTTTATCAAGTACCATCTCTTCACAAGAAGTTAACATGAGTTTCCCTTCAACATTCAGCATTAATAGATTTGATAAAATTGCTGGGTCTTTATTCACCAAAGTATTCTTCTAAATTATCTCGTTTCCCTGGAACCTGCTAGTCAGCTCTTTTCTCACTAATTCTTTCTTCATTAGAGAAACAAGACCTGTTTTCCCTAGCCCCAGCAACCCTTACATCTCATTTCCCATCAGAAGTCACCCTCTGATGATGATGCTGATGAACATGGTGTCCTCCCACCACCATCAGTTGCCCCCCAGCCCAGCAGGCAGAGCCTTTAAGCACACACAGAGCCCCCCTGTCAAATACTGGCCGTGTTGCTGCAGGCAGGGAGTGTTTTCGAGAGGGTTCAGCTTATTAAACAAGTTTGCCAAGGTTGTGTCATCAGGAGAAGCAATTACATGAAGCCAGGTAGAGCCCACATATGCAAGACAGTGATTAGAGTAACTATCTGATACTGATAAAGTAGTCTATTAAAACAGAGTAAAAAAGCCTTTCCTCATCTCTTGGGAAAATAAATACAGAAAAGAATAATGAAAATTGACACAAACTGTTTGTGGGTGCATGAAGAATTTGACATTCCATTTAATCGTAGACCTCCCTTTTCTCCCAGAGTCCTGAAATGCTGTCCACAGTTTGTTATAATTTTTTAAGAAAGTTTCAGATTTCATCCCCATGGATTTATTATTCCCTTTCTTGTTCCAAGTGGGTCTCTTGCTCCTGTTGATATTATCTAATCTATTTCCTCTTGCACTGGCCACATAAAACAGGCATGTGAAGACCACCTCAGCTTCAGACCATGTCATGTGTCCTCTGCAAACCTGAGATCTGCCTGAGCAAGGAGACAAATCTATACTAATTACTTTCCTCCCTTTTGAATGAGAAGGTATCAAAACTCATTCTGTGACTTTAGATGGTGTTTATTGTTTCCTCTCTATCCAGGCCTAGAGCCCGTTCATAAGGAGAACTGAGTTTGCTCTGAGAGGATTTGCAGTTGAAAAATCCATTTTGACTTTCCTCATTGCCTCGTTTTCTTTCATTGCTCACAAAGATTTTGTGTTTTCCAAGACTTTCTGGCATTTGAAGGTAAGCTGACTGATAGACAAATCTCTGATTAATCTTTTCCTTCCATTCTTAGAAACTGAATATATTTGCTCCTGTCCAGTTTTCTGATGCTTATTTACATCCCATGCCTTCCCTAAGATAACCCCAAGTGGTTCTGACATTAATTCTGTCATATTCTTCTGCAGCATCTTGGAATAAAATGCACCAGGCTCAGGTAGTGTGAAACTTTCCAGTTCTCTAATGCCTCCTTGTGCATTTCCATGGAGGCAGTTATCCCAACATGAAGGCTGTTAAAAAGGGGGCCACAGGCTCATTAACAAATATGAACTTACAACATGATGTTGGCACAATTCTGTTTAGTTTGCTTCACTGTGAGAATCCTGTATGTCTTTTAGTAGGTTGCAGTGGATTTGATATGCAGATGTTTTACTCATTTGCATAATTAAAATGATTAAAACTGCCTTAAGACCCAGTGCTTTGCAATTACGCTTTCAGAAGAGCTTTTCTCCTCCTGACTTTCAAGTGAACAAGTTTCCTTACACATTTCCAAGTTATTAACTATGGAGCCACAGATTCTGGCACTTGGGGCATCACAGATAGAAGACACCTCTTAAAATACCCTAAAGTGCAGCTGTTTGCTGTGCTCTGATGTACAGCAGTCCTTGATTCTGTCCTCGGTGAACCGTGAGCTCTCAGAGCTCCGTGTTTGTGGAGTGATGGATGCTCTTCCACTGCCACCTCCTGGGCATGACATGGGGGACTTGAGAGACATGGTAATAAAAGCATTAAATGAACTTGAAAAGATCCTAAATCAAAGACAGGAATCTAACTTTGGCCATGAACTCTGACATTTTAAGTCTTTCCCTTGACCCTTTGAATCTGACCCCAAAGCACAGCAGTGGGGGCTGCTGCAGACAGAGACACCCTCAGCACCACAAGATGATGGAACTCTTCTGAAGATTTGCCTATAAATCACAGATTTTAAACAGTGTTTAAAATATTCAGCTTGACACTTTTTGCAGTTGAAAAATCCATTTTGACTTTCCTCATTGCCTCGTTTTCTTTCATTGCTCACAAAGATTTTGTGTTTTCCAAGACTTTCTGGCATTTGAAGGTAAGCTGACTGATAGACAAATCTCTGATTAATCTTTTCCTTCCATTCTTAGAAACTGAATATATTTGCTCCTGTCCAGTTTTCTGATGCTTATTTACATCCCATGCCTTCCCTAAGATAACCCCAAGTGGTTCTGACATTAATTCTGTCATATTCTTCTGCAGCATCTTGGAATAAAATGCACCAGGCTCAGGTAGTGTGAAACTTTCCAGTTCTCTAATGCCTCCTTGTGCATTTCCATGGAGGCAGTTATCCCAACATGAAGGCTGTTAAAAAGGGGGCCACAGGCTCATTAACAAATATGAACTTACAACATGATGTTGGCACAATTCTGTTTAGTTTGCTTCACTGTGAGAATCCTGTATGTCTTTTAGTAGGTTGCAGTGGATTTGATATGCAGATGTTTTACTCATTTGCATAATTAAAATGATTAAAACTGCCTTAAGACCCAGTGCTTTGCAATTACGCTTTCAGAAGAGCTTTTCTCCTCCTGACTTTCAAGTGAACAAGTTTCCTTACACATTTCCAAGTTATTAACTATGGAGCCACAGATTCTGGCACTTGGGGCATCACAGATAGAAGACACCTCTTAAAATACCCTAAAGTGCAGCTGTTTGCTGTGCTCTGATGTACAGCAGTCCTTGATTCTGTCCTCGGTGAACCGTGAGCTCTCAGAGCTCCGTGTTTGTGGAGTGATGGATGCTCTTCCACTGCCACCTCCTGGGCATGACATGGGGGACTTGAGAGACATGGTAATAAAAGCATTAAATGAACTTGAAAAGATCCTAAATCAAAGACAGGAATCTAACTTTGGCCATGAACTCTGACATTTTAAGTCTTTCCCTTGACCCTTTGAATCTGACCCCAAAGCACAGCAGTGGGGGCTGCTGCAGACAGAGACACCCTCAGCACCACAAGATGATGGAACTCTTCTGAAGATTTGCCTATAAATCACAGATTTTAAACAGTGTTTAAAATATTCAGCTTGACACTTGAAAAAGGTTACTCATAACCTACCAGAGTGGGGGGAAGGCTGGGGGTGGGGACTGCATAAACATGAACCACTCCATCCACCACAGCAGAGCCCAGTTAGGTCTCTGAAGACATGCACCTCTGACTTGGCCACCCTGGCTCTAATGACAACTCACTTTTAATTAAAACTGCTTTCGAAAGAAGATACTTGATTAATGGCCTGGGAGACCTTGAAAATGGAGTCATTCCTGCAAGAGGAAGGTAATTAACTTTTTTTAATCTGTGGAAACTGACCTCAAGGTCTAGTGAAGGGAGTCATCAGCAAACTCACTCCCACAGATACATAGCAGAGCCCTTCTACATTACTGGAGATCCCAGGCAAAGGACTGGGAACTGGCCTTGCTACACACCAGCCTGCATAGCTGCTTCATCATCTCATCCCACTGCCTGGCTGGGAGCACTCTGGGGCAGAGACACCTTGTGCTTTTTCCTCCCTCACCTCTGACCTGAGCAAAGCTCTGGCTCTTCTCATCTCACCCTGTCTCAAAAAAGGAAAAAACCACCCAAATTCCAATCAGAGACAGCGTCAGTCTCCAGAGAGAACTCCTTAGCAGCCCAGACTCCCCTCACTGTCTTACAGGGAAGACCCTGGCAAACAAACTCGAACATCAGGACTCAAGGCTTTCCCTTGGCAGATGCCAATGGTTCTGCAGCTCAAACCTCAACTTCTGCTTCTTGTTCCTCACCTGGCACAGGTGGGGATGGCTGGCAAGGACAGTTAATGGGGCCTTGTCTGAGATTACAGTGAACTCTTGCCCTTCATGGCCTGCATCCTAAACCTGCTTTCTAATTCCCTAAAGGAGACTGATTTACGCTTTCAGTTTTATCGCTGTTAGTTAATGATCCATTACTGTCAAAAGGACAGCTAGAAGTAAAATCCTTATGTTAAGTAAAAGCCAAAATCTGCAGAGGAGACTGTACCAGAGGGAGGGCACAGGGAACATGCAGAGGTGTTTGCAGGTCCTGAGTGCTGTGACACTTGTGACCGCATTGCTGCTTGGTGACAGCTCTACAGCAAGGCAGCTTGGGCTGCAATCAGGCAGCACAGAGCAACTCTGAGATCTGCAGCCCTCAGGGCAGTTCAGAGTCCCTCCCCAGCAGGGTCCACACCTGCAGAAGGAGGGCACGTTAGGCCTGGAAGGATAATGCAGGAGAGCTCCCAGTTCTAAGCCCCTCACTGCCTCACCCCTGAACACAGGCATGCCAGGAGTGCTGCTGGCCCCGGAAGGCCTGGGACAGAGAAGGTGGACTTTAATGCTGGTGTCTGACTTTCCAGCCATGCTGCAATTCTCTCCCTGCCAGCACTCCCTGCTGAAGTCTGCCTCACCCTTTGGATGCAATCACACATCTTCGAGGAACGCATTGCACACACCATGAAAATCCCTGCCAGCAGTCAGAAATTGTACTGCTATTGCTTTAAACCATTTCATCTACTGAGCTTCCAGGAGATAGTAAGTTTTTACATTTTTTCCCACTCGCTCCTCCTGCACACCTAGGAGCACTCCTCCCCAAGGAAATCTGTGCTTTTCCAGCACAGCCCTGCCTGCTAGCAAGACACAAAATAGAGCTGTGAAAATCAGGACAGCACAAACCCATAAAGCTCACTTTTATCCTACATATTGAACGTGAAAACCCCAAAAACTGAAGGATCATTAAAATAAAAACAAGCAACAAACAAAAAACCAAATCAAAACTCATCCTACCAATGGACTGCATCCATAACAAAACAGGACTTCTGTATTCCACAATGTGTTTTGTGTTTGTGCAGGACCTTAGGGTGCAGCCTGCTCCACCCCAGCAAGCCTCACCACAGGGAAAACTACGGGAGCCCCACACTGGTCCCCACCAGCACATTCCAGCAAAAGGCAACGCTACCCTCTGGTGTTTCCCAGCAGAACATCCAGTCTGCCCACTGCCCTCCAAAGCTGTTTCCTTCCATTTCTTTTCATCTGCTTTCAGTGCAAATTCCCTTGTACATCTCCAAGCAAAAACAATTAATGTAATATTTACAGCAGTGGAGGAAGAAGGTAACTCTACCAACTCATTGTTTTGCGTCAGGAGGACACACAGAGACTTTGGGGCAATCTTTGTTGGCCCTTCACACTTGATGGATTCATATTTACTACACTTCATTTGGACTTTTTTGAAGATTTATTTGTAATATATTTCCAGAACTGTAACCCTCGTCTTCCAGCACAGACAGGAACTGCATTAATGCAGGCTGTGATTTGGTTCCTAGAGTTTATTTACTGTTTCTGTAGTAAATAACAGGTTACATTGTTTGTGATGCTTGATGTTTCTGCCAAGCCTGTGTTCCTATGTAACTAGATAAGAGAAAATGATGTTAAAATTCAGCAATGTTGGCTCATGAAGGTTGCCTCTCACAAGCTATGGCAGAAAGTTCTGGGTTTTTTGTGCCCATGCTAAAAGGTTTGTGAAGGTGCTGAATCAATGTTGCACTGGCTTCATGCGCACCTCAGAGGGAAGGTTCAAGACTGGCCAATTACAGGAAACGGACTTTTAGAATGTGTCCAGCCCCTTAATTACTGATGGTCACTCAGTGATTTCAGCTTTTGAGAAGTGAGTCTGTGCCATTAGTGGAGGCAGACCCTTCCTTTATCACAGTCCCTTCCAGCAGGGCTGGCTCTCACAGAACATGAGCGATTTTGTTTAATTGCTCTGTGAGGGGACAGGGCATTAGGAAAGGGATCATCATGCTCTGGCTCAAAGGTATGTTTGAGTGTTGTGCTGCATGAATGTCACTCCATTACAAGCACATGTCATGGCTTTTGTTCAGAAAAGAGTATCCTTCATTGCAAGAAAATTGCTCCATTTTCATTAGTCCAGCATGTTTATTCAGCCTTTCTGGCCTGTAGCCATGTCAGAGTCTGATGCAGAAACCACTTTTCTCCACTGTTGAGAAGGTATCAAAGCTCATTCTGTGGTTGTAGATGGTGTTTATTGTTGTCTCCCTATCCCTATCCCTTTCATAAGGAGAACTGAGTTTGCTCTGAGAGGACTTGCAGTGAAAAATCCATTTTGACTTTCCTCATTGCCTCGTTTTCTTTCATTGCTCACAAAGATTTTGTGTTTTCCAAGACTTTCTGGCATTTGAAGGTAAGCTGACTGATAGACAAATCTCTGATTAATCTTTTCCTTCCATTCTTAGAAACTGAATATATTTGCTCCTGTCCAGTTTTCTGATGCTTATTTACATCCCATGCCTTCCCTAAGATAACCCCATGTGGTTCTGACATTAATTCTGTCATATTCTTCTGCAGCATCTTGGAATAAAATGCACCAGGCTCAGGCAGTGTGAAACTTTCCAGTTCTCTGAGTGTGCTGATGCCTCCCTGTGCATTTCCATGGGGATTTCCTCCTGCTCTAGTGCTGCTGCTTGAAGTCTTTGCACTTGGTCTTTCCCCTTAGAAACACAAAACAAGACACAGACACCTTTGGGCTTCCTGGCCCTTTTAAAATTTGCTGATGACCCCTCCTTTTAATTTGCTAGTGAATCAATAGCTTATGTGGTCTCTTTCAAAAATTCCCTTTGTTTCTCAATGTATATTGAGAATTGTTTCTTGCTGTTCCTGATATCACCTGTAAAATCATTTTCTGTACCTTCGCTTTTTAAAATTTTGACTCTGCTTGCTCCTGCTGTTCTTTGATATTTGTGACAGAAGTGTCATTTAGCCACTGCATTCTGTAGGCACTTTCTCTGTTTTTAAATTGAAGAACTTGTGACTTTTCCTCATGTTTCCAAATCTTCTCCAGAACTTGTCCTTTTAATTGCAATGTGCTGAGAAGAGAAGGTGTCGGTGTCCCTGTGCTGCTCAATAAAAAGAGCTGGAGTCTGATTCAGTACTGCCATGCTTCATACTTCTCACTTGCCCATGAAATTTATTTTCCTTCTTTCTACATCTTTAATACAAATTTTAAAAAGCTAAATTGAATCAAGGATTTTGTACGATTTTCACAATTCCCTTTTTCTTCCTTTTAAAGGGATTTTTAAGAAAGAAGCTTCCATTTAAGCACTACTGTATAGAAAATTAAGGGAAATGCAAATATCCCTCAAACACCTGAAATAGGAGGGTTTTTAGTGTTGTGTGTGACCTGATCCTGCTCTCTTCAGTAGAAGATTATACGCATTCTGTAGGGGACACATCAGAACCCCCCGGCTGCATTTCTCTCTCTGGTACTGCTTTTCCCCCGAGCCCGGCTGTGGGGACAATCCAGGCACGGTTTGTTCCATCATGTCACGACCTGGCAAATGTGTCCAAACACCCGCGGAGCTGCCCCAGCCCTGACTCCCGATCGGGAATGAACCGTGAGCCCCGAGCCCCGCGTTTGGGAGCGATGGATGCTCCTCCACTGCCACCTCCTGGATGCGACCAGGGAGACTTGAGTGACGCGGTAATAAAAGCTTTACATGGACTTGGAAAGATGCTAAGGCAAAAATTCAACTGCCTGTTCATTCCCGACAGGCAAAAGCCACCCTCGCCTTAGATGTCCCCTGTTGGACAGCACTCTAGATGTAATAATTTTTGTAAAGACCTCTAATTTTTTAGTAGTCTGAGACTTTAGTTAAAATCTAATGTTATGAGCTAGATGCTGTGAGCTAACCCTGGAAAGGCATTTTCAGTTTCACTCAGTTCTTGGTGTTTACAAAAGCACAAACTGTGATGTCAATCTGGAAGTGAAGGCAAGGTTCAGGTCTATCAGACTGGCTCTGTTCCCTGGCTGGGCAGAGCAGGAACACTTTACACCAACATAAACAACCTACTGTAAAAATGGCCATACATTTTCTAGTTTTCAAAGTTCTAGGACTGTGCCTATATTTTAGTGTGGTGGGTTTTTTTGTTTTTTTTTGTTTTGTTTTGTTTTGTTTTTTTTTTACTGCAATTCCCTATATGGCCTCAGATGTTCATCAGGAGCCTGCTGAAAGTTCTAACATGAAAAGAGCTAGGAGGGACCTTAAAGTCCATCTAGTTCCAACCCCCTGCCATGAGCAGGGACACCTTCCACTGCACCAGGTTGCTCCAAGCCCTGTCCAATCTGGCCTGGAGCACTTCCAGGGATGGGACACCCACACTTCTCCAGGCAACCTGTGCCAGGGCCTTACCACCCTCACAGGGAAGAAATTCTTCATTATCTATAATCTAAACCTGCTCTCTGTCAAAGACATTCCCCCTTCTCCCATCCCTCCAAGCCCTTGTACAAAGTCCCTCTCCAACTCTGTCCATTTAGGCACTAATATCTCCCTGGAGGGTTCTCCAGACTGAATATCCCCAGCTCTCCCAGCCTGTCTCCATAGCAGAGGTGCTGCAGCCCTCTGAACACCTTTGTGACCTCCTCTGGATTCACTCCAGCACCTCCATGTCCTTCTTGTGTGTGGTGCCCCAGATCTGGATGCAGCAGTGCCCAGCCCTCTCGCAGGCTGGAGACAGAATTTAAAATGATAGCGCCTGCCTCCAGCAGGTGTCAGTGGAAGCTGCAGAATGGAGAAACACCACCAAAGTCAGCCTTTATTCACCTTTCATTCCTACAAGGTGCTCTCTGGCCCGGGGACAGAGGGAATGCTCCGTTCTATGAAGAAATGTTACTGCCAGCCAGGTTACTTAATTATTTTTTTCCTTCTTTGAAGTACGGCTCAAAAATTTGCAAAGTGACTTCAGAAGGGGACAGTGATGAA
The DNA here is from genome assembly GCF_000691975.1 of Corvus brachyrhynchos. NCBI lineage: Eukaryota > Metazoa > Chordata > Aves > Passeriformes > Corvidae > Corvus > Corvus brachyrhynchos. The sequence goes on from NW_008246065.1 coordinate 1,684,767, forward strand.
GTAGGTGTTAAATATTTATTGAAGGGACAGTAGACTTGTTTGAAACATTTGAATTAGTGACTCAATTCATTCATATTGCTACAGGGAGTTGAGGATCTCTGGCTTTATTCGCTGGAGTAGTGCTTTACCCTGTACAGCACAAACACACAAAAGGGCAGAGATAAGCTTCTCTCAGCAGCTTAAATCCTGACATTTCCCAACATTTGAGTGCTTTAGATGTGACTTATGGCCCTGCAGTAGGGATTTTGCTGGCAGTCCCCATGCTCATGGAGACAGGAATGTGACAGCTTGGGCAGACTGTGAAGAAGGGCATGCAGGAGAAACATTGTGAGGTTATGTGCAAGGTAATGGCAACTTTTTTCTGTTTCCCAGGGTATAACAACATTCTCATCTTAGTGCTCTGTCGTTAATGAGTTACATACACTGTCCTGGTGCCCTGTGATGTTCTCTGAGCCCTCAGTTGCCCCTGTGCATGCAAACACAGGCACACACCTAATTTTCAGTTGAGGTCCCAAAAAGAATTAGAGCCTCCAGTGACAGAAAGCAATGGTGGTGAATAATGACAGACCTGAAGCGATGAGCTGTAGAATGGTGCAGAGCTGGGGTTCAAGAGCTTTGGTATAGCTGAAGGCAACATATCTAAAAATCCATGGTTCAGCTTCTTGGCTTTACTGAAACATCCACCTCCTAGGCACCAGGTTAAATTTGCACTGAATTCCAGCAGAGGCTGAGCTTCTGAGCAGTTTTTGCAGGATTGCTGCCTGAATTCCATAATGCTGCAGGATGTATTCAGTGCAACAGAGCTCTGCTACCCTGCTCACTGGAACCAACAAGTGCATGTTGCTACAAGACATTGACTGACTGAGAGTTGTGGGTTCATCACCCCTGTGGAAAAAATAGGTTCATTGAACGTTATTAGAGGAAGTGAGAGATGAAGAAATATCAGTCATCTGAAAAAGATGCTCCATACTGAGAATCCTCCACTATGTTTTTAAAGCATCTATTAAGACATACCTCACTTGTGAAGAGCTACTCTCACCTGGGGAGAAATGTTTCGAATGGCAGCAGCATTTCAGTGACACAATTCAAATAACATGTACTGTGGGACACAAACATGTGGTGACTTTAAAGCACTGATGTGGTGTGTTTCCCCAGAAGGTTTTGTTAAAAGAAGTTTCTACCCCATATCACTTGAAGATCATGATGCCTCAGTGCCACTTCACAGGAATATTTTAATTTTGCTGAATATTAACAAGGGGTGAACCTACCTATCTGTTGTGAATAAAACGTTTCATGTGATGTTTTATTAACAGATTCATCAACACACATTTGCAAAGCTTTTCATGATCCTCTCTCAATTAATCCATTTACCTATTCAGAAATGCAAATTTTTTAAAACATGCATCCATCATTGAATAATGACTCTAAAAGTCTTTAAAGACACTTGGACTAATACACAACGTAAGTTTCTATTAACATCAAGTATTGCAAAATAAATTTTAAAAAAAGACTTAATCTCAATATCCATTAAGTTAATTTACAATTCTCTAGCAAGACAATCTCATGCTCATTTACTCTGAGATTTATAATTAAAAACTCTGTCATGAATTCCCAGCGTCTTCATTTCTATTGTATTTTATTCAATATGTTGCATCAGAATTCAGAGGGAGAATTTATAGATGATTCTTGATGCATTATGTAAACTTCTTTTCTTGAAATAGATTCAATGAGGGTTACAGAATCTATCTTTAAGAAAGATTCAATAAAGTATATGAGGAAATAATTTGGAGTTGACTGTAAATAAGAACCATTCTTACTCTCACACAGGGAATTGCTGTCACCAGTTTCCATAAAACCAAGGAGCTGCTCTGCTGCTATTTTGCATCTAACATTTCTCTCTACACCCAGTGCCAGCCTTTACTTTGAAAACAAGGTTTGTTTGCTAAAAATGGCAATGTGCCACTTCCAAAGTACTCAAGATTTCTCACAGGCTCCTTTCCAGGGACAAAAGGGATGGGGTTTGGGTGACAAAGGCAGGGAGAGCAGCTGTAGGTTTGGTGATCAAGTGTCAGCTGACAAAGGGCTGCTCCTTTCTTCAGGAGGGTCTTTCACAGAAGGTGCTACACCTGCAAACACTGGATTGTGTTGCCAGGACTCCTGGGCCCAAACTAAAGTGTTTGGACACCTCCATGGTGCCAACATTTTGGGAATCCTTAGAAACTGAAGCCTGACAACATTTTTTATGTCAGAGCTTCACAGACACCCCCAAACAGGGAAGAAGTTCTTTAACTGTGGTCATGTGAATCACTAAAGACAATACCATGAACTTGAGAAAAGCTTTCCCCAGCACCAAACTTACACATCTTCACATCTTCCTTAGGCTCAGTGAGATGGGGAAGAGTGTGACTCACCCAGGGAGGAATTTCAGGTGTGTTGTGCATCTAGCTAAGGACACCAAAACAGCCAACACTGAACGAGTGAGTTATACAAGATATCAGAGGTAACCATCCCTGTGGAGCTGCTTCCCAAAATTGCCACGGGGCCAATGGCCACAAAACACATGCTTCAGGGGGAGAAAGGTACAGGAAACTCTGTTGGACACCTTGCAGGTGAGCTGAGCCCTGAGCTGCCCAGGCTGCAGTGTGGGCTGGGTTAATGAGCAGCGGGGTCTGAGGTGTGACAGGATTCGCTCCCGCAGTTCCCACCCTGTGACCCCAGACAGGCAGGTGGGTTAGCTGGTAGCTGTGATGTTGGCCCTCTGACACAGCCCTGACCTGAGAAACTGCATCAGAACAGCTGCCAGCTAAGCACTGCCAGCTGGCATCCCAGCAGCAAAGGGGGAAAGAGACACGGGAAAAGTCCCAGCTACTGGAACAGTTTATGATGAGGTTGTACCACTTAGGTTGTGAATGTCACATCACAAAGTGATCTGCTGCCCTCATTTTCTAACACTCAGTTGTGCTTTCATCTACCCTGGTGAGGTAATCAAACCACGTTGTGAGAATAAAATCTAGCAAGGCACTGTGTGTATCCACATGTTTAGGGAAAACTATTTATTTTTTTAAAAATTTTTATTTTAAACATGTGACGCTGATTATCTGCAGATACTTGATGTGCTTATGATTTCAATCAGCATTTTGTTCATTCACTGCCTCTTGGTTTATTGATTTATAAGCCCTTTAGAACGGTATGATTAGTCCTAGCATTTTATTCTCAGTGGGGGTAAAACGGTATTTCATTATTAACGTGTTAGAAGCTATTTCAAACTGACAGTTTGTTTTGAATCTGGGCAAGAGGAGTGACATTTATATTTGGAAGTGGGAGATTGACACAGAAATTATTCTGAAACATAATTACAGTAAAGGCAAATGCAGAAGGAGATAGAAATTCCAGCTAGAGTTTCTGGGGGCTGCTCTGCTGTCGGTAACTAACTCCTGCTCTTTTCCCAGCTCAGCGTAATGAGACACAGCGGTGGTCCCTGTAGGCACTCACAGGAGATCCAAGATCAAGATTTTTATGCATTTAAGCAACTCAGCACAGGGCTGTGAGTGAGGACAGAAGGCAAATGCTGTTCCACAGCCTGTTCTGGCTATCCCAGAAAGCTGCAGTGCTGTGACGACACCCTGTGCTGGAAAAATGAGGAGAGGGTTAGTGGTAGTGAGCAGACAAAGAACTACTGGGGAGGGTCCAGAGGAGAATGTGGGGAGTGGAGCATCTTTTACAAGGACAAGCTGAGGGAGCTGGGGCTGTTTAGACTGGATAAGACATGACCAAGTGGGCACAAACTGAAACAGGAAGTTTCACCTGAACATGAGGAAAACCTTCTTTACTGTGAGGGTGATTAAGCATGAGAACAGCTGCCCAGAGAGGCTGTGGAGTCTCCTTCCCTGGAGATATTCACAGTCCTGTGTCACCTGTGCTGTAGGTGAACCTGCTTTAGCAGGAGGGTTGGACCGGGTGATTTCCAGAGGTCCCTTCAAGCTCCAACCATTCTGTCCTTCTTTATGCACCTTTGCAGTCAGGCTGATTTAGTTCAGTGTTTTCCAGGGTACTTGGGTGCCTGTCCACTCCAGTGGGGTGGGGATTTGTACCTCAGTGCTGCCCAGCTGGTCCTGCGCCACCTGCACCTGTTCCAGGCTCTTTGTGAGTGCCCAGAGATCCGCTTGGGATTTTCCAGGAGTCAAGCTGACTTTGTGTGCACTCTAGGGTTGTTAATATAAGCTCTTCCCATTTTTTCCCAAGTTAAACACTTATCTTACATAACAAAGGTGCTTTTTCTTGCCAGTGTCCATTCTCACATACTATAAGAGAACTCAAGAAGATCTTGGACTTTAAAAATAGGTTATAGTAGGTTTTTTCTCCAAAGAATTTTGATTTTAGTGATGGACCCTCCTTTACTGAGGTCTAAAGGAACTTTTCAATTGATGTGAGCAGTAGCAGAGAGGCCAGGGCTGTGTTGGAGTGTTGGGAATTTCCGTCTTGGCACTAGGGCTCATGCGATGGGGACACTGCAAGGTTCATGCAGAAGTTATGGACAACCTGTAAGCCATGGTGTAAAGAATACACAGATCCAGAGAGCAGCAATGAGTCAACATATTACACGAAACTAGGTGCCAAACATGACCTGATTTGTTTCTCTCTCCTCTGGAGCAGATCGAGTAAGAATACAAATTGGCCACTATTGCATTTTTTTGTGTGTTGGGTGATTTTTATGGTTATTTCTCAGAGGTAAAAAGAATCTATTACAACGTAGTTTTTAATATTTAATATGTTGTAAGCAGATTAAATAAATAAAGTGCAGGGGCTCAAAATTCTTTTACTTAAATGCATAGGCTTTTGTTTGTGTAGGACTGAAGCCTTACTCTACACCACTGAGCATGCATTTCTGCTTGAACTTACTTGGAACTGCAGCACTATTAAATTCTCAGGATGAAATCCTAGAATCCTTGCTGAAGTCAACCAGAGCACTGCCTCTCATTCCAGCAGGACTGAGCTTTCAGATTTCTGCCTGGTCCAGTCTTGCTTTACCCCTCCTGAGCTGCTGTGTTCTGGTGGCTGTTCTCATTACATTGCACAGTTTCAAATTCCTTTCTAATGAGTGAAGTCCAATGTGCATCCATTATCCATACAGACTCCCTTCATAACAAAGGAAGACAACAAACCCCAGACATTGCAAATAAATATCCAGCTTTGTCTGAATAACACAGAGAAGGTGACTCAATGACTATGGAAAACCAAATATATTTGAGACTAGTATTATTCAACTCCAGATGAAGAAGAGCTGAAGGAAGCAGAAAGCAATTAGACACAATTATGAAAGATATACTGGAAATTACAGCTCATCATAGGTATTTTTCCAACTAACATTTGCTTTTCACTGGAGGAAAACTTTTAACTGAAAATAACCACCAGAACTATGCCATGTCAAGCAAAATGCTGATTTCTTCTTTATGGGAGAGGGAAACAACAAAAAAACCCCAACAACCCACCCAAAAGTGTTTTTCAGGGATGAAAGCTTCAAAGGATGAAAACTGTTTCTTATTTCAATGAGAAAAATCAAAATTTCCATGAATAAGTTCCTGGATGAAATTGTAGAACACATCTTTATCCTAATGATGACATCTGTTTGCAATAACACTCCGTGCCAGTAAACGATGTTATTTTAACTAATCTATTGGCGTAGCGATGAAAGTGACAGTAAAATGTTGATATGGAAGCTAATTTCTGTGTTTGGCCTTGAGATCCGTCTTCACAGACACAGGGTGAGTGCAGAAACTATTTTTGGCAACATCATAGCCATCCAGATTTCATTCTGACACTTCTCTGCCATCCTGAAATCCAAGGAAGACATCTGGCTGCGTTTTTTGCGTATGTTTCTGAAGTGCCATTGAAATCATTTGCATCAGAAGTGAATTTGGAGACAGAAATGTCAAAAGAAGGTACATGTGAGGAGGAGGGGACCAAAACCCTGGGTGATGAAGAGCAAAAAGAATGGCAGCTCTTCAATGTATAACGCGCTTACTGAAAGCTGGGAATAAGATGTCACTCTGAATGTGTTTCTGTGAACCTTCAACTTTGTTTAGTGCTCCTATGTTGCTCAGATCCATGATTTATATGGAATTATGCATATGCATGGCATGTGAGGAACAGGGGCATGGCTCTGCCTGATTCTCAGGGGAGCGCCTGCCAAAGGCATTTGCAATCCCTGCCATGGGTGTGCTTCCTGCAGGCCTTCGGAAGAGTAACAGAATGAAGTGTTTGGGAGTTATCAGTTAATTTGATACTATTTAGGGTATCATCATATTTTTAAGCTCGAAAAGTTTGTTTAGGCAGAAAATAGCCCTGTAGCCTTTGTGTTTGCAGCCATTCCGCATACCCCACCACTGTCCTATTGTCTTCTGCCAGGAGCCGAGCCTCTCAGTTACTGGCAGCGAGCTCAAGTTGCAGACTTCCTAAAAAAAGAACTAAAAACCCCATAAGAGTGCTCCTGATGTGCTGGGCTGCCCGCGGGTTGCCCTCCCGTGCAGCAGCCGGGCCGTGCCGGGTGCCTGGCGGGTTGTGCAGGGGCAGCCCCTGCGTGCTCGGGCACAGCTGGAGCGGGAGCCTCCTGCTGGGAACGCTGGCCTGGGCTCCCTGCGGCCTCCCCACATGGCAGCCATGTGGGAGGAAGGCGGGTGAGCGGCAGAGCAAACTGGCTTGTTGGTGCTTCGCCTTGGAGACCTCTTTTTCCAAGCGTCCTAAACACGGGCCTTAATCATCAGCACTTCTGAAGCACTCATCGTTCTTGTATCCAGGCAAGGAGCCTTGTTATTACCCTTTGAGAGATACCACATTCCCTCATTTCCTAGGGAAGGGGCCTGCCAGCAGTATCAATACAGGCACAGCTTGGTTTGTTTCAGATTAAAAATGTCCCCAGAGAAGGTCTGAGTTCATCTTCAGCAGGGTCTCAACCAGGTCATGGGAATAAACCCCTGCCGATGGCTACTTCCAGGGAATGCATAGGTGGTCACCTTCACTGAATACACTGCTTTGAAAACATTCTGGGCCTGAATTGGGAAACCCTCCCTCTCAGGCTCCTTGTTGATGAAATGGTGTCACAAGAGGTTGCTGGCTGTCCTTCACTGACTGTTCCGAACCTTCCTGTGTGTGGGGGTGGCTTGTGGTGACTCCAGTCCTTGGGGTGGTCAAGTCCCCTGGGTTGGACAAGCCTAACTGGCTTGGCTCCAGCCTAATGCTGGAAGAAATTCTTGGAACAAAAGGAACCTCAAAATACAGTGTGCAAGGCCTTCAGTGCATGGCTGCCCACACCCCGACCTGCTCTGAGCTCCCAGCCATGGAGAGAGCAGGAGGAGCCGAAAGGAAAAGATGCATTTCCAGCAAAAAATTTAAATTTGCCTCCTGTATTTCAGAGAGTTATGAGAGGCACATACTGTAACTGCACACACTCCTTAAAGGGATCCATAAACACCACATGCCATGGGTGTCTGCACAAGGAAACCGTGGGATGCTGCAGTTCAGCTCGTGTATGAAAAGGCCAGTCATCGAGGGTGAAGAAAACCCTGTATAGATGTGATATCACAAGTTATATAATATCATGGCCAAATCTCCGCAGCTGGATATCATCAAATCAAAATTAGAAACTCATTGGAAGCAAAGGACAGTCTTTGCACAGATTGCCTATAAATCTGCAATAACTAGCTCTCCCTGGGCGTAACATCAAAAACATTTTTTAGTGTCTCATTAGTAAGAAAATTTATTGCTCAACTATTGAACTATGTCGATTTTTGAAAACATTGTGTGAATAATTCCAGAAAGCATGTGTTTGATTTGTATTCGTTTTGTGCCGCTGGATAGAAAAAGTGGCTTTTCCCCCATGATGAAATGACACTAATCATGAAATTATAAGGTGAAGCATGTCTACAGTTTCAGAACAAGGTAAATTTTTATAAATATGCTAATGCCCTCCCTTTCCCATAAGTCAAACTAAGATTAAGGAGTTCATACCCCAACTGAGCTTAAAAAAAAAAAAAAAAAGAGAAGACCCAATTACAGTTCTGTAGATGGGAAAAGAGCTCCTCCCAGCCTTTATTATTTTTTCTTTGTGCTGCAGTGTGTTTCCCAGCTGTGTCTGTTGGCCAGTTTTGTGGCTCAAATAGCCTGGAAAAAAAAAAGAAAGAAGATTGAGAAATGGGAGAAGTTTAAATCAAGCAGCATTGTCCATGTAGGATGGATGGAAGGAGTTCACAAATATCTGTTGGGTGGTGAGGATTTACTGAGGAGGTGGCTGGGTTGACACCCCTGTGTGCAGGCAGAGGTGCTGTCTTTTCTCACATTTTAGCAATAGGGGGGACAGAACAAATGGCTGCAGGGAGATTCACCAACAAGGGCCCATGTGTGCAAAATTCCTTAAAACATATGGGCACCGAGGCAGGTGGTTCTGCACCCAGGCATCTTCCTCAGCTCCAGCGGGACTGCACAGCTGAGTGTGGGTGAGAAAACGGCACAGAGACACCCTTACCCTTCACCAGCACTCTCTTGCTGGATTTTCCTCTGCCAACAAATGCTTGTCAGCAGCCTGTAAGATGGAGGAAAGCCTCTGAACACGAGGATTTGTGATGCTGCGCTGTCCCTGCAGGTCCCCAAGGTCCAGCTGTAGGGACAGCAGGGGCATGGCAGGGCTGCCATGAGGTTTGGAGCAGCTTTTGGGGCAAGGCCAGATCTGGACTATCCACAGGCTCAGCTGGCATTCAGGTTTAGGCTTAGCTGGTGAGCAAGGAGGACAGACAAACTGTGCAATTAAACCCCCGTGTCTTCAGCAACACATCCAGTTAATTGTTCATATCACACTGTGGGCAGGGTTTCCTCAGTGCCTTTGCTTTGGTCCTGCCCTCTCCCCCCTTGCATGACACACCCCACAAATGCAAACTAACAACCAGCTCTTATATCAAGGACTTTATACTGCGGGAAAATAAAAGGGAAGAGAAGAAACCAAATGAGAGGGGCCAAGTGGTCTGGTCAGGGTTAATCACACCTCAGTGGCAGAGTCAGAAATAAACTCAGGCTGGGGAATCACAAGCTGATGCCCTCCAGACTATGAAAAATACAAGTAAGCTCCCAGCTGCCTTTGTAAAGTGAGGTATTGGGAAATTTTTTCAGAATTGAAAAAGACAAGAAATAACTGAGTCTGTGTAGCATTTGTAGTATGTAATTCCTTTTCATGAAATATATTTGGCATCATCCAGTCAGGAAACTGTGGAAAGCACAAAATGATAGGCATTGCTATGATAAAGCCCCATTCAAATATGTGAACATCTCCTTCCTAGCCCTGCCCTGTTAATACCTGTACTGTTGTCATAGGTGCAGGTGAAGCAGATGACAATAAGGAAGGAGTGTGGGGGCAAGCTGAGATCTTCCCAGAAAGGTGTTGGAGACTGGCAGTGCAGCTGCCCTGGTTCCCCTGCCAGCACTTGGCATCCTGCCTGGCGGAGGGTCTGGGGTACAGGTGGGCTTCCCCCCACTTTCAGGCATTACCACCCTAAGCACAAGCAACCCCTGCACCACAGACATTTCTCAGCCAGGGCTCCCCACTCTGTGGTGAATGAGGGGTGCCCTCCCCATGACTGGGGCATGCAGGGAAGGGGGTCACTCCTGGAGGCACTGAGCCTCTGGCCTCAGCAAACCTCACCCAAGCATCTCTCTGGTTTGCCTACAAACTCCTCCAAACTGGGCTCCAGAGGACACCAGCAGTGCTCTCCTGCTTTCTTTCAGCTGTGCTGGGAAATCTCTTTTCTGAACACTCATGGGAAATGAGACAATACAGGCACAGCCCTGGCCTTCACTGGAACTACAGTGAGCCCCTCTGTGACCCCACTCCCCCACGCCAGGCCCCTCCAGCCCAGTTTTATAGGTGAGAAGGATCAAAGGGCTCCAACTGCTCCCATATGGTAAATGGCCGTACATGTTGTGTGTAATTACACACAAGCATCCCCACATCCATGCTCGGTCTCTATTGAAGATCCCTGGGCGGCAGCCAGCCCCGTTTTCCCAAGGCAGGAACATTCCAGACGTCATGGCAGTGGCGTCACACTCTCGCACGCACGTCCTGGAAGCCAGGACACACCTGCCCGAGGCACGGGATCCTCTCACTGCCCGTGTCCTGCCTCACAGCGCTGGGACAGGGCAATTCCAGGGGCACTGGAGCCTTTCCTCTGGACACCAGCTGGGAAAGGTGATTTCCTGCCACAGGGTGGCATCGGATGGAAGCGTTAGTGGTAAGTTAATGCTGCCTGGGTGAATTTGAGACTGGCCTTTCTTGAAATTAAATTTGCTTCGTGAGTATAACTTCCCAAAGGGGATGTTTGCTTTTTATTAAGACTGGGAAGAAATGGGAAGAAAATCAGACCTTCAGTCACTTCTTTTAGGCTGCTATGATCCTTTTTTAAAGCAGTGGATGCATGTGTGCATGTGGCAGCCCTCAGGGCAGGGCTCTCACCCCTCATGGGTGCTGGAACGGCACTGGTTGCAACAAAAACGTCATCTGCAGTTGGAGACTCTGGGAATAGGAGGGCCAGGCCATAGGAAACAAGTTTGTTCTGTTTTTAAAGGCTGAACTCCCTGAAATGCAATTCTGCCTTGTTAGCTGGGTAGAAGGAGGCAGTTCAGTTTTTGTGTGGCACCAAGATGGAGAGAAAGTGAGGGAGAAATGGATGAAAGAGATATGAAGGAGATCTAAGACTGAGACATAAGTTTTTTTATCTTGTGTTCAACCAGCATAAGCAGTTTGGAAGATCCAGTGGGAAGTAGCCCTTGGTTCCATAAATGATGTTTGACTTAGGAAAGGGGAATGAAAATCCCAGTTCCCATTTTCAACCTCATGGTGAAGCTTTGTGATGGCTCCCAGAGCTGTGTGGTGGTGTAGGGTCTGCATTCAGCCTGGTCACCACCACCTCCAGATTGCTCCCTGCTCTTTCCTGGGCTAACACATACCTGACATAGGAAGAAAGCTTGTTTTAGCAGAGCCATCTTTCCTGGGTAGGTCTGACCTGGAGCAGAAGGACACTCTACTGTCATTGCAAACCACAAGTGCCAAGCTGCCATCCTTGGTCATCCTTCTGGGCTGGAAATGGAGAAGTTCCATCACCAGAGTGAGTGCTCAGGTCAGCCTGACTCATTTTCAGGCAGGCTCTGTCACATATGTGGGATGTGTTTCATGTCAGCATGCACCACTGCAAAACTGGCACTGGAGACTCCTGGGGTGAACTGGTTTCTGAGATGAAGCTCAGAGGTTCACACAAAGATCCATGTGAACACCTGGGCTGATATGGCAGCCTGCTTTTCACAAACACAACCGTTATGGAACTTGGGTGGGGCTTGACTTTTGTTTTTAACTGAAGAAATTCCTCCCTCCTACCCTTTCCAGCTGTCCTTACCTTGGGTCACCTTCTGCAGGAGCTCGTAGCAGATCTCATTAGGGATTTTTCATCAGTGAAATGTTTTCAGACAGAAAATATACTGGCAAAGGAAAGCCTGTGTTTTGGGGTGGTCTGCCCATCTAAGAAGAAAAAGCAACCAGGCTTTTTTCATCAGGAAGATTCCCCTGGTTCTCAAAGGGGGACCCCAGGCCATAACTTCCTGAAGGGCTGAGTTGCTCCCCCATTTTTGTGAAGGGTTTTCTGAGGGTCACCCTGATTCTCTACAGAGCCAGCAGTAAAGAATATTTTCCTCCTTTGCTCCCGACTTTCCCCTGTTGTGTGTCTGCTGGCTGCTCTGGTTGGAGTGACAATGCTGAATGCAATGTTGATACCTGGTTTGAGTCCAAGCAGTGTTTTATTCAAGTAATTAGTTGGGGAAGTAAAAGCCTGCATTGCTGTGCTTTTTCAGGGACTGGTGTGTTAGGTTACCTGCTGAGTTAGAGAAGTTACCTATTTGGGTTTTTTTCCCCCAATCCTAGACTTGTGATAGCCTGAGAAAAAAATTGCCTTTGTAGAGGAACCCTTTAAAAACAGCCACAGGCGCTCCCACCTTTCTCTGCTCATTAGCCCAAGGGCAGACTTAATTAAAAGTTCCTTCAAAATATACTCCTTACCACTCTCCTGTGTTTCAAAGGCTCTGGTGCTGTGCCAAAGTGGGACCAGGCATAAATTAAAGTGACAGGTACAAAAGAGGTTGTTATATTCCTTGTGCTTCCTCCTTCTCTGATCCCTCTGAGCTAAAGCCCCACAACCTAAATATTACTGAAAATAAAAAATAATAATCTCTCTTCTACCCTGCCCATATAACAAACAGATTATGGCTGAGTGGTTGACTTTTGCATGCAGCCTCCTTGGGCACAGGTTCCCACTCCCCTCGGGAATGTTTTCCTGGAAAGAGCAGCTTGGTCACACCGTGTGTCTGCTGGCAGCATGTCCCATGGAAGGCTGGCACGCTGCCTGTGCCAGGAGCATCAGGCCAGGGCACCTTAATATTTACCAGCTTCTTGTTAATAGCTGAGATAAAGCCATCTCTTTCCTGGGATACTTTGAATTTTCCAAGGGTATCCATACACATCAGCCTTTCTGAACAGCACATCCCAGGTGCTACTGACTGCCAGCAACACAAGCCAATATTGGGTTAAGAGGCAATGATTTCAGAGAAAAAGGTGGGATCATCACTTCTCCAGCCTGTGATGGAAAGGTAATGACACCCATCTCTAGGCGGAAGAGATAAACACCCTTCCCTGAAGACTGAAGAGAGAGAAGGAGCATGGATTTTAGCACATTACGTTAATCTAGCAGCTTGGCATGGACTAGCTTCCCATTTTCACAGTAAATGGAAGCCTTATTCTGTCAGTGTGCTGAGGATTTTATTTCTAGAGATTTATAGCCACAGGTTCTGGAGTGCTCTGTAATTACATGAGTTTACACTTGCAGGGACAAAGGCTGAGTAAATATTTTATTAGGCAATTTTTTATCTTATTGAAACTAAATACACATGTGATAATTTGCCTGGTGAATGGGGAAGGATAGTGAAATAAATAAGATAGTTTACACAGAGCCTTTTTTGTGGGCTGCATGCAGAATCAGCACCCACACTGCCTTACCCCACACAGGCCCAGCAGTGACACTCACAGCCAGAATGGGAGCCTGGGCAGAGTCATGAGGATGGGGGTGAAATGTGACATCCCACAGGATGAAAGGGACACTGGAAGCCTGCTTATACAGACACATTATCCTGGGACAGGTGGATTTTTTGGCCTGGCGGGTACCTGCAGCCACACCAACACGGGTTGAAAAGACCAGATGTCCTTCTGAAGGTCCCCGAGGGATGCTGGCACTGGAGCATCACACTCTGCTGTTGATTATGACAGAAGTAATAAACAAATAAGAGAAACATCAGCTTTTACACAGGATCTCTTGTTGCTTCAAATTTTTCCAGGTTTCTCTACTGTGAGACCATCCAGCTAGTGGAGCTGATGTGAACTGGACTCATGTGGGAAGTGCTGTACAACCACCTGGGGCTCTGAGCCATGAGTGCAGCAGATTTATTTCGCTGCAGTGGAGCAATTGTGTCAAAAATTGAGGCTCATGTCCAACAACTCACCAGCAAGGCCGCTCTGAAGTTTACAGTTCTCACAAAAAAGAGGAAGATTTTACAAGAGGAACACTAAATTTTGTGGAAGTTGTTGAAATGAAATGGTTGTCATTGTCTGGTAGGTAAGTGGCCCTGGAAGGCAGGAATGGATGCAGCCAGCTGGGCTCACTGCTCTTGTCCTGGGCTGCCCCATGCTGCTATCCAGTGGTGTTGAATCATTTTTGCTGTCATTTTTTGAACTCTGAGAGCAGGTCCCAACCTGTGGCTCCGCTGGCAATGAAACCATCTTGCACTGACACAACAAAGCCAGGGAGATGCCGGCAATGGCTCCTTGGGGTGCTCCAGGGTCTGCTTTGCTCCTCATCTCCAGTTTGTCAGCAGCTGTGGGGCAGAATTTTGTGCTGTTCATCGCTGGGATTCTCAGGAGGCAGCCAGCTGCTGTTTGCATTTACACTTTGCGTGGACAGAATTTGGCCTGCCTGGGAAGGAGCCCCTTGATTTTAAGACTACTTATAATGAAGGGTGAACTTCTAACAGCTTCCTGATGTGCAGACAATAAATGGTCAGATATGGCAGTTGTATGTGAAATTCATATTTGAAATAAAGCTCTTAGTGAAGAAGCACTGGTATAATATTTTTTAGCAGCAAGACATTTATTAAGCATCTTCACAGGCCCACGTAGAGTTGACAAAAAGCAAAGATTCCTATGGAATTTCTGAGTTTTATATTATTATTCTATTCACAAACAACTGCAGCCTGTTATAAGTCCCACAGCACGAAATTTTCTGAGAATAGTCAAGGAACCTTAGAATTCATTTATAAAATTTGGTAATCATTCGCAACTTCATTAAATACTCAGATGCCTAATAATACATTATTCTTATCTTGATTTTAAATTTTAATTGCATGAAGTTTGGTCCCTCAATAATTAACACATTGTATATCCCACCTAATTCATGAACTAATTGTAATTTCCTAGTTCTTAATATTACTCACTAATTCTGCCAATGATAAAGAATTTTATGTCAAAACTCCAGAGTAAGTGACATTCTACATGCACAATAATGACAAAACAAGTTAATTTACTGCAAAGTTGCTGAAAGACAGAGCTTTTTTAATTGCATATTTGTTACCTTCATTAAAAGGTAAGTGGCTCTTCAGTTATGTATTTGCCCATTTCTTACACATTAAAAAAAGTGCTAATGAACCTGATTAAAATTAATTGAAAAGGTCCAAGATCTGCAAAGAGATCCTAACACCAACAGACTTCTAATTACTGCTGAAAGATGGACTTAAATGGGGTTTAGTGGAAGATAGAAAATCATTTTCTGGCCCTGTCGTAAGGGACGACACGGGGAATGCAAAAGTGGTGCAGAACCGAAACGCCTGGTTACGATAGAGAAAATGCAGCGTGTCTGGACCCTATTTCCTCTCCCTCCTCTCTGCTCATTGTTGCTCTTCCTGCCCTCCATCCCCTGGCTGGGCAGGCTGTGTGACAGCTGCACAGGGAAGAGCAGGCGCTTGCACGACAGGGCAGGGGTGGAACTCCAGCCTCAGCCTCAGCGTTCCCTCGGCACACAGCACTGGGAGGTGTCAGGGAGAGCTTGAATTTAGGCAGATTAAGGGAAATGCCCATGGAATGTGGCTATAGGAGTCAGAGGGGGAACCTGGAAATGAGATGCTGCAGAGAGAGAGGGGAGGAAAGACGCAGGAGAGGGATGAGTGCTCAGCTGGGGGCAAAGCTGGGAAATGGTACTAATGGGGAGTCCTGAACCCTGCAGAAAGTGGGCTGTGCTGGAAACCTTGTTTTATCGCACCCTGAGCTTTCCTGGAGCTGTGGTAGTGCTCTCACTCACCCAGGATGCTGGGAGATAACACTTCCTGCCACATAGTCCTTGTTTACACTGCCAAGGTGAAAACTGTAGTTGATTCATGGAGTCAAAGCCCTGTCCAGGCACCTTTCTGGCTTATTGGAAACATTTTGTGCTGCTCTTTGTGTGTTTTCAGCAGCCACAAACTCCACAGAGCCAGAAAAAGGAGCTCATTCTTTGTTATCAGCAGAAGTATTTCTGTCTAAGGTGGGGAGATGGTATTTTTATGTGTTTATAGCAAGAATAGAGAGTTGTCTTAGCCAACAGTCAGTCTCAAACTTAACAGACCACTTTATTACTTTAACTGCACCCTTTATAGCTGCCCCTTTTCTTCTGTGCTTCCCCACTATCCATTGCTATTATTCCAGGATACTCTAATCTTATAAGAACTATTTTCTTCCTCTCTGTTAATAGCATACTCCACTTATCTTGCTACCACTATATAAATGTAAAAGAAGACAGAATCATATGAGCTATTTTAATTTTTTTTGTTTTGATTGAATTTAAATTGCTGAATGAAAAAATAGCTTCTTCTAGTAATTCTGCTGTAACTAACTCAGTTTGATATTGGTTCTATTAGCCTTCTAATAGCATGAAAGCTAAAAAATTAAATCGTTCCACTTGCACATTCATAATTACGTGCAATTAAAATCTTTACATACCCAAAAGTCTTATATGAAGCCCTGAACCCTTCAACTGTCACTCTTCATTATCTCCAAGCCTAACAATTTTACAGTGACACATTGTACACAATGAGATGTGCTAAAGAGGAAATATTATATTTTACTGATGTATGTGTTCTTTTAATTTCTCTGAATTAGCTTTTTGATATGGATGCTAATTGTTTTCTTTGAAAGGAGTCGCCACAGATATGTGATTTCTCTATGCCTGTTGCGCTTCAAAAAAAATACAGTTAATTGCAGGAAACAGGAATTTCTCTCTTTTTTATATATTAATAAAAATAATCAGCTGCATATCAAAGGAGTGAATCTTAATCCAACTTTCTGATTGTACATTAAAAAGAAACCTTCAGTGTTTGTGACCAGCACAGAGTATTTGGCGACTTTTGATGTTTCCCCTTTTCATTTATTCATGAGGCGAGATGAATAATTAAAACAGGACGTTTGGCAAAACCGGCGCACACACAAAAAAATATTTCCATATGAACTTCCAGTTCCAGCCCACGATAGTCTAGGAAACATGTTACTGCAGGATTGTCCATATGGCAAGTGTGCATGGAGCTCTGAAACCAGAGACCTGGCCCGGACCTGGGATGTGGCCATCAGTGGCTGACAGCTGTTACTGCCCTACAAATGCAAATGTTACGTGTGGGGGAGACAAGAGTGGCAGAAAGGTGGAATTTAGGCCCAGTCCTGGGTGTGGTGAAGCCACTGACAATGTGTGCTCACAGAGAGAGTGACAGGTCCACTCTGGATCTCCAGGGGAAGGGGATTGAGTCGCCACACTCGCACAGTTATGCAGGAGAAACCTGGGCTGAAGCACAGAAACATCCCTGATGGAAGAGCAAGTTGCTCCACATGCTCCAGAGGCAAGGTCCTTGTGATTGAGAGGGAGTGCTTGGTCTGTAGTTTCCCACAGGCTGCTCACCAGATAAATTTAACATTTAGTTTTAGCTGCAATGTTTCACGAAATGACATTTTTCACCCTAAATCTCATAAAAGGCTAATTTGACTTAGCTCTAATTCATAATAAGCAAATAATATAGAGAAGTGACAATATACCATGTGTAGCAAAATGTCTCGATCAGTCTGAGCTGGGCTGCCCTGTCTCACAAATCTTCAAAGGAACTTGTGTGTTTTACTCATCACATCCTGCTCTTATTTCACATCTTCAAGAACCCTGCAGCTGAAAGACACTTTCTCTCCATATCTAGCTCAGAAATTGCCCACTGCTTCTAACATTCCTGTTTGCAACATGACTAAATTTATTCTTCAAAATTCTTAGCACAGCTCCTGACCTCCTGAGCAGTGAGCTTGTGCAGCAGTGTTGGAATCACAAGTGAAAAGGGCTCTGTGTAATATTCCATCACTGTACGTACCTGTCTCCTTAACATTTCCCACAAATTCTTCTCATCTGTGTAAATTACATATATTTAATTTTTTAAAATTTTATATCTGCAGTCAGGATTTAGCTTCTTACACAGACAAAAAGACAAAAAATTCCCAGAACATGGCTAGTTCTGCTATGTAGTGCTATGTATGTGCATGTAGACATGCACAACAGTGCTTGTCTGCTCACACTTTCAGGATACCTCTGGAAAACAATCTCTACTTTCCCTCCATCCCCTCTTGGAGCTTCACCTTTTCCTCTGCATTTTTTGGAGTCTGTGGTTTCTGAATTGTTTTACTATGATTTTGTCTTGTTTTTTCTCCAGAGCTGTGGTCTTTGCTTACATTCTCTGAATGGCAAAGCCCATTTGTTTCTTTTTATACTTCTGTCAGCTTAAACTTCCATCAGCACTCTGCTTGGGGTCTCTGATCCCCACTCAGACCTTATCTCAAATTAGGGATTCCACAAGCTTCTGTAAAATGAGGATCAATTTAAATTCTCAGATTAAGTAAGATGAATAATTAAAATAAAAATTCTGTCTCTATTTTCCTGTTCCTCACCCAATGGGAGGATCATCTCCTATTTCTGATCTGAAAATATAATTTTAAAAGCTAGATTTTTTTTTTTCACTGACATTTTTGGTAGATCCACCTGCACAGATTTCTTTCTTGAACTTTTTCCTGAGGCCCATGGGCATTAGGATGAGGGAAGCTGAGTACAGAGATTTGTTCCATATTCTGTCTATGGTCTCAGGGCACACTTAACAGTGTGGGAGAAAGACAGAGTTTCTCAGAGACAATCTTCCTAGAAATTAACAAAATGTTAATAAAATTTATAGAATTAATCAAAGTTGTTTTGTTTTTTCCCAGATCCCCTTTACTCATTCTCCCAGAAATTTACAGTCAATAGTTATGAGTAGATGAATCCTCACCAAGTGTGAATTCCCCACCCATGAGCTTTGTCTTACCAACATGTCCTGACTGCCCATTCTGGGCATGGAGGACACAGACCCACCATCCAGAAGAGAGATATTTAAAGGGGTGGCTGTAAAAGGAGTGATCTTGCTGTGTTTTCTTTTCCACAGAGACTTCCTGAGGGCTTCTGTGTGGAAGACGTACTCACTTCGCTTATATTATTATCTAATATAAATAAGTTGATTAAGTGGCTTGTTTAAATTGCATTTATCACATTCTATCCTTGCTGAAAAACCCTCTTCAAAAATCTAAGTGGCTGGAGCATTTGCAGAGAAGTGTTATACTCACAAGAGTGATAATGAGTTAGGTGCAGCTGGGAATCAGGTATATGAGAGTCACTGAACACTAGGCAAAGACTGTTATTCCCTTTCTCCCCCTCTTTTCCTTCTAATGATTAAAAATAAATTAGGACAGATATTTGTACACCACCAACATTGTTACGTCTTACAGAGTTCTCTCAGGTTGTAGGTTCTTACTCATTTATTTTTCTGCTTCTTTAAATCACTGAGGAGTATTTGCTAACACCTCTTCATGCCATTCCTTTTCTGGGAAGCTGATTGTGTCTATGACTCTGTGCCTTCACACAGGAACCTCAGGCTTTCCTCAGATGTCACCTACATTTTTTTCTAGATTTTGATCTACACATATATATTTTTCTTTCTACATTGTGACAATGGTAGTGGCCTTAAGCAAGTGGAAAACAGCACAGCCTCCTTGTATGGAAATCCCAGGACAAGCTGGGTAAGGCATAGCTTCAGTGCCATTCCCCAGCTCTCCTGGTCCCAGATGGGTGGAGGCAGAAGGCACCAAGAGCATTGAGCACTCAGGCTCCTCTGGGCTGAAGGGACATCCTCTGTGCAGTTCTCCAGCTTGGAAGATAAATGAGACCAGACTCTGGTAGTCTTCTGAAATGCTTTTGCCCAAAGAGGGGATGAAATTGTTTTTGGTGGCGCCAGAATCTGTGAAATAATGTAAACTAGAATCATGATTCCTCTTGCAGATCCATTGATCCACATGTGTGGTGAGAAAGACTAAGGATGAGTTTCTTGTAAACACGTCACTGATGAGTTTTAACCACCTGGTGCAGGAATAGCTGTTCCATGAGTCATGTACAACACGCACAAATCCTCTCAGCAGCTACAGCCAGTGGGTTACACAAGACCCATTCAGCACCACCCCTTTTCATGTGGGTTCTTCCCTGCTTTTCGGCATACTCACTTTGAAAAGATTGACAGAAAGATGAAAATATAAGAAAGAAAAATGGCAACATAAAAATCTGCTTTATGCTTCTTTCTTGTTCCTGTTAGTCACTCTGATCATATCCTCAGCTAAGTGGAGTCTAACTGAACAATAGATCAGCTTGGATGGCAGCTCTGCTGCTGTACTACCAACCCAACAAACAGCAGTTTTCCTTCTAGCAAGGTGCTGTATCAGACTGGTAACAAGATGTCATACAGATATTAAAAGATTACCCACTAGTAAAAAATACCCCAGAAAAAGCAGTATATTTAGACGGCATTTCTACTTGAGCAGCAAAGAAACGCTGTTGCAGGCGTAAGAAATCAGCTCACAAGTTCCTAGGAATGTGTTGTTGGGTGTGTTTTTGGGTCTAAAATCTGTTGAGCACATTTGCTCACATGGTTGCATCACTGCCACACCATGGGTTGAAGCACGTAAGGCTTGGGGGGACAGTCAGGATCCTCTGCAATAAAGAACAGAACCATCACAGAGACCTGGTCCAGTCACCCAGTTTCTGACAACTGGCAGCAGGAACTAAAGTCCTGTGCAAAGCTGCAGCTCTGGGTCCTCAGCTGCCACAGGCTGAGCAAACAGAGGCAAAACCATCCCCTGATTACAGGGTACCTCCAGTTCTGTCCAGAAGTTTTGAATCTGTGCATCCCCAAATGTTTTCCCCAGTGTTTTACTCTGACCATCCCTCTAACATGGGAGATGGACTTGGAGAAAGCACCTGAATGGCCCCAAGAGACAATGAAATTGAGTCTTTCAGAAGCATCTGATGGAAGGGTCACAAGGAGGGGACAGTTATGGTGACTTGGCATCAAGAAGGAAACTTCAGACTTGTCTCACCAGGTCTGCTTGGAAAAGTAGGGCTCTTAAAAATAACCTCTCACCCCAGTGCTGCAGGGCCTAGTGCTGCTGTGGATGGCCAGGATATTCCCTCCTGGAACAACCAAGAAGAAAAATCAAAATTCTGCATTTGGTCACTGAACTGAGACATTTCTGTGAGACCCAAAAGAAAATATTCATTTCAATCCCTGGATTTAAAGCAATGAGTTTTATTTTTCCATTTTGAAATAAAAAGCTTTTTAACACCAATCTAAAATGACTTTTTATCAATTTAACAAAAATTAACTCCTTTTTTTTTTGTTCTTCTGAAATTTCACTGAATCTAATGCAAAGTCACCACTTTTTTGGTGCTTTCTCTGGATTTCCAGTTTACTTTCCATTGAAAAGGTACTGAAGGGCCCTGATAAAACTTGGAATGGACAGTTCCTGTTGTTTTCCTGTAAGAGAACCATGAGTAAGTCAGGTGGAAACCCCTGGCAGGAGGAATAGATGGTTCTTACCCTGGGAAGATATTGAGTCTGTTCTGAGAAGCTTCCAAACAGAGGTGAAGAAGGCAAGGAAATGAATCAAGAGTCTGCAAACAACAGATGCCATGTAGGAGACAGTATGAGTCAGCAGACAGGTGAGGCAGGACCTCAGACACACTTCAAGATCAATTTTATTCTTTCCTAGATATTAAAAGCCAGAGGAGAGCTCTGTGTAGCTGCAGGAAGGCTCCAGACCTTTAGATTTTGAAATGAAGTGTTTGGAGATCGCTGAAGATCCAAATTATGCCAAAATTATGTTATTAAAGTGTAATCATCGTGTTAGCTGCTTAGAACATTTTCTTCATTATCACTTCATTCATACTTATGATGATGAACAGATGGTACCAGTGTCACAACGCAGCATAAATCACTCCCAAATGTTGTTTGAAAACACAGTTGGAAGGTGGTAGGGACATCCTCCTGCTGATGAGCCTGGCTCACTCTGCTTGCTCTAGGAGGAATTACAGAAACCTGCTTTGCCACTTACCCTGCTGGCTGCTGGCACCAAAACACCGCCAGTCCTGTGCCAACACAGGTTGTAGTCACACCGAGAACAAAGTATATTTATATTTTCAGTAAAACCTGGTGAATTTAAGTCCTGAGTAGCCAAGGAAATGGTGAAATTGAAAGTTGCCTGTGCAGTTTTAGCAGCAGTGGAGCTGGACCTGAGAGGGGAGCAGTGGGAGTGTGTCCCAGGTACTCCCTGCACCCACAGCCCCGCTCAAGCTTCAGAGGGCAAATCCAAAGTCAAGGTTTAATCCAGAGGTCAGCACCCTTTCAAAAAAGATCACTGATTCCTGAGGTACCCCACAGGCTGCCTGCACACTGTCCCTCTCTCCAGCCAGCAGCTGGAGGGCCACGGAGCTCAGTTGGTTGGTGACTTTTCCCTGGGATTGCTCCTTTCCCTGGTTTGGGTCGGCGCACCACAGCAGCCAGCAGGAGGAGTGGAAGTGCTCAGAGCAAACACTGTAATTTCGCTCAGAATCAGAAAACACACTCCAGACCCCAATCCCCAAATCTAGGAGACACAGACGGAATTCAAGCCCAGAGCACCTAAGCAAACAAAGGTGCACAGACACAAAACCCCCATGGAAGCTGAACAACAGCTACCATAAGGCTACTGAACCCTTTTTTTTAAAAAAAAACCCAACCAAACAAAGAACCAAAGGACCAAAAAACGACTCTTAACACTTTTCAAACTTACACGATATAGAATTTTTCCAACTCCTCCTTCACCCTAATTCTCTCTCCCACCCTCAAGCTGCACCAAGCATGGAGCAGAGCCTTTGTTTTCTAGGTGTAATCAGCATTATTCAAGCCAAAAGAGCAATTTGATCTCTACCTGGAGCACAGGGGGAAGGTGACTTTTGTCACTGCATGAGGTAAGAACCCCCTACTTAGGTTGTTAAAAGTATTTACATCTCTAATTCCCCTTGATTTCCCTTTGCAAATTTGGTTTTAGCTCTCAAAAGAATTTCCTCCCATAAATCTTTTACCAGCCACTAGAGGGGAATGTACAACAAAGTGAGAAGGGAGACAGTGACATGGCATTAAAGTTGCAGCCAGTTTGCTCTCTCAGATGAAGCATTTAGTGTCATCCTGGATCTTTACAATTTTTAGGTGCTAATTTCACGTTTATCAGGTGCCTTGTTATTTTACTCTTTTCTGTCACATTGATTTCTCTCATCTTCTGCCAGTTTAGGCTAGTTTATGTTAAAATCATGGACTCTTCAGGTGAGAAAAAGATCCTTACAGACACTTAATTTGAGGCTTAATACCCCCATAAGCCTATAAATCATGCACTTGAGAATGTGATCTCCACTGAAACAGTGTCCTATCAAAATTGTTTACAGAGTATAGCAAGTACAGCATTTCTATCCCAGGAGAAATGTTGGTATTTCAGCCTTTCTCTCCATTTAAAACGGGAGTAGAAGTAAGATTCAGATTTTTTTTGTGTGTGTGGGATGGAAATTCCACATTAATTCTAGTTCGGAAATGACAAACAGATTCATTTGGGTGTTCCTCTAACAGAATGAAACTTTCAGCACTTTTGAAACTGATGGGGTTTTTTTACTCCAGTCGCTGATAAAACAACCCGAAATGTCCTGCGTCAGGAATGGGTTTCTCGGAAGTGTATGGGAGCCAGGCACTGCTGCACTGGAACTGGGATCTGCCCTTCCCTGCAGCCCAGACTTCCTGCAAAAATGATGAAGGGACTGGAGCATCTCTCTTGCAAGGAATGGCTGAGGGAGCTGGGGCTGTTGGGCCTGGAGAGGAGACAACTGAACAGGGATCTCATCAATACGTACAAATATCTTACGGGTGGGTGTCCAGAGGATGGGGCCAGACCCTCTCCAGTGGGACAGAACGAGGGGCAAGAGGCACAAACTGAGACACAGGGAGTTCCATCTGAACATGAGGAAAATCTTCTGTACTGTGAGTGGGGCTGGGCACTGGAACAGCTGCTCAAGAGAGGCTGTGGAGTCTCCTTCAGGACAAAATCCCACCTGGACATGACCCTATGCATCCTGTTGCAGGTGAGCCTGTGTTGGCAGTGGAGCTGGGCCAGATGATCTCCAGAGGTTCCTTCAAACTCCAACCAATCTGGGAATGTGTGATTTAGAATATGTTCCAAGTCAAATGAAACAATTACCTTTTTCTGTGGAAATTGCAAATATTCAGTGAAACAAAAACTTTCCAGTAGAAAATTCTGATCTGGCAGTAACTGCATTTTTATTGGGGAAAAAAATACTCTTAAAAAAGAAATTATTTATCATCCTGATAAGAGATTCCCAATCATCTCCAGTTATTTGCATCAGAGATTTACATTTCAAATATGTCTTGTTCATGAGCCAAATTTTTGGCAGATAGGAATTAGCAGATTCAAGTCAACAGAAATAGAGAGACTGACAAAAAAAAAAAAAAAGGCATATGCATCTCTACATTTTCAAATGCTCTCTCCTGACAGCATATAGATGGATGCTGAATTAAACTACCTGTTCTGCAAAGAGGCTTTCATCAGAGCACTAGAAGGTCACAGCAGCCTTTCAGTTGTCTCTCTCAAAACCCTGAAAATCCCCATGTGTGCTCTCTAGGAGATGTGGAGCTCCTATCCACGCTGAAGTTGGCCTCTACCTACAACTCCCTGAGATATAACCTCTAGATTTACCCATGACAGACTCCTTATGGCCCAACAGAAACTGTGCCATGCAAATAAAGGCAAATGCTTGACTTTGGACCCTCAGCTTTTATAATCAGAGCACAGTTTGTGAGGAGATGAAGACAGAAGTTTCAGCTATTTCTCTTAAAAAGGGCAGGTAAAACTATCCATTGCAATTTGCCATATTTTAGGTGTATCTTCTGCTGGGAGCCCAGTGAGGCCATTCCTGTGTGTGAAGAGTGGCCTCAAAGTTAGACCAAAGCTCTTAATTCATATTCTGCTGATGCCAGGGAAGCACCATTAGGAGTTGATGGAACAGTGAACACACACACTTCTCTAAAATTATCACATTTAGTGTGATTCCCATAATAAAAGCATGAGCCAGCATGGGGAGCCTCTCTCAGTTTACACAGGGAGACTTGGGGTCTCCAGACAGTCAGAACAGAGCCAATGTTTCTGAGTAAACTTTGTTAGGAAAACAGATTAAAAACCCTAGAGGTTTAGCTAAATCTTATACAGGAAAACACCTTGTTACCCTCCTGATTAGGAATCATAATTTAGTGCCAGTGAATAATACATATTAAGAGGTGGCAAATATGCCTTTGTAACAAAGTTTACATGATGAATTTTTTTCTTTTACCTGAAACATGCAAAATTAGCTGTTCTCTTCTGATTGCTGTTATTTTACTGTGACTAGTTGTGCAATAGTTGCTACAACCAAGTTTTGATGGCTCATTAATGAGTTGTTTACTGAACAAGTCAATTCTCCATATGTAAATTCTTCTGGTTGGACACATTAGCCTTGTCATATTGATGTGCCTCTGACTGGAATATTGTCACATCTAGAATTAAGGTTTCAAAACAGTAGAAATAAGCCACTCTGTATTTAAAGAAAACAGGAAGATACTTCCTTAAAATGCACTCTTTCTTTAAAATCTGCTCTAAACCCTAGTCATCCTGGTGATTTATATAAGATGAATGTAAAAGGAGGAAAAAAACCCCTCCAGTCTGGGATGGACTTGTAAGCTCACATTCCCATTCTTTTCTAGCATTACCCAAGTATTCACCTCCATTTTAATTTGCAAGTACTAGTGTTAACTGCTGCAGTGAGCCCTTTCACATTGATACCATGGGGTAGAGCCAGGGGCAGATGGACACACAGACAGACTGATGCTTTAAAGATTGTCCTGAGACTTGGTTACCTCTGGAGTTCAGGCCCATGGCTGCTCTTGCTTCATGGGTTCCTCGACCTGTGACCAGGATCAGCTGGAGCAGGGAAAGATCGTGCTGGGTTACAGGACCAGGAGTTCAGGTTTTATACTCCCCTGGAAATGTGAGCATTGTAGGCAGCCTGAAACTCTTACCTAAATGTGATGTGCAGCTGTTATGGTGGAGATCAACTGCTCCTCTCTTCATTTTCTGTATTTGAAAGACATTTTTCTGATACACTGTCACCCATATCTTTTTATAAATGAAGATGGAAGTAGGATTCTTATAAGCAACGTGTCCATGGCAGGGTGTTGTAAGTAGATGATCTTTAAGATCCTTCCAACCCGAACCATTCTGTGAGCCTTTACTTTCTTCTGAGTTTTCTGCCTTGGTGTACCTTCCCCTAAACTCTGTTGTCCCCTCCATCCCAGCACTCCCCCATTCTGTCCCAAAGAAAGGAGTGTGTGTTCATCCAGACATCCTGTACTGCCTCTTACCTGAACTGAATTACTGTGTGTGAATTCTGTGTGGGCTAAAAGTGAAAATCTAAGCCACATTCCCTTTCTTCTTGCTCTAGGAAAAAATAAAACCCCAAAACAAACCACCCAGATTCTAAAAAATTGCTCTGCAGGGATTATTTTACCTTTTTATAACTTAATTTGATTTTACCCCTGACACAATTGACTGTTTTTGACAGTTAAACTTTCCAGTCTGCTTGTTCCATATATTTCAATATCCTGTTACTTCTGGCAGGGAAGAGCTAAAATTTCGTGCTGGATACTGAAGGTGATGTGCCAAGAGACTTTTCTAAAAATTTGCTTAAGAAATAGAAATAATTACCTCTCTCTGCAGCAACACAACTTCCTAAGCAACTACTGGTAATAGTTAGCTAAGCAAGAAATTGGAAAATCAAAGTGAACAGCCCACTTCCAAACACTCCCTGCCTGTTGCCTACACAGAAAATGCAAATTACTTATGAGGAGATCCTTTCACTCCAAGGCAATGTGTCAGTACTGGGTGACAAAACCTGATTACTGTGGAGCCCTTGTCCCCCTGCTTGTCCCACGCAGTATTCCATGTTGTTGAGCTGTGAACTGCCTCCAAGGTTCTCACCCTCCAAAACGCAGGGCTAAATGCAGGTTTTGAGATGGTCCTATCAAGAGGGTTGTGGAAGGAATGTAGAGATTATGACAACCATGGCTCATTCTTTGGAAGAAATACGATCTGGGCAGGCTGAGGTCCCGATTGTACAGGCAGGTAGTGAGCAGTTTGCCATGCTTTTAAGTCGAATTCATAATGCTCAATATTTCATAAGCAGCAATAGAAAAAAAAATTCCCGTGATTTCACGAATAAGTTGTTGAAGTGTTTCACAGATGGTGCTAGAAAGGAGACATTGAAATCATTTGCCTAATGCAATTGCATTACCAGAAATTTTAAGAACATCCCATCTCAATTTACTCCTGCCTCTCAGATAGAACTCCTCACTTAGTTATTTGAAACTAGTTTATTCAAGTATGCAGTGACTCTGGGACATTTGCACAGCAATGTCAGATGCTATCTGGGAAATAAGTAGTACATTTGCAGGCTCTGAAAGTAATTTTTGATGACACCCTTAAATCAACTTCATGGTCAGTTTTCTCATTTTGAGCAAGAACTGGGATTCCATTGTGATAACTGAAAGCTGCATGTTACTTGATCTACAGTAATGTAGAATAATTACTAGTCCATTGCACTTCATTACACTACTGTAATAGGCAGCAGGTCAGTGTTTGAGCTACAGCTGCTCTGAAAATTGAGCTGACACTGATACTATGGTAGAAGTGATAGCAAAAGGCTCTCATGCAAATTGCTGAAATTAGCTTCCACTCAATGGGTTTTGAAATGCAATACATGGCTCTGATCCGGACACCTGGTTTTGACTAACATTTTTTATCTTGGATACAATGGGATGGTCATGAAATAAATTAATTGTTCCATGCAATCTGCCTTATAAAAGGTCACTGAAATGCCAGAGGATTCTAAATAGCACATGACTGCTGGACTCTGACTAATAACATTCCCTAACATGTCACTGAGGACTATCTGATGGTGGTTTTATTTAATTCAGATGATTCTCACAATCATTTGCAAGCATTCCTCTCCTATATTCACAGGACATTTCATTGCATAAGACACTGTTACTATTTATCAATGCACCTAATTTGTCAAACCTTCAGGAGAGGGCAGTAGGGAGAGGCTATGAATAATAAGGTGCTTTCCTTTCACAACCATCTGGAATCTATGGATTCAGAATCTATGGATTCAGAAGGATCCCCTGTGCAGTCTGTCTTTTAGTGAGGCATGGCACGATCCTCATTTTAAGTTGAATATTCCTGTGAGTTCTCCCAAGAGCACTCAGGCTAACACACCACTGAAACCCTTCTTACTGCTATTCAAAAATAGACGTGGATGTTTTTAAGGAAAATGAAGCATTTCTCCTCTGAAACACTAATTTAATAAACCCACCAATTTCAGTATGTTTAGTTCTACTGGAAACAAATGTCCCAGCAGACATGCCACGTCCTCACTCTGGGGAATGCTTATCAATACATGGAAAAAAAGAGAAATTTGACACGTGGAGAAAGAAATCTTGTCACAGCTCTAGAGTTTTTATAGAAAGACCCATGTACATGTAAATGTTTTCTTTACTGCAGCCTGCCCAGCCACACACTGTGTGTGTCCAGCAGAAGGTGTTCAGGAGCTCCACCCCTGTGACACTGGACTGGTGTGTGTTCCACTCTGTCCCTGAAAAGCCTTGAATGAGCTCCGGGGATCCCCAGCTGGCACCTTCCTTTCTTCTGAGCTAAGACACTGCAGTACCTGTTCTGTTTCTGCCTCTGGCATTTGGTGTTCAGTGTGGTTAACACAGGCCTCTTTTTCCTCAAAAATACCTAAGTTTGGAGGAAATCTCTTGTCACCTGCCAGCACATCTCTAAAGAATAGCCATGCTGCTTTTTATGTTAGGTGGAATCATTTAAAATGCTGAAAATATTTTGCTGAAAATACTCCCTTAACATTTGTATTTACCAGCTTCAGTATGTAGACAAAGGGATATTGTGAACATACACACAGACATTTGAAATCTTACCCCATTAATGCACTGTGCAATGCCTATGGATTGTGCACTTGTCTGTATCTTTCCTAACCTCCTGGGGGATTATTCCTAGAATTGACTACCACTGTTTGTTTGAACTGTTTATAAATTAATAAAAAAATCAATACCTGGTTGTAAATGCCAGCTAATCACAAATAGCTTTGTACAAATTAGAGCAGGGATATAAGAAGAAAGTAAATGGACAATGCCTGTGAGGGTGAAAAAGTCAACACTCAAAGTTCATCTGCTACCTGAATGATTCCAGAGACATTCAGCCTACTCCTGTGGTTTTGTTATTCATGAGAAATGGAAGAGGAGAAGGAGAGCTAAGCAAACATAGCCCATGCTGTATGGGCAATGAATACAAAGAGCCACCAAGCCACGAGAGCAGCAAGTCTGGCAGAGAGAATTGGAACGCTGGAAAATTCATCATCTGGATTTCAAAATGGAAAAAAAAAAAAGAATATTTTTTAACAAATAATTTCTGGATTGATATCTGGAAAGGAATTACCTGTCAGATTCAGACTCATTGCTTTTCTACCTCAGGAAACAATTCTCTGGTTTACCTATGATAACTATGATATAGCTGTGCTGGCCAACAGCATCCATGAGGTTGGATTCACTTACTGTACTGTAGAGTTATCAGAAGATTGATGTATTGCCCCCAAAAGTTACATCTGTGACACATGAAAACATTTCTTTTCCTCTGTATAAAGCAATTCTTCATTAAGGGAATTCCCTAGTGTCATAATGTACAAAGAACGGCAACCAAACAGAAAATGGAAAGGCATCGTGCCATCAGCTTAGCTTCACCTCACTCAAGGAGATCCCAGGGATCTGTCAGTGCATTTGCTGCCCAGTGTCAGTGCCTTGCAAGAAAGGTTCAGGCAGCCAAATCAACAGGGTGAGGACGCAGCCTGGGACTTCTGCATAACCCAGTGGGATGGACTGGCCTCCTAGAATATCACATCCACTGGAAAATGGGGGTCTTCCTACACCTTTTGTGCTTAAGTCTGCTTGGTTAGTCTCCCTCAACCTGTTCTACTTTGCAATGATACCACCACCATTTGATACAATAAGAAGTAGTGGGATCTAAAGGACCAATACAGTACAATTTCAATGCAGTAAAGCAAAGCAACTCTGTATAGACATCCTCTGTGTCTAAAAAACAATATTTCCTGCTTAGAGTTTTGTGAGGTTTCTGTTTGGCAAAAGCATTTATTTCCCCAGTATAATTCCCACCTGAAAATGTGCTATTTTTTTTCATTTCCCAGACAAGAGTTGTATTTTTATTAATTTGTCTGATTGATGCAGATGTATGCTCTAAAACCCCTTCAAAGAGCATTTTCTTTGTTTAGTTTGTTTTGTTTGGATTTTGTTTTGTTTTGTTGTTTGGTTGGTTTTTGTGTGTGTGTGGTTTTTTTGTGGTGCTTCCATAATGTTAAAAACCTGTCTGAACTGCTCTGGGAGGTGCTGAGCAAGACTTGTGATGCCATGACGATTTTTTGCCTTTTCTTTTATCCCCCTTTTATATATTTTTTTATAGCTTTTTGTATTCTTAGTGCTTTTTAGCCTACATTCTTAGACTTATTTTGTCAAGCTAGGAGACTAAACATCTTAGAAGCCTCATAGTTAGGGATCAGAAAGCCCCAGACCCCAAGGTCCTCTCCAGAACACATTCTGTAAACTCAGATAGAACCATCCAGGGGAAGGTTCCTTGGGGAGGGAGGGACATTCAAGCCTCTCATTGGGGAATTTTGGATAGATATGCTAATTAGTAACACCTATAATGTTATACCAGATCTATCGGGTGTGTGCATTGTGGTGTGTATTTCAGCACATTCCACCTGGACATGGTGCATCTAAGGATCCTTAAAATAAATACCAAGGTAAAACCCCTTTTTCTCTTCTATCCATGTTTGATTGTTGATTTTAAGACCAGGAAAAGGCATCACTTGCATGAAACTTCAGTTCACCTGCTTAAGCCTCTGAAAAGCAGTTGCAAAAGCAGATTCCAGGACCCACAGAAGTCCCTGTAAGCACATCCAGAAACTTGCTGTTTTGGATAAATTGCTGTTTTCATGTACTCCTTTTTCTCACAGCCACCATTCTTTCAGTGTGTTTGTTCTCATTTCAAATTACCAATTGAGCCTTTCATCTACAATACGAGGGACATTACCAAGGTATTAGTAGTTAAGCTGCTTTGTCAATTACAGCCAGGCTCCTCTTTTTCCTGCCTGTCAGTTCAGCAGCAACAGTGGTGCCAAATGGGTCTCCACTTGTCTGCAGTTCGTGTTCACACACGAATCTTTGCTTCCTGAGATTTCCAGGTTTCCAGTTCAGGCAGAAGACCTGCCAAGGTCACCACTGTTTGGCCACACAGGTCACACACCAGAGCAGCCTCTCCAGGCTGAGCTCAAAATCCACTCAAATGGAAATCACTGAAAAGTTGTGACCATCTGTGTCACCATTCTCAGGCCTTCTCCAGGTCTGCACATCCTGTTGTGTACATCCTGAATCCACAAAGGGGGATGATTCTATTTCCTCTATAGTTCTCTGTTCCTTTCCTTGTAATATCCAGTTAATTGTTTTGACTGGGGTCTGGCTTTAAGCAGATATTTCTGCGAAACTACTCATTATAACCCTAACACTGCTCCTCATGCTTTCAGACAAACAAGAATTCATTTCAGTACATGCAAAATTAAGTATTCTTCCATTTTCATCGCAACGCATTTACCTTACCTACATCAAATTTCAGCGTCGGTTCTCTTGCCCTATATCTCAAGAAGTTGATAAGGCCCTTCTTCAGGTTTTCATAATTAACCTGCATGTTTACTATCCTGGATAATCTAAGTATCCTCAGAAGATTTCACCAAGAGATTGCTTCTTGGTGACTGGTGACTGCAGGGTCTGGAAGCTCTGGGAACCAAGGAGGCCCCTGAATTATGATCCAGCAGCCCTAAAGGCAGGCACTTGTCACTGCTCCATCCATCCTGAAGCCTGTTCAGATGAGAAATCCACCAAAGCTTAGGACAGCACATTCACCAGGGTATCCATGTTTAAGAGGATGGGAATTTTGCATTGTGCTGCCATGTCCAGTATTTAAGCAAAAATAGGGGAACACAATTGTAAATGATGTTATTGCAATCACTGAGCGAATCTCTCTTGAAAGACCAGACATGGTCTGCAGACAGTTGCATTGTTTATACTTTTTAAAAAAGCTCACACAAAGTAAAAAAAAAAAAAGAACAAACTCTAATCTTTCAGGGCCAAACGATAGCTAAGGAAAAAAACAAAGGCAATTTATTTTTCCCTTCTGTAATTCTGTTTGTGAATAGAATGTAAATCAAGTTAGCTGGATAATTTGCTAAAACCCATGGATGCAATAATTCTTATGTTGTTCTAACGGAGAAAGAAAGTAGAAAATGTTACAGGGAGAGACAATATGCAATTATGTATGAATACTAACACCCTAAGGGACAAATTACCAACAATGACAGTAAAATACTGCAGATTTCTTTTTGTGCTACAGTATAATTGACTTATACTTTGACAAGAAGGAACAGCTTAGCTTTGGAGAAAAATTTAAAAATACAAGCTAAGTATTTGCTGGGAAGTATATACTCATTTTGTTTTTTTACTTTGCTTTACCTGTGATATTGACTGCATTCTCTTATTTTTAACTTACATATGTAACTTTATTTCAGAAGACATAATTTTTCTTATCTGTTCAAGAAATCATTAATCTTTCTTAATGGTATTAATTATGCGACTTCAATTACTTAATCAAACTTAGTCAATACATTCAATGTAAACACTTTTCAAATCACATGTGGGAAGCTTCCTTTGTTGTTAAGTGAAGGAGAAATAAATCTTTCTCTAATGACTCACTTGAGCTGAGCCTCAAGGGGCTGTTCCCGTCCATCAACACTACACCTTGTAGAATCTGCTGCATGGCATGGCAGAGCAGGAGTTGATGTAACCTGATAAGCAGCAATCTGCAAACACCAATCTTGGGGCAGAATAAAGATCTTAATTTGAATTTTATTGTTAACCTCTTGGAAGTTTAAAGAAACACAGTGATGATTGGCTGCTCAGCATCCAGGGTACTTTTTGAGT
The DNA here is from genome assembly GCF_000691975.1 of Corvus brachyrhynchos. Lineage (NCBI taxonomy): Eukaryota > Metazoa > Chordata > Aves > Passeriformes > Corvidae > Corvus > Corvus brachyrhynchos. Next base: position 1,717,488 of record NW_008246065.1, read on the forward strand.
CATATTTTCAAGGTCAACATGATTGTTCTTCAGATTCCCCCCACCCTACTGCATAAATGCTCTGATTTTTCTACTTTTTGTGGGGTAGTTAAGGAGTTGAGTTGCTTGTTCACAAACAAGTTTATATTTTATGTTTAGACATGTTATGCTTTTATAGGCACAGGTACCTGGATGTGACTGAGAGTAAGGCCTCCAAGGACTGCTTAAAATAGGCAACAGTGACAAAGTAGTTTTGCTTGCAAATCAGTTTACAGAGTATCTTGGAATGTCTTGAGTTGGTAAAGAACCAAAAAACAGAGCAGCAGATTCACAGCAGGGCGGAGCCAGGTTTGCCTTTTCTGTCTCTTTGATATTTTCAAGGACTCTCCCCATCTAAAAGATGGAAGAAGAAAGGCAAACATATTTTACACTGTTAAAGACAATTAAGTTCAAATTAACTAGAAAGGGTTTGAACTGCAAAGTTGGGAACTACATTATGTGATATCCAGAAGAAAATGGAAATTAGCAGGGCTTAGCCTAACCTAGGGAGGTACAAATTGTTGCACAGTGAAGCACACTCCCTTACACGAGTCCTTATATTAAATAATGGTCTTTCCTTCCTAAGCATCGTGGCACTCCTGCTCACCATTATGTGGAACAAAATGACAATTTGTACAAAACATCTCTCTGAATCATATTCTGTCAGCAAAATTTTCAGGAGAAAGTTATTGATTGCAACTCCTGCCCCATCTGGAGGGAAGTCATACTTATATACATGGCAAAGATATATTTTGCTCTAAAGAGACAGAGATGCTGCAGACAGAGTCCCTGTGGAGGAAATATTGTGGAAGGCACTGAACCTCAGAGCGCAACAATTGCAAAGTTCTGCTAAAAGCTCTGCAAGCTGGCCAGTGTAACAAAGGAGACCAATGGTCTGTCAAAGCTACTCTTCTACGTCTGTGAACACTGGCCTTTAGACTTCAGGAGACTGTGAACTTTGTTTTGCTACATCTCACACAGGTAACAGTTCATTCTGAATGGTCCATATTCCCTTTCTTCTGTACAGTCACAATGAGTGGGTGGTACTTCCCACTCTAATGCAGCTGAGAAATATTTATAGACAGTGCAGTTTCAGATGGAATTAAAAATAAAGTACATGAAAGCAGTGATCAAATGTATGTGAGACCTGAGTTGACATGGACTCTGTTCTACTTGACTTAAACCACCAATCACACCTGATCCTAGACCTCATAGTTTCTCTTTCATAGATCCTTAGGGGTTGCTTTACTGACTTCCACAGCCAGAGCAACTGGAAAAATATTTCAGATCTCAAGATGTCAGTTGTAGAGCATTGAATGCTGCAAATACTTGTGTTAGCACCCAAATACCTCTGTTAGAACCTTGCACAAACAGAAGGTACTTTGTCCTGCTTGCAGTTATGTCATTAGGTGCAATGTACACCCAGGGTGGCTGCAGAGTAACAAAGCTTTGAAATTATATCAGAAGTTTGGTTGCACATCTGTATCTACGAGTGGTCTGAACACTGAAACAGCTTACCTGCTCTCTGAGCAATATTAGAGTTGGTCAGCCAAATTAATTTAATTTCTTCTCTTTCATCCACCAGGGCTTTTAACGGGCTAAGGAGGCTGGAAGAGGTTTTACAGAGACAAGAAGTAAGCAAACTCATAGCTGGTGTTGTCTATGAGGGCACTAAGCACTTTCTGCCCTAGCTTTCCTACCCAGTTTAGTCAATATGCTCTCCTCAGGCATGGAGAGAGATCATAGCCCGATAGTAGCAGACACAGCATCTGAGAGCAGATTAGAGGCAAGAAGAAAGTGATAGAGGTGACTTCTTCGGAATGTAAGTAGTTCTCCTGTAACACTTAAGCCCTTATCAGGTTCAGGTGCCTTCTCTCTGCCTTTGACCTTAAGCCCCAATGAGATAAGGCATGATGACTGTCCTCACGGCTGAGCAGGATGTGTACCTGTTACATTACAGATGCACTGCATATACATCCTCTGGAGCTCAAAATGATTATACAAATGCTAATAATCAATTAAAGTCTCACAACTCCTGAGATTAGGAAGGGTTATTATCTTCATTTTACAGATAGGGAAAAAAAGGCTTCGAAAGGTTACGTAATTTTTTCCAGAGGTCACTTGTGTTGTGATATACAAAGGGCTCCTGAGTATCCAGCCTGCTCATAAGGACTCCCACACTTCAGTGATAAGGCCTGGGACAAACTCTGATCAAGAGTAGAACTGATCTCTTAATATGCTGTGCACCTCGCTGTAAGTCAGAAGATTAATGCTGATTTAGTTCTATCCAACATGTTTAGTACCGTTTCATAATCTAACAGTGATGATGAGTGTCTGAAACTTCTGTTTTTCCATCCTCTTACTTTTGTGAGACATTAAAATCTCCTTACCACCTGGTTAAACTGGCAAATATCAGCTTAGACACCTGTGTTCCTGATACATCTATTAATATCACAGCATGCAGCACATGCCAGGTGCATTACTTTGAGAGCCTTGGGATAGGGATTCAGTCTAAAATGATGCTGGTCTCATTAAGAACCATGTTTTCCTCTTTCTCACTGTGTTCCTCTAATCTTCTTACAAGGCAAACAAGCCAGGTGTTTTCTGAGTACTTGTGAAAATACTGTACTTTGAATTAACTTCAGATGTTCCTAGACTGACTTTTGTGCAATTATGTTATTGTTTGTGTAATGCACAGTTTGAGAGGGCCAGCTGAGAATTAAATACTGCTCTGTCCCTCTTTCACATAGCCTAAAGAGCAGTAATGATTTTGTGGAGGTTCATAAATCATTTCAAACACACAGAGCAGTAGGGCAGCCATTTAGTAACTCTTGGTTACATCTTAAGAAATGCTTTTCAATACATACAGGCTGTACTTTCATAAGAAGGACTATTTTGATTTTAAGGGAAATACGCAAAGAATTCGAGGTGGGAAGGAGTTATGTAGCAAACAAAGCTTCTGTGAGTGACTTGTCACTCCAGAATGAAGTTAAAGGCTGCCCAAAAGTTGTGTGAATACGGCACTAAGTCTCTCATTTTAGAAACATTGTTGGATAACAGGAGCAGATTCCAGACTAATACAGCTGCACACCCCTCTATCACACAGCCTCCAATTCCTAGCAAATTCTGCAATATAGTGACAGTAATGGAAAGCAAAATGATCTCTAAATAATGGTTTAAGATGGTTACTTGATAAAGGGCACCACAATAATTATGATCAATGGAGCATGGATTCAATATATATTGCCCATTTAGATGCACCAGATTAGCTTAACAGCTTTCTTTAATGTTCTGAGTATTTTGTGTGTGTGTGTGTGTGTGTGTGTGTGGTTGTGCATGTGTATATGAGAGGGACAGCACTGCACATTCTGGTGTATTCCTCATTACTTAAAACTTATCAATGCAGCTGAGCACCTTGCTACATGGGAAAGTGAAATGTGAAAGTTAAACTACCAGTTGCAAAGACAAAGTAAAAAGAGTTGTGGGTTTGTTGGGTTTTTTGGTTTTTTTGGGGTTTTTTTTTTTGGGGGTTTTTTTGGGTTTTTTTTGTTGATACAATAATTTTGTGCTCTTACTGCCCATGATTGCAGAAATAGTAATTTAATCTTAAAAAAATTACATACACACACACAAATAAGACGATTGAAAAAAATGCACAGCTGGACTAAGCGCTTCTTGGTTCCTCCAGACATACTGAAACACAGTGGAGGTTTGAGAAGAAACAGAGACAGTGATGGGTTCTGACTCATAAAGAGAAGGCCTAAGGAGGCCCTGCAGATTCCAAAGTTTCTAGGAACTGCATTTCTTCACAAAATAGAAGTTTCTGAACTAAAACTCTCTGCAGATTTTCAAGGGCCATAAGGAGGGATTAAATTATCACCTCTAGGACAGTTTCACTGCCTGAATATTTTGCCCACTGAACTTCCATGGGTGGTCATCCATCGGCTCCAGCATTCCATGGAGCTGAGAGTGGAGCTGTATCAGGAGGCAGAATATGCTTTGGCTGAACATAATTTAGTGCATGAGCCTTTTCTGCTCCTCGTTGGCCACATCAGTGCAGTATGAATGGCTCTCATGTTCTAAGAAGGTGCAGAAAATTTTACCCATAATTTTGTTTGAGAAACTGAGGCACAGGACGGATGAAATTTTCCCAGAAGCATGCAGGCACTGTTTTTGCTGGAAACAGATGGCTGAGTTCCCACTTTCAGTCTCATGCTAACCACTGGCATATGCTGCCTCTCATTATGCAATGAAATAAATATCAGATGAGGTTGTGTTCCACACTGAACAAGGACATAATTTTTTGTGTCATAGCTTTGACACATTTAGGACTGTATTTTGACAGAGCACAGAAGTGCACTGGCAGATGTCACAGTCTCTATTAGACCTCAGCAACTAAAGAAACAAAGCTATTTTTGAACTGTAGACTGAAGGCAAAATCTAACTATGAACTCCTCTAAATGTATATATGAAATACAAGCCAAACAAAAAAATTATTTTTCATGTATCTTCATTCAAGGATCATGACAGAGGACCAACTTAATGATTTAATTTCAGAGGTGCTACAGGAGAGAGTTTGGATAAAGCCTGATGCTGAATTTAGGGAATCTAGTTAGGCAGAAGCCTCTCATGGCATTCATTCCAGAATAAAGGGCAAAGCAAGTGAACATTAAATGCAACGCTTTAACTGTAGCACCACACGCTGGCTCTGTGGTGTGAAAAACCATGGCAATTGGTGAAATGATAGTAATGTGTGATATACAAATATTTTGGGTGAAATACATAATCAGTTAATTGGTTTATTAAATTACAAAACTTTTGTTTGCCTGAAAGAGCAATAAAACTAACTGACTAAATGAATATTCGCCCCTTTGAAGACTTCTTACATTAATTATGTTTATGCATCACTTGCAGCAGTAATGTTAGACAAAGGAAGCTTTATCTTTATATGCCATAGCTACATTGTATTGTGGTACAAATGATGGCACCGACTTTGTGTCTACATAATTACTGAAATCTTATCCCTTTTGTGTTTGCACATCATTTTCAGTTTTTTGGAATAGTTAAACTCCATTTTACTTTTTAATAACATTTTAGAAATCATTCTGATTCAGGTAAACAGAATTTGATTGCTTTGATGGATTGAAAATGGTTAGCTCAGCCAGAGCTTATTTGATTTGTTTCTTCAGGGATTACAAAGAATAGGATTTTATCTATGAACTGACAAAAGAGGCAGTCTCTGCATTTTTGCCTATGAAATAGCAGATCCACTAAGCCATTGCTCCTTCACATAGTGAATGTATTAGTCACGGGGTTGCTTTTTATTCATTTTCAAAGTTTTCATTCCACATTGTATGGGGTGTCAAGCTCCTTTGTTCTTAAAAAAAATTAATCTGGAAAAATAATACTGTCAAATGGAGTTTGGGGAGATTCAGTAGCCCATTAGATTTAAAGCAGATTTGAAAAACAAACAAACGCTTTGTCACCAGTGACGGACATCTTAGACAAATGCTCTTCAACTAAAGGCATGGATTTAAAAGCCTGAAGTACCTGAATGCTGATTACCTGGCAAAGTTCAGGCTGAGAGTTCTCCTGTGGGTTTCCCAGGAGCTCAGTCCCTGACGCAGTCAGATTATGTGGTTTTCCTGGTACTGCTCTTCATTTTGTCCTGTGTGACATGACATTTGCAAAGCAGACAGCAGCAAGAAAATGTCAATTTATGTTATAGAGATGATACAAGACAGCCTGAATAATGTGTTTGGAATTGTTCTTTCACTGGCTGGTGCATTCACTGCGTCTCTTCAGAGGTGCTGCTGATGCCTGGGGCCTTGTGCCTGCTGGGTTTGGTTCGTGGTGAAGTGATTGTAGCCCAATACACAGAAAAAACACGGAACAATTTTTCAGGGAATTCAGGAATTTACAAGCTCAGCGTTTGTCTCACACTGGGAAAAAAATGGAGCTGCAGTCAGGTGTTGGAGGATGCAAACTAAACACATTTCTATCCAATAACCCTTGATTTTTTTCAGTCTTTTTCCCTTTATTTCTTATTGGGCTAGCAAAGAGATTCTTTGTCAGAGATTCTTTGTCATTCAATGTGTAAAATGCTTAAGTACAAATTCAATTTTCAATAAGAATTACTCACTTGCTTAAAACAGAAGTTTTTGCAGTCTGGGACCTTGTCTCCTGACTGTTTCCAGATTCCATCCTCACACTCTGACTACTGGAACTTGGATTTCCCGTGTGCACTTAAAAGCTCCATTAAGTTCTGCATGCTGTACAGCCTACTCTCAAGAAAGTCCATTAACAGTAATAATGGGATGTTCTTTCTCAAAATTCCCATTTATGGCCAGACATGAAGGGAAATGTACAGAACATGACATCTGTATTATCCCTGTTAAGTATGAGGTTTTAGATTTGCTCTGTAAAATTTAACAGGCAGTTTTCAAGTGCCCCAGGTGGAAATCAGGTTTGACCCATCTTCTCCTTTGATTTTCACTGTCTGGAGATTTGGCCCAGAAGGGAGTTGTTGTTTCTCTTCCCTTTAACACACAAATTTAGGAGAAGCTACTGATGCTGGTAACTCAGGTTCTGGAAGAAAGCTTTGGGGAATACGCACACAACTGCTCTAGGAAAACTCAGCTGTACCAACATGTGTCCCTGCACCCACAGCTCTAACCTGGGTAACTCCTTGCATCCTAATACCCTCAGAGATGACACAGCATGGTGTATGGTTCAGAAACGAATGCAGGGACTCCCAGCATACCCAAGGCACTTGTTCTGTTCTATTTCAGTTAATTAGGAATGCTCTCTTTCCAGGTTTAAATAACTTTTAAATTTTTTTTTTTAGACAAATACTCATTCTTGTGCTTACAGAAGAGAGAATTGTTTTATATACACCTCATTTTTATAATTAGGCGCCCTCTTTTATTGATTTATGACTTATTTTAGATTTAACTAGTCCATGTTTCTGACAGCAAAAAAGATAATCTATGCTCCCATGTGAGCTTCAAAGAAATGCTAATTATCTACTGGGGCTGATCCCGAGACCTGGCAGCAGAAAACCGGAGGAGGAAAACAATGTGCTGAGCAACATTATTGAAAACCTCCTCAGGTCACTGGGGCAGCACTCAGAGCCCTTAACAGCCTCTCTGACACTGAACTTCTCCCCAAACTGTTGGTGAGACTTTGTCTTTCCCATTTTTACCAGGATTCGGGGGAGGCCACTGCCTCGGTCTGAACCCTGTGCTGTTCAACAGCACCTCTCTCATTCTCCCATTTCTCCCACACAGCTCCATTCACAGGCAGTGAGAGCTCACCACGAAAGAGTTAAAACCAGTTGCCCTTTCAAAGCAACAGGCACTTTCTGTGGTTTTACAAGGCCAGGTGAGCTCATTCATGAACATCAGACAGTTCATTGCCAGTGCTCTGAACTCCCTCTGCTTTAACCTGAGATTTGAGTTGCAAACGTCTTGGGCTTAATCCTGTATTTAATTAAGTGAAGGTCAGGAGGAGGGTCAACTAGACTACTGAACTTAATCCAAGACCCACAGGTTATACTATAGCTGCTTTGGGGAGGTATAATTGTAGATAGGATTTGAGACAAGAAAAGACAATATAATTGAACAAGTTATATGATAAAGGAGGAGGGGAAAAGCAGGATTAGTTTTTTTTCAGACTGTGTGGCACTGGATGTATTTTTAAGAGTAGCCACTAGATAGCAGAACAGGCATGATGCTCTGAGAGTTTCCTGGGCCAAATGCAAGACAGCAGTGACTTGGTCCCAACAAATACAGCGCATGTGGCTGTGTTCAGCTGGTCCCCCTGTTTCACAGGAGAGAAGGATTTTTAAGATGCTATTCCATTATGCTGCTTCCTGCTTCTCTGATCTTTGAGCATTTTTCTTCCAGCATGCTGAAAAGGGAGCTAATTTCCTGAACAAGCAATCAACTCTGACTTTTGTTCTAGGGAAGACTTTCTAAAACAGTGGGCTGATCATTTGCTAAGGTCAGGGAGCACCAGCACACTGGAAGTCAGCCCACAAAAACAGCCTTCTTGTATTCAAACTTAGAGACAAAGCATCTTTGAACAGCTGGGTAAGGAGAATTGAAGTGGGCTCCCACCTATCTGCATCTCTGATGAAGCAATAAAAAGCTGCAATGGCATTGCATGGGTACAGACATCTCCCAGTCTTGCTATGAAAGTTTCATTCATGATCTTGCTGAGTTTGAAGCTGTGCAACCACTCTCCTGGAAGACCTAAATTACAAAAGTTTCTTTTCTAGATCAAAACATTTTTGAGCATTGATTGATGGACTCATCCAGCCCCCCCCTCCCCCGCCCCCCCCAAACAAAGTGTTGAGGAAAGTGTTGGAGCACTTCTGTAAGTCAGAGGAATAAAAAAACCACCCAGAGCTTTTCCAGTGCTCCAGGTTTTGCACTGCACTGTAGCAGCCTCATGTATTGACTCAAACCCTCATCTCTAATTCCTATGCAGCCAGACCTGCTTGGGAAAGTCTAGAACTTAATTATGTTAAAACATTCCAAGATACCAATAGTAATTGATCCTCATTACAGATTCAATTTGTCTGCAATTGTTTTAACTAAATAACAGAGCTGTTTTTCAGTTACAGCAGATGAGGAAGAGGGGCATGGAGACTTAAACAAGGATACACTTTCTAACTCACTGCCTCAAGGGGAAAACGAGATTTTTCCAGGAAAAAAAAATGTTTTGAAGTAATTAGCTCCTGAGCTATTTTCAGCCTGCTGTGAATTTTTATGACAGTGCTCTTAGACTGCTGAAAATATGGTTTCCTAGTTTATCCTCCAGAATTTTAACTATGATGTGCAATATTGAGGAGAAGGAACTAATTATGTATCTGTAGCTGTATACACACCTGCACATATGTCCCCAGATATTTTAACTTGTCTCTTGCAAGAACTGAACCTCTTGTGCTCAGTGAAAAAATGAGCTACACTGCACTGCTCAGTTCTTTAGTATTTTATCTGTTTAAAAATGAAAACAACAACAACAACAAAAAGATAATCTTGTTTTAAGTGGGCTGTTCAGTGAATAAGGGACCTGGTGGATCTCAGAGAATCAGCTTTCAGTGCCCTCCCACTGTCTGACTCTGGACTAGGTGTATTTGCTGTCTCAGCCTCAACCTCCTGGTTTGCAAATTGGGGATAATGATGCTGAACTCATTTGCAAAATGCTTGAAAGTGGAGCTGGAATAAGACCAAATGCCCTTAGTTGATACAAATCATGTAATTCTATCTTACAAGAAAAAAACATTGTGTTGGACCCTCTTGGGTCCCTGGTCCCCTCAGTGCTGAGCTGCCGACGCTTTGCCAAGAAGCGCCTGTCACCAACATGACACCGTTCTGAGCCCCTGTGCCAAAAGCTCACCTTGGTGTCTGCAGAGGTCACTGATAATGCTCAGACATCCTCAGTCCTCAGCCCTGTCCCTTTCCACAGTCTGAATCCCAAAGCTATCATTCTGCACACAGAGTGGGGATGAGAGTCGAGGTCAGGAGCTGTGTCATACACGGTGACACCTGGCTGGAGCCATGCTGGTGGCTGGGGGGCTGCATGGCCAAACACCTCCTCACTTTGCAGGTATTTCACATTAGGCTGGAAGCTTTAAAGGAACAGGAATGGTAAGTGCAAGAACAATATTTTTTTCAGTAAGCCAATAGTCCAACTAAATAAACAAACAAGTGGAGCAGTCATAGCAGAGCCTCTCTCCTCGGAGAACAGCTTTCCCCGGTCCATACTCACCCATTAGTAGGAAGTATCAGCCTGTAGGTGACACCAGGAATCTCCAGCCTAAATGAGAGAATAGTAAGGAAGAAATAATACTGTCCTGCCTGTGTAATTAGAGAAGCTGATGTGTGAATCATTGTTATAACGAGTTTAATTATAAACATGATTAAATAGGCAATTAATGTGTATTCTGTCCCAGATAAACAGAATTAAATTCCTGCAATATTAACATCTTCCACAAGGTTTGGTATTAGATTGCTGCAAGTCCTGTGTTACAAGAACATTTTTTTATTTGTTGTGAACCAGCACCATTTTTTATTTCCACTTAACTGGATGTAAAGGACAAAATTTGCCACTCCTCTAAACTGCCAGGGTCTCTGGAAAAACACCATCCCGTGCATTTTAAAAAATGTATCACAAAATAAGCCACAGGCAGTGCAGGCTTTCCAAGCCTACCTAGTGACCACTCACCACAGCTACGACTGGTGATGAGCAGAAATACCAGGACTGAGTCCCAGGCAGGAGGCTTTTTAGCGAGTATATTTTATTTCCTGGCACATGGATCTGTGTAGAAAGATACCTTCAATATACAGGCAATCTTTTATCTGAGTAGCTTCAGAAAATGATGTAAACATATAAACAGCCTTGTCTGCTTAGGGATTACTAATTTGAGAGTGTTGAGGAGACAGAGAAAATGCTGGATGTCCATCCATCTCTCTGAGAATCAGGTCCTGAAAGAAGCTTCCAGTTAGCAAAATCCTGAACTGGTTTTAGGATATCTTTTAGTTCTGGTTTTCAGAGTAACAAACAGGTTACAAGAAACTATTTGAAACTGATTACCAACTCCAAAGGATTTAAGCCTTTTTTTCTTTTTTTTCCAGAAGCACAGTCGCTGTCCATTTTTACTTTGGTTTTCCCTGAGGACTTAATTTATGTTTTTCCAAGTTTCTAAAAAGTTTAAAATTTCACACATTTTCCCATGCTTCCTGGCCAAATGGGATGGGATTTCTCACCAGTGACTGATTTAAAGATCAAAAATAAATGTGTAAGGGAGCTACACATATTGTTTATTGTCCTATTTGAAGCCCACATCCTCCTTAAGTGCAAAACTTTGGGGACAGTTGCCAAAAAAAGAGGAAGCTGCTGCAGTAACATTTAGCTGTAATATCACATCCAGTGTTATTATTCCTGACTGTTGAGATAACCTAGATTCTTTCTCTGCATCTCTTATAATTGCCCTGTGAATCCAGAAAGGATCCAAAATAAATTGATATAGCAGCCATATGCATAAATCTGTCTCAGCAGAAATTGATTCAGCAAATTCTCTGCAGTAGTGAAGCCACCCTCACCACCCCTGCACATTGTTCATTGTGTGCTCAGCTTTTGGAAAATAAGCAGCATTTATATGAGGCTGTTATGCTGTGCCGTTAACATCTTCAGCAGTGATGGAATAAGCAATGGGTTATGGAGTCGAGGGAAAATCTCAATTTGGATAAGAAATTGCCACAAGTAATTTTAGCTCTACACTGCCACAGCCCCTTCCTCTTTCATGAACGAGGCAATCTTCGTCTAAAATAGCATGGCATTCACATCTCACATGATACATAATGATGTTCATACCATAAGAAAATTTGTGTCTCTATTTACAGCTGTTAGTGATGCTGCAGCGTGTAAATCCTCAGGTGGATGACACAGGCAAATCCCAGCTTTCTCCCAAATAAAAGTGAGGGCCAGATTCAACTCTGCCAACCAATTGCCTCTGTCAGTCAAGTGCTGGGCTTGACTGGAGTGCCCATTCCAGCAGGGAGTTTTGTGCTGGGCACTTGAAGGGAAGGCAGGCATTATCCTGATTGATGCAACCTTTTGGAGTCTGGATGAGGAGAGTGCCCTGGCTTTAGACACAGAGGATTCTCCTCTCTGTGCCCCTCACAGTCCTGCATTGTGGGACTCCAGAGAGATGCTGGTATTAGCCCTGGGCCAAATCCTGACCTGCTGTACAGGAATGAGTTTCAGCATGGACCTGTGGTGAAAAGTGCCCTTGCTGGCCACTGCTGGGGTTCAGGCAAACAGCATTTACTGGTTGAATGGCCCTGCATTGGGCCTGTGAGCAGATTTATACCAGTAAAGGCTGCACAATCAGGCACATATTACCTTGTGAAAAGAACTAGGTGACATACTGAGATATTCCTCCCAGATGTAGCACACAGACAGCACAGCCCTGCCTCAGGAGAAAGCTGCCTCCTCCACATACCACTTGTGCTCAGCGAGCCCTTTATCACATTGTCAAAATCAGCACCAGCTCCAGATTTCTGATATCAATATAACATTAACTTGTCTTGGGTCAACATTGCCTATTAAAGAGCAGAGAGGAATTTCAGAATTCCCCAAGACATAAGCACACTGAAAAGCCAACTGAATCCCCAAATATGCTTTCCCTCAAAACCAACAGGTGTACTTTTCTTTCTCTTATTTCTAATTGAACTTCTTGGCATTCTAGTCAATGCTCCGTAGTGTATTTTGGAAAACAATAAATCCTGGTAACATGAGACCTTGCTGCAGTATTTCACTGTTAAATCTTTGCTGAGATTTGGGAAGAGTGTACTGGGGTTTGTGTGCTGAATTATGGGGTGTGTGGATGAATGATTTTCCTCCCTTCACTTTTTCCATCACAGAATCAGCACACAGGGAAATCTCTGATGAGTCAGATTCCTACTGTGTCTGCATTTGAATGTGTATTTCAAATACATTTAAATCTTTCTTTGAAAGTAAATTATTCTTTCCAAGTAGAGAACACTGATGCTTTATTTCACAGGGCTAATCAATGTTTGATTTTGTTAAAATTTTAATTTTGACAATTGTGTGTTTTCTCCTTAAAGGAAATTTTGGTTTAATTCTTAAAGAACACCTGGAGTTTTTCTTGTTTAAAAGTTCTGTTTATAATTGTAAAATATTTTCTGAATTTCATGCACAATTCTTGAAAAGGAAAAATATTCTTTGAAGCATTTTTTCATTGAAAAAAATCCCCCCCATTTCCCCTGAAAATGTTTGGAGAAAGAAATAATTTTGTAAATGTCATTAAAACCTTTGTGTTTCACATTACTTGATTATTGTGCACCCAAATACCCTTCTGTTTAACTACTATATCATTGCTACTGTGACTTCCTGGAAAGAAATCAGGATATTTCTGATATAGTCGCGAATTTGGTATTCATGAACTTCCTGAAATTGTCTGAAATGGCAGGTCAATGAGAAACATTTGAAAAAAACAAACCGAAAAGCAAACTTGTGAAGCTTCAAAATCTTGTATATATTCTTAAAGACCTATTGAGGCATTTTAATATGATATTGGGTTAAACATCATTGAGGTCTTAATCTCACAAAGGCATAACGAGACAGCAAAGAGTTATCCAAGACTCTGCACTAACAATGATTAAAAACTGTGAAATTGTATTTAATAGTTTATAGTCTATATTTTAACTGCAATATCATGAAAAATAATTCTTTTTTGACTATTTTTTCCAATTTAGCACCACTATTCTTCAAGAATCAGAGAAGCATAGCTCTAATAATTTTCCTATTTCTGAGAAAATTGTTATGCTGCTTTAACACACTGTCCTAAATGAACTCAACTCTTTCTGTCACAGACTTCAAACGCTGTCCAAACTTTTTACCCCAAGCTGACCTGGAAGATCAACTCTAAGTTTTTATTCTTCTAAAAGTCTTTATATGTCAAGAGCAGAACTCAGTATGCTGGGTTTGTTTTACCTAAGCATTTTTGGCCATTTAAAGGGTCCCTCAAGTTCAGTCATTAATCCTGGAGCTTGATCATAGCATGGCTATTAACACTGAAGATTACTGGGAGCATAGCATTCATTCTTGCCAAATCTCTACCCTGTAGTTTCACATATTTGCCGACACTTGATGTAAAAATTAGGATATATTTAAAAGCTTAATTTTGCCTTTATTCTTGAAAGTTATGGAAAAAGTACACAGTCCAGAAAACCAGTTGCCAGGTGTAATATAAAGAAGGATACTACAGAAACTGAGAACTGGTTATGGCAGACATCCTGTCAAAGGAATGACTTATAATCTGGAAATACAAGCAGCAAGAGAGGCCCACCAGCTAGACCTGTATCATCTGAGGCAATCAAATCCTGCAAATATAAAGCAATTTAGTATTACCATTTCCAAGTGCACCCCACAATAAGGACTCTTGTGTGCCAAAGTTTAATATTCAGAGCAGAAACCACAAGCTCCAGCAGCCGCTTCTGGTCAGGACAGCTAATAACAGTTCCCAGGAATGGCAGAGTTGTAATGGTATTGCACAAAGCAGCTGGGGATTTACTTGTATGTCACCTTCTACATCTGAGAACCAGAGAACCACGGTGGGTCAGACATCCATTTGCTTTATATATTGATATAATTTCATCAGAATTTATGATGTGGGAATTATTGCACTGGCAAGAAATGTAATCTAACCTTCATCTCGCACAATGTAGTGCCGATATTATGTTTTTGAAAGAAATATACTGACTTGTTGAATCAGATTACTCCAAGTACATTCCTAATGGATTTCAATATTCCCTTGGATAAACCAATGCTATTTGCTTTGTATTTATTACATTTTAAAAAAATATACAGAAGATAAAACCTCTTCTAACACCATATATTCTTTCATTTTGCAAACTACAAACATACATTTTTTCATTAATTTTAATGGCTAAACTTTTCCCTGGGTAACAGTCACGACATTTACTCAACTACCTATATTTCGACTGCACACTTCAAATGTATAAAGAATTTCAATTCTAAGTATTGACAACTGTATGTTTTTCTCCTTCCTCCCCTGGATCAGGCAGCTTGTCCTTGCCTATCTGTGAGGATCACACAGTATAATTATTAGTGCTGGGATATTCCCAAATGCCAGGGCATGCCACTGCTAATAAGTGATATATTTGGGATATTCTTTATTATGACACTTCTAATGTAACATAACTCCAGGGGATTTTACCAAGAGATAAAAAAGTTGGATCAATCCTGAGGCTGCTTTATATCATGAGTCAAGAATGGGAAAAATAATAGTAGCAACAAAGTTTTATATAAGAGAGAGCAGGATCTTGAGAGCAAATCCTTCAAACAGCTCTGAGAAGACCTTAAAAATCCCTATGAACTCCAATCCCTGAGCTGTAGTTAGATTATACCCAAGAAGAGTAATTATTTTCAAACCCCTCTGTATCATGAATGTGCTCACTGCTAAGTTATCTTGTCCAAGCTCTCATTTGCCAATAAAAAATACTGGCAAGTGCCCCCGAGGAGATTCCTCTCTGATGGTGGAAGATTCAGCTTGGTGAACATCATATGCTGAGAGCCCTGAAACAGCTCCTGGGCAGGAGGCACTCAGAGCAAGTCAGGCCAGCTGGAAATGACAGACACACTGTGCCTGTCAGCTCACCTCAGCAGCTCCCTCA